>NW_012107486.1:1883024-1912031 GCF_000951045.1 Mandrillus leucophaeus
TTTTTTTTTTTTTTTTAATAGACGTCACACTCACAACACATATGTAACTACACAGACAGGCAGAAGAAAATCCGGCAGCCATAAGAGTTTTCCTTTGCCAATCTCCTAACTGGAATTTTGGCTTCTCATGTGTGCATTAAGAGTGGCAAGACAAAATGGAGAAAAAGAATTAATTTGGCTGAGAAAAAAAAATTTCTCCAGCAAAACAAAGTCTACGAAAATAAATAAATAAATAAAGGCATTTTAAATATACCTATAACTTGGATATCCAGTTTTAAATAAGCTGAACATGCTCTAAGAAAATCCTTTTAACTTCCTTATTATCCTACTTTAGCCTCGCCAAGCTGCCAATATTTCTGGCTTTCAAACTTTACTAAAGGTAACCTCATAGGTGACACCAACAAGTCTTAATTAAGGTTATAATTTAACTGCAAGTGTAAAGGTATTTTCAAAGGGGGTAAGCAGTTCTTACAAAATTTAGAACATTTAAAGATTACCTTTAATGTAAATGGCAATCAGTAAATGGCAAAAGCCACGCAGATTTCAACCCAAAAGGATTCATTCCCTAAACCAGGATTGAATTAGCTGCCTTGTAAAGTGGCAGAGGATAAACAAAATATTGCCACATGGTTACAGGTCATGCTCCCAGGCACATGAAAAAAGATGGAGGCCTACAGCAAAATTTGCTACTGACCATACAGAAAATCATGCAAAGCACACCAGATTGGCTACAGCTTAAGACGAACCTCACAAATCCTTTTACATAATTAAAACTTTTCAGAGTGGCCAGGCACAATGGCTCACACCTGTAGTTCCAGCACTTTGGGAGGCTGAGGCCGGTTGATCTCCTGAGGTCAGGAGTTCGAGACCAGCCAGGCCAGCGTGATGAAACCTGGTCTCTACTAAAAATACAAAAATTAGCCAGGCGTGGTGGTGTATGGCTGTAATTCCACCTACTTGGGAGGTTGAGGCAGGAGAATCTTTTGAACCTGGGAGGCAGAGGTTGCAGTGAGCTGATGGCACCACTGCAGGCCAGACTGGGTGTCAGAACTAGACTCCATCTCAAAAAAAAAAAAAAAAAAAAACAAACTTTGTAGAGAATATAAACAGTGATCCTTATCATTCCTGGCCTAGTAAAACATCTAAAAGCAAAAAACAAAAACAAAAAACAAAACAAAACAAAACAAAAAAGCTCCTTAAAAGTTAACGGCTGACAGGGTAGAGAAAAGGAAATAAGTTTAAAGTGCAGGGTTGGAAAGACGCCTGGGGAAAGAACCTCTTACTCTTATGCAAATAGTTTCTTTCCCCTGGGTTTGGACCGAGTCTGGCCAGCCAGTCTTTTGGGGCTGCCTTGGGGCCTGGGCAGCTGCTGTGGCTCATTCCCATTCTGTGTGACCTCACCTTACACACGTGCTGCAGACACAGCCATGCACCCCCCTGGGAGAGAAGTGGGGGTAGGGAGTCGCAGCTCACCCAATCATCCGGCACATGTGTGCGGCCATTGAGGTGGGTGTGGACCACCTGCGATATTTTAAAAGAAAAGATAGGTGCTGTTACTGTCTTGAAAAATAGAAGAAAAACGCCAAAAGACCAAAAGGCTCACAAATGAAAGTGAGAGGTTTTGGGTCTGCATTTTACTGACTCTTCCTCAGATCCCACATTCTGGGCACCAAAAATGTTGTAGGAAAAAACTGGGTTCTTGTAACTTAACCAGGAAAATTCAGGCACCTAGACACATTGTGGGGTGAGTAGGGCAAGGTTTATTGGGTGAAAAGAAAAAAAGGAAAGAGGAACTCTCAGCAAAGTGAGAGACAGCCCTGCTAGCAGGTCCCCACCTGACAGATTGAATCCCAAGCCACCACGCAGGAACTGAAGAGGCCAGTCTCCTCCCTCTGCAACCATTTCCAGGGAATGAACTTCCCCTGGCTCCACCCCTTTCCCCCAGTGCGCAGGTGAGCATTATTCCGAGAGAATCAGTCAGGAAAGGGCAGGTTTCATCCATCCCGGACCAGCAGTCCGGTTTTGCAGCCTTCAAGCTGTTTTAGGCTTGTAGGCGGGCTTTCGTCCGGGACCCTTGGCTGTCTCCTGTCTCTATCACATTCTCCCCTTCATACATATTTATTTTTTACTTATATAATTTTTTAATCCATTTGAGAATAAATTGCAGACATCATGACCGTTCAGTCCTAAATATTCACACATGTATTTCGCAAGAACAGAGCTATTCTCTTATGTAACCATGATAAAATTATCAAATTCAAGAAACTTACATTGATGTAGAACTAAAAAATTCACAATTTTCCCAATTAAGTCATTTCTAGCAATTTTTTTTTCTGACCTAGAACATACAATGTATTTAGCTGCCATGTTTCTTTAATCTCCTTTAATCTGGAACAGTTTTTTTCATGACATTGATGTATTTGAATTGTACATGACGGTTATTTTGTTTCTTGTTCGTAAATTTGGGTTTGCCTAATGGTTTACATGTGATTTGATTGGCTTGTGCATTTTTGTCAGGAATATTATACAAGAGATGTTGTGTCTTCAGTGAATTGCATAAGGAGGTTGGGAAATTTGTGAAATGTTTGCCAATCTAATGGAAGTTAAATGAAGTTACACTTTATTTTGGATTTCCTTGTTTATTCCTGAGGTTGAGCATCTTTTCCCATGTTTACTGGCAATTCATGTTTCTTCGGATTTTTTCCTTGTCTTTGCCCATGTTTTTGATATGTTTTCCTTATTGATTTGTCTGAGTTATTTATAGATTATGGATAGTCCTCCTTTGACAAGTATACGTGTCATAAATGTTCTTCCAATCTGTCACTTGCCGTTTATATTTAGTCATGTCACCCTTTGTTTTACAGAACTTTAAATTTTTAATGTGGTCTAATTCCACCCTATTTTCCTTTATACTTCCTTTTAATGTCTTATTAAAGAAAATCATCTCCTATGCTATAAAGGTATGTAAGTTTACCTCTTACAGTTTTAACATTTCATTATTTACACTTAGATATTTAATCTTCTATGGCACGAGGAGGAAATCTAATTTCATTTCTTTCTGGATGTATATCTTGTTCCAACACCAATATTGAATAACTTGATCTTTCTCCACTGATTTATAATGCCTGCTCTATCATATACCAAGAGCCTATATGTATGCTTGAGTCTTTCCGGATTTTCTAGTCTGTTTTTATGAAAATATTTGTCTAACCTTATGTCAATATAAAACTGACTCAATGACTCTAAAATGACTTGCTGTGCAAATATATCTTACTAACTGGTCAGGCGACCCTTCCATGTTTCATTTTTATTTTTTTCCCTCCCAGAATTATTTTGCCCATTCATAGGACTTTAACCCTTCCATGAATCTTAGAATCATTTTCTTCAAGGTCCTTAAAACATAGGCATTGGAGTTTTTGTTGGTAATGTGTTGACTTTAAATTTCAGATAATTTAATCTTTATGGTGCTGAGTCCCTCCATCCATGAGCATAAAGTTGATCTATCTTGTATTTTATAAGGTTCTATTTTATGTTCCTCAGTATCATTCTATAATTTTGCTCATAAAAGTTCTGTTAATCTTTTATTGGATTTTATTCCCAATGATCACAGAGATTTTATTGTTAATGTGAATATTACTTTAATTACATTTTAAAAATTGATTATTGCTTGTACAGAAATCTATTAATTTTTATAGGGTAATCTTGTGTTTTGTTCTAATGAATTATCTGTAAATTTTCTTAGACTGTTTTTTGTAGACAGTTATTTTATCTACAAATACAGTTTTGTCTCTTCCTTTTAGATGTTTATACTTCTTTGTCTTTAACTTATAGCATCAGGTAGGTCTTCAGATACAATGTTGAACAGTAATTTCATAACAGGAGGCTCCTTCTCTTGTTTCTGACTTTAAAGCATTTCACCATTATGATGTTGGTTGTAGGTTTTTTGTTTATTTTGTTTTGTTCTTAGACAGAGTCTCACTCTGTTGCCCAGGCTGGAGTGCAGTGGCATGATCTCAGCTCACTGCAACTTCTACCTTCCAGGTTCAAGCAATTCTCCTACCTCAGACTTCCAAGTACCTGGGATTACAGGTGGGAGCCAACACACCCAGCTGATTTTTGTATTTTTAGTAGAGACGATGTTTCACCATGTTGGCCAGGCTGGTCTCAAATTTCTGACCTCAAGTCATCTGCCCACCTCGGCTTCCCAAAGTGCTGGGATTACAGGCATGAGCCACCACACCCAGTCAGTTGTAGGTTTTTGTTAGTTAGCTATGACAGACATTTTTAGTACCCAGCATCACATGCCCTCTGTCCATCTCTAATTACAGCTGCAGCTATAGCGGACACTGGTGGCTCATGCTAACAGCATCTCACCTCACGCATGTGCCATGTGTCTTTCTCTTTTGCCCAGTGACTTCTCTGCAATAGCAGGCCTTCTCAGAAACCACAGGAGCCCACTCAGTCCTAGTGTGGGTACAACCTGGGAGTCCTGGGCTGGGGGTGTTAATGTTGCCTGTGGGCATCTGTCAATCATTGGTAGATGGTAGCTTATGAATAGAAGCCTCAGCCTCTAGTCTTTCTTTCCTCTGATGGACAATTCTTTGTACGCTCCTAGAAGTCTCAGTGGTACTGAGACCTTCTTGCTTAGAGCAGCAATCCTGATAACGCACCTTTATGTTGGCTTGCCTCCCTTGCTTGTTTCATCCTCCTTACGGCCTCACTCCTACTTCCTGGAATCAACTCCCAAAAAGAGCACTTAGTACTTTGGTCTATGTCTTAACCTCTGTTGTCAAGAAAATCTAAACAGGTGTCTTTTAATTTCATAGTTTCCAAGAGTTTTTATTATGGATTTCTAGTGAGTTTTATTGAATACTTTTTCTATCATGTCTGTTATGATTACCCTGTTTCTTTTATTTTAATCAGTTAATGTGGTTAATTACTTCAATAGAATTTCTTTATATTGCAACATCTTTTTATTCCTGGGATAAACCTTCCATAGTCATATTTTTTTTGTTTCATTGTTATTTGGTTTTGAGGATTCATTTTTCCCATTGGATTTTATTTGCTAACATTTATTTAGGAGTTTTATATTTGTATTTACATGTGAGATGCAGTCATAATTTTCTTCCCTTATATCTTCCTAATCCAGTCGTATGTAAAAGTTGCCTGCTCTCATTTTATTTTCTAGGTTAGTTTGTATTAGAAAAGGATTATCTATTCCTTGAAGATTAGATAGATAAAATTTACTTGTAAAACCATGTAAGCCTAAGTTATTTGGAGGTTGAAGGAAAGGGAATAAAATTTTAAATAATAGATTAATAATTTTTAGTGGTTATTGATTTGAAATTTTTTGTTTGTTTTGTTGTTTTGTTTTGTGTTTTGAGACAGAGTCTCACTGTGTTGCCCATGCGGGAGTACAGCGGCACGATCTTGGCTCACCACAACCTCCATCTCCCAGGTTCAAGCAATTCCCTGCTTCAGCCTCCTGAGAAGCTGGGATTACAGACGGGCACCACCATGCCTGGCTAATTTTTGTATTTTTAGTAGAGACAGGGTTTCACCATGTTGGCCAGGCTGGTCTTCAACTCCTGACCTCAGGTAATCAGCCCACCTCGGCCTCCCAAAATGCTAGGATTACAGGCATAAGCCACTGCACCTGACTTTTTTTGTTGTTTTTTTGTTTTTGGTTGGAGTGCAGTGGTAAGATTTCTGCTCACTGCAACCTCGGCCTCCCAGGTTAAAGCAATCCTCCCACCTCAGCCTCCCGAGTAGCTGGGACCAGGAGACGCCACCACGCCTGGCATATTTTTGTATTTTTTGGTAGAGACAGGGTTTCACCATGTTGGCCAGGCCGGTCTCAAACTCCTGACCTCAAGGGATCTGCCTCCCTTGGCCTCCCAATGTGCTGGGATTACTGATGTCATCCACCGTGCCTGGCCTGAATGTTTTCTTTCTTTCTTTTTTCTTTTTTTGAGACAGGGTCTTGCTCTGTCACCCAAGCTAGAGTGCACTGGTGTGATCATAGCTCATTGCAGCCTTGACCTCTCAGGCTTACGTGATCCTCCTACCTCATGCTCCCAAGTAGCTGGGACCACAGGTGTGCGCCAACACACCTGACTAATTCTTTAATATTCTATTGAGACACTACCTCCCTATGATGCCCAGGCTGGTCTCAAACTCCTGGGCTCAAGTGATCCTCCCACCTCTACCACCTAAAGTATTGGGATTATAGGCATGTGTCACCACACCCAGTCTGATTTGAACTTCTGTATTCCCAGGGCTATTTTGGCGATTTATATTATTCTGGAAATTTTTCCATTTCATTGAAGTTTTTTAATTTATAGGCACTAGGTGGTTTAATTTATTAAAGTATTATTTATTCTGTTCTAGTTCTTTTTTTTAGAGATGGGTCTCACTGTCACCAGACTGGAGTGCAGCAATGCAATCATGGCTCACTTCAGCCTCAATTTCCTGGGCTCCAGTGATCCTCCTGTCTCATCCTCCTGAGTAGCTGGGAATAAAGGTGTACATCACCACACTCAGCTAATTTATATTTTATTTTTTGTAGAGATGGGTCTCAGTGTGTTGCTTAGGCTGGTCTCAAACTCTTGGCATCAAGTGATTCACCTGCAGCCTTGACTTCTCAGTCTCAAAAATCCTCCTAGCCTTAGGCGCAAGTGATCCTCCTAGCCTTGGCCTACCTCAGAGGCAGGAGGATCACTTAGGCCAAGAGTTTGAGACCAGTCTGAAACTGCTGGGATTATAGGCATGAACCACCATGTTTAGCCTCCCTTTTCATTTCTAATATTTTTGTGCCCTCTCCCTTTTCCCCTTAACACTCTTGCTAGTGCTTTCTCTTTTTGATTAGTGTCTACAAAGAACCAACTTTTCATTGTAATCCCTTTCTCTCCTGCTTCTAGATTACTAATTTCTTCTTATTGTGATCACATTCTGGTTCAGAGGATGTATCTTCTTCTAACTGTTATTCCAACTTTATATAAGCATCTCACAGGCTGTGAGCACAACTTTTTCTACCTAAGTTTCATTTTTATTTTATTTATACTTTGGGAACTGTACTCTGAGCCACTTCTGCCAATTCTCAGACATGGAACCCAACAAGCCTACATCTTTAGTCTCAACTACTGCATTGTGTTTCTATTTAGTTATAGTCCATGAGGGTTTTAATCTTAATTTTAAGCACAGCAATATTTTAAGTATTTTCTCTTGTTATAGCTTATCTATAATTGCATTGCAATGTATTTTAGGAGTGATGGTTAAAGTGTAAACTTCCAACACCATCTTGGCAGAAGGTCAAGCAACTACTGTTCTACTTCCTTGTAGAATTAGAAACTATTGGCTGTGTGTGGTGGCTCATGCCTGTAATCCCAGAACTTTGGGAGGCCAAAGCAGGCAGACCACTTGAGGCCAGGAGTTTGAGACCAGCCTGGCCAACATGGCAAAACCCCATCGCTACTAAAAATACAAGAATTAGCCAGGCATGGTGGTGCACACCTGTAATCCCAGCTACTTGGGAGGCTGAGGCCTGATTCTACTTGGGAGAACTGCTTGAACTCAGGAGATAGAGGTTGCAGTGAGCTGAGATCACATCACTGCACTCCAGCCTGGGTGACAGAGTAAGACTCTGTCTCAAATTAAATAAATAGAAACCATTTATCTGTTGAGAAAAACGGAAATAATTTTGTAGTTCCTAGAGTAGATTTTAGCAAATTCTATGAATAAAAGTTATTTTCTTTTCCTTTAGGATGTTTAAAAGTTAAAGTTATGTCAAAACTGTTTAGGAAGTGTGTAAGGTCAAAGGACCTTCACCAAAAAACCAAAAACGAATACCCAGCCCAGTGGCCTGAGAATGGACACAGAGGTAGCAAGGCAGTCAGATGATGCCCAGGACACAGAGAAAGCATCTTCAGATGATTCTAGCCTGAGCTCAGGAAAGATAAGTTAGAAATTAAGGCTGCATATGGATATTCAGGAGAAGTACTCGCCACCCTCCTTGCTGGCTGTGTCTTAGCAGGTTTCTCAGGTCAGCAGGAGCTTCTGGTAGAACTTTAGTGTGAAGAGGAGGAAACTTATGAAATCTGTTACCACCCACAGAATGAAACCCCTACAGGGATCTCGGTCACTTCTAGAACCAACTTTAACCTACAGTATGAGGATGAGGGCATAGAACCATATTGTTCTGAACACGCAGAAGAGCTTCAGGGACAGTCTATTGAGGATGATGAAAATATGATCCTTGTTGACATTTTATGATGAAGACATAGATCCGATCTCTAGAGAAGATTGCGCTGATCAACAGCACAATTGTTGGACATCGTTTTAGGACCTCACAGGACTTCAAGAGCATAAGGAGAACCATTTAGGGGAGGATTCCTACTGTCACCCCACCTGTGGCAAGGAATTATTCTGGGCTGCCAACCTATGCATGCACAAATTGATTCACTCTGGAGACCAGCCATGTACGGAGCCTAAAAGTGATAAAGGTTTCATACGCACAGTGGATGTTTGGAGGCACCTGTGTAATGTGCATGAGATGGAGTGCTCCAAAATGACTATGGAAAGTGTACTGTGAGAGATCCCTAGTCCACGGTACACCAAAGCCAGCACAGTTCAGATGAACAAAACACAGGGAAGGAGGACTGCAAACCACACATCTGTCCTTTCTGCTGTAAGGGGTTTCACAAATCAAACCTGCTGTCAAGACTTAAGGTGGCCCCTCAGCAGAGCAAGCCATAAAAGTGCCAAGAGTGTGGTGTGGCCTTTGTCCAGGTGGTCAGGTTAAAAAGATATCTATAAATGCACTCTGGACTGCAGTCTTTCTACTGAGATGAGTGTGGGGGACTTTCACTCAGCTGGCATCCCTACAACCCTCAGCAGATTCATTCTGGAGAGAAAGCAGTCTCCTGTGCTTCCTCTGCTCATGCTGTCACTCAGCTAGGGACGTTGAGGAGGCATGATGGATTCATGAAGTGGAGGGACCCTAGTGGCTGAGCTGTCAAGTTTATCTTCACCTTTTGTTTTTATGTCTATTAAGATCTATTCAATAAAACAAGTTTTCTGTCACTAACTTACTCAGTTCAGGCTTTTCCTCCAGACCCTGCCTCTCATGAATGGCTTGAAATCAATCTAAGAATGCAGTTTTTCCCCCTCAGAAATGCCATGGTTATTTCTAGCAGGAATAAGGTATTTACTGATATAGATAATACTGTTTTTAATGGCTGAAAATTAAATACATTATTACAGTTGAGTTTATAGTTGATAAACTCAACTGTAAAAATTATTTAATTCTCAAATAAATAAGCCTTACCAAGAAGCCAAGACACTTTTGTAATCTGGTATTCTGCTTGGTTTCTGAAGGACTAGTCTTTACTGAAGTTTTCTGTAATTGCAATCCCTGCAATGCTTTGCATGCAGTTCTGAATGTAAATGTAGCCTCTTTCCTCAAGTCCATTTGCAGTCTGGTTTATCTTTGTTGTTAATTATTGTACTTTTCAAAAGAAAGTATTTATTTTTCTTAAAAGCTGTGACAATACTTATTTGGATGATTTTTCAAACTACATATACCATTTTATATATTCCAAGAGTAATCATTACATTTATAAGACAGAACATGACTGATTTCCCGTATCAGTAATACATTCATTTCAGTATTTGAAGAAATTTGTTTACCCCTTTGGAGTATAAGCTGTCTTAGTTATCTTGTTTGTTTTTTCTTTTAAAAATTATCCAAAAGATAGTCTTTGATAGGGCTTACTTTGCAAGTCTGTGTTAGCCCTTTTGCTATTATAACTGACTTAAGTTCCTGGGTTTTGGTGCTGGAGACATATTTGGAAGTGGAATTCAAAAGAGAATCTTAATTTTAGGCCAGTTGTTGAGCTTCAGGAGGCCTGTGACTCCTTGAAATTGTAACACAAAACATCAGTAATGAGGGGTTTTTGATAGGGTCCGCAGCTTTTATTGGATTCTTGTGATTGTATTGAAGTAGCTTGTGATTCAAGAAAAGGTTCAGAAGCACTTTCATCATGAAGATTTAGGCAACAGTTGCAGATCTAATTGGTTATAGCATTTTGGAAACTCTGGAGTGATTTTCAGACTCACTCACTCTAATTTTATCCTTATCCTTAGTTCTTTACTACTTTTCTCAGGACTGGATATCAATACAAAAGCACCATCTTTAGTATACTTGTAATAAATGCTTTCCTTCATATTTGTAATTATACGGGCAGTAATCCTTTGCATGGTGTTTCCTTTTCTGCAAAATGGGGATAATATTATAATATAGCCCTCAAAGGATTGTGTTTTAGGCTCTGGAGAACTAGGAATTTCTCCCCTTTCTAGGGAAGACCATACATTGATTTACTTATCTCTGAATTAAGAATTGAAATATACCAAGAAAGAGAGTGACCAAAAGGGATTCATACTTACAATTCCTTATCAGATGTGATGCTGGTGTCCAGATATTTCTGCCCCCTTCTCAAAGGCTCCCTCTTCCTGGGCCCTGGAGCTATTAAGGCTCACTTGGTAATGGGACAGATTACACAAGGGTACCCATGCAACAACTGGGCCTCAACCAGCCGTAGTGGGTGGCCATTGGAGAGAATGTGGCAAGAGGAAGCAGACATGTTTCCAACCCTTCTGGCAATTTACTTAGGGCAGAAATCAGGGCTTGCGGTGACACTGAGTGTCTAGTCTCTTACTCGTTAGGAGGAAGTTGTTCTTTATATTATTGTTTGTTATCTATTGTGGCATTACAAATTACCAACCAAAATTCAACATCTTAAAAAAAACAAGCATTTATTATTTTACACAGTTTCCAAGGATCAGTAATTTGAGAGCCACTTAGCTGCACAGTTCTAGCTGTTAGTCTTTCATGAGGTTTCAATCAAGTAGTCAGCCAGGTCTCCAGTCAACTGAACACTTGACTGGGGCTAGAGGATCCACTTACAAGCTCACTGATGTGGCTGCTGGCGGAACACCCCAGTTCCTCACCACAGGGCCTCTCTACAAGGCTGCTCATGACATGGTGGCTGTCTTCTGCCAGAGCAAGTGAATGAGGGAAAAAGAGAGAGAAAGAGAAACAAAGTATCCTGTGGAAGCCACAGTACTTTTTATGCCTAGCCTCCAAAGTCACACACCATCACTTCTGCTTTATTCTGTCCATTAGAACCGAGTCACTAAGTCCAGCCCACACTAAAAGGGAAGGAAACTAGGCTACACTCTCGAAGGGAGGTATGTCAAAGAATTTGTGAACATATTTTTAAAACCACCACAGTGATGATGGAAAATAAAAATGTAAGCAGGCATAACTTCTAAACCAAAAGGCAAGACATTTGCTACACATTCTCCTGTTGCAGACAGGTAGCCTATTAGAAAGGACACGTAGACCTTACTGACCTTTGCTTAACAATAATAGACAATAACCATTACCTATTAATCTTGATTGCATTCCTGGAAAGGAAAATTATTGCAGACCCCATGTGGGAATATTTTTCAAGGACCTTTCATAACAGATTGTTGTAGGAATTAATTGAGATAATGAATGTAGTGCCCGATCCCTAAAATGAGTTCACTAAATGGTAGTTATTTTTATCCTTTCACCAAGCCTTATTAACTCCACCTCTGAAATCTCTGGCATCTTCTCATCTTACCTCTGTCCCCACTTGTCCTTGACTTCATCTGAACTACCACAAGAGAATCCCTGTATCCCTGTTTTTTGCTTCTTCCATGTCTTCTTTTTTTTTAACAAGAGGTTTTTCTTTAAATCTTAGTGATAACTTATATTTTATAGCAGTTCTATTCATTTGCTGAACCAATCTGCCGAGTTCCTGACACTCCTAAACAGTGAAACTCTGAACCAATTTGACTGAAAGTTGTAGGGTGGGGGTGGTTAAGGAGAAAAATGAGGAGGAGAGAGAGATAAAAACATTATCCAGACAGTGAAAAAATTGTACTGGCATGGTTTAATGCAGAATGGAGAGAGGGAAATTGATGTTAAAAATGAGCTTTCCTGTCAACTTAAACAGCTGCCCTCTTCTGGTTTGATGAAACATTGAGTCACTCCATCTTTGGCAATATGTTCATGGGTCATTGAGTTTGTAGTTCGTATTCTAGTTCTGAGTCTAGCAATGACATCTGCTTGAGTGTTCTGGCAGTTACACTAGTGCTTTACACAAAATTTTCTTCCAAGCAAGATTTTTTAAGGTCTAGTTGGAATTCCTGGGTGATCTATTGTGTTCATATCAGGTTAATATAGCTTTTCAATATGCATGCATTTAGATTATGGAGTGTGTAAATGTTGAGTGCCAAGATTAATTGCTGGTATATTTTTCTGTGTAAGACACAGGCACAGAATGTTTCTTTAGTCAGTGATATGAAACAACAGTGGGCCTTCAAGGAAGTATTACTCCTTTAACTCCAATTTATTCCCCCTGGCTAGGTTATTGACAATCTCCAAGGCATTAATGATTAAGAGCTGCCAACCCAGACTCTCCCAGATTCATTAAGTCATTCACAGGTCTTTGTTCCTGAGTCATGCTATGATTTCTGCTGTGCTATGTTTCAATTTTTATCATCGTTTGAATTTATTGTCATCCACTTTAAAAATGCACATCAACAACTTCATTCCAAACAGAGGCAGTTGACCCTGTGAACAGTCTCTGGAGCAAGCATGTCTAAATGTCAAATCATTACTATGCCAGCCACTTTCTAGCTGTGGTATCTTTCTCCCTTGATTTCCTAATCTTAAAAAAATAGGGATAAGAATCACCATAAGTTTGCTTTAAAATCTATAGTTAACATATATAAAACAGAACAGTTCCTGGCGCATACTGAACACAATGTAAGTGTTGGCTATTATCATTACGATCTAAAGAATACGAGTCATGAGCACTATAGACTGGTGAACCCATCAGGGGAATTTTTATTAAGTGGAAACTTATAAATGAACATTTTTACTGGGTATATTCAAATTAATTTTGGCAACCTATACTGTGGAAACAGCATTAACCCAGAGAGAAGCTTTAAATTCTTTTTGTCACAAAGAAGGCCCTGCCCCTATTTTATTTTATTTATTTTGAGACAGCGTCTCACTCTGTCACCCAGGCTGAATTGCAGTGGCATGATCACAGCTCACTGCAGCCGCCACCTCTTGGGTTCAAGTAATCCTCTTGCCTCAGATTCCCCAGTAGCTGGGACTATATGTGTGTGTCACCACGCCTAGCTCATTTGTTTTGTTATTGTTTTTTGAGATGGAGTTTCCCTCTTGTCACCCTGGCTGGAGTGCAATGGTACGATCTTGGCTCACTGCAACTTCCGCCTCCTGGGTTCAAGTGATTATCCTGCCTCAGCCTCTCAAGTAGCTGAGACTACAGGTGCCTGCCACCATGCTCAGCTAATTTTTGTAATTTTAGTAAAGATGGGGTTTTACCATGTTGGCCAGGCTGGTCTTGAATTCCTGACCTCAGGTGATTCACCCGCCTTAGCCTCCGAAAGTGCTGGGATTATAGGCATGAGTGACCACATCTGGCGAACCTGGCTCATTTTTAAATGTTTTTATAGAGATGGGGGTGTCACTATGTTGCCTAGGCTGGTCTCAAACTCCTGGGATCAAGTAATCCTCCCACCTTGGCCTCCCAAAGTGCTGGGATTACAGGAATGAGCCACCACACCTGGCTTTACCCTGATTTTTAATTACATAATAGAGAAATAAGATTGTCTGCTGTGATGTACAGTGGGTTAATAGAAAACTGGAAAGTAGCTCAGCATAATTTGGGATACAAATGCAAGACAGAACAACCTGTCTTCAAGCATTGATTCTTTTCCAAAGATGTGATTCAACTGCCCCCACTTTGAATGGACAGACTCTACTGAGCAGAATTTGTCCCAAGCCACCTCACAGCTGGTTGGCTTCTCTTTTGTCCACTCCATGTACTGTTGCCTTCTACTTGTGTACCACTGTCTGGTCCAGTGATCTGTGACTACTGGTTCCAATGGGATTCCTTTCTTCTCTAATACCTACTCAGCATGACCCTTGCAGTTGATGTGAGAAAAGACTGGTTGGGACAATTTTCCTTAAAATCTGAGTTGTTTTGTGATAGGCCTGAGGGACTAATGAACTTCTCTTGGACCTATTCAGTATGTTCTACCCCTTATATTCCAGAAACATAGTATATAGCACCAAACATACCCAGCACAAGCAAATCCAGCTTTTCTGCCTATTAACAAGTACACTCACTCCTTCTCCAAAGCTATGCCCATGTGGAAGCCATACCTAGATACCACACTGCAGACCTTTATCAGTATTCAAGGTTAGGGTGCAGCAAGTTATATGGTTAACAAACAGCCCGGTGATTCCTATGCAACCAGGCTTAGGGGAACAACTCTATAAAAATTATAAAACAAAACCAAATTCTTTAATTTGTAAAAACTATACTAATGACCATCTTTAAGAAAGGATACAATGAAAAGGAGTAATCCTACAATGAAAAGGAGTAATCCTTCAGTCTTCAAATATTGTATTGATTCTCTAGAAAAAAAGGTTAGCTTTTGCTCTCTTCATAGTCACAAGTTCATCTTGTGACTTATCTACCAATTTAAAGCTCTTGCATTCAGCCAAAGTTTCCATCGTATAGTAGGATCACTCTAACTTTTACCTACTACTATCACTTCTATTTTTCCCATGCAGATGCAGAAGCTGAAGCCCAAGGTCACATCAACAGTAAAGGGTGGGGACCGACCCTTTTATTAAGGTTACCTTGGTCAAACAAGACACAAGACTATCTAGTTATCTAGCTGTCTAGCTCTCTCTCTCTTACTTCTCTTTCGCGCCCCCATGTATCATGAGAATGATATTCAGAGGTCACACCCTAGGTCCAAATCAGGTGGAACCCAAGAGAAATTCAGATTTGGCATTCTTTGGTGGCAATTTTAGGAATATACTGAAGGTACTCCCCCCAGAAGGGCACTATACTTTCTTATGGAATATCTTATTTAACTTCGGTAAGGTAAGAAGTGCCTTTTGCTTATGTGCACCAAGGACATCTGTGCAGTCATAGATTCCTCACAGTTGAGGTTCAGCTAAGAACTACTGACTTTATACAGATCACTATATGCATCAATACACTTTGAAGAATGGCTGTTAGTAATGCAAACTTTGAAATAACCTCTTAGGTAACTGTGAGTCATGTAGGCTTTCATACCTGGTTTTAATGATTTTGAAATGCAGACAAGCCAATGGCACTTGGGCAAAGGGTGTTTTATTCACTTCAAGTCAAGGCTGATGATTCAGACAAATGTAAATGAACCCAAAAGGTTTCATGAACCACGGTCAAGGCTTTGTGGAGAAATTATAGATGTCTCTATGTAAATGGGCCAATTGCTTTGTAAATATCACATATGACTTAAGCCCTCAGAGTGCAAACAGGAAAAAAGGCAGCCAGAGAGAAGGCACATATGAATTTTGTGGGTGAGACTCGCGTTAGATCTACGTACTAAATTCCACTATAAAGAGCAATGTACTTCTTTTTCAGATGCTAAGGCTGTCCTGAACTTCCAGAATAACTGGAATAGGACATAAACTACCTTCTCTAAGATAAAGCCCTTCTCTACTTGAACGCCAGGACTCATAAAGAAATATCCTAAGGGTAAAGCCATTTCTGCAGTCAAGTGAAATGATGGAATGTTGGACTGGGTTTGAGTCCCTCCCACAAAGGCGTTGCTTTGGGGGAGTTCATCATAGGGACCACTTCTGGGGATTCCTTTATGTACGTAAAAAACTAAAAGCATCTTTCTCTAAAGAGTACTAGTCCTTCATTCCTTCTTTTCAGTATTTGCATATGGCTTTGAGGGTAGGACAAGTTAGTCTTTTTCCCCACCTTATCCCTGGAGCCCTGCCCAGTGCCCAGCATGTAATTCTAGAAGCAGTTTCTGATTGATTCAGGTTCCCCAACCCAAGGAACTCAACGTTTGATCAGCTCTCACTACTTTGTCTTTCCCTTTTCCAATTGTTTATGACCTCGGACACTCAGAACCACTGATGTGAAACCACACCCCTGGGTGCTCTCTCGGTGATGACTTTCTGTTCAAGGGATCAAATATATAATCAAATGGACCACTCATGACCCGCGACCTACTGGGAGGCGAGGCTGACCAGTGAGGCTGGCAATACCATGTGAGTGGGTCCACCTGGGAAGGTTCCAAGTAGTGAGGTCGACGACGATGCTGTCTTCACTCGTCAGAGGAGGAAGGGATGGGTTCTTTCTTGCAGGTGCGGTGCTTGGCTCGGTGTCGTTGGAGGTGATTGGATCGGGTGAAGGCCTGGCCGCAGTCCTTACACTGGTAGGGCCTCTCTCCGTTGTGCATTCGTATGTGCTGGGCCAACTCAGAGGCAATGCGGAAGGCCCTGCCGCACTCTGCACAGAGGAATCCCTTCTCTCCGGAGTGGATCTGTTGGTGCCGCTTCAGGGTCGAAGAGCGGGCAAAGGCCTGGCCACACTGCGTGCAAGGAAAGGGCCTCTCGCCAGTGTGGATGCGCTGGTGGCGCACGAGGCGCGAGGGCTGCGCGAAAGCCACGCCGCAGTCAGCGCACTTGAAGGGTCTCTGGCCGGTGTGCAGCGTCTGGTGCTCGGACAGGTTGGAGGACTTGGTGAAGCACTTGCCGCAGGTGGGGCAGGGGAAGGGCCGCTCGCCCGAGTGCACGCGCTGGTGCTCCACCATGCGGCTGGCCACAGCGAACTCCCGGTCGCAGGCGGGGCAGCGGAAGGGCTTGGCTCCCAGGTGCGTGCGCTGGTGGCGCAGCAGCGACAGCGGCTTGTTGAAGGTCAGGCCGCACTCGGAGCACGGGAAGGGCTTATTGTTGCTGTGCATGTTGCGCTGGTGTTTGCGCAGGTCCGAAGAGCGCACGAAGGCCTTCCCGCAGTCTGGACACGGGTAGGGTTTCTCGCCTGTGTGCGTGCGGATGTGCTTCCGGTGGTCGGAGGACCAGGTGTAGGCCTTGTCGCAGAAGGAGCATTGGTAGGGCCGCTCGCCCGTGTGCAGGCGCCTGTGCTGCTGGAGCGTGCCGCGGTGGGAGTAGGCCTTCCCGCATAGCTCGCACGCGTAGCGCTTGGCGCCGCCGCGCGTCTCAGCGGGGCTCAGCAGCTTGCTGGGCTTCTGGAAGGCTCGCCCGCCCCGCAGGCGCCTGCGCGGACGCGCTTCAGCCTCTCTGTCCTCGCGCCCGCCCGCCTGGTTCTGTACTTTCCTGCTTCTTTGCGCTTTTGCCAGTACCGCGGCAGTCAGGCTGGCTGGGGTGGCCGACGCCTGCGCTGGTGTGTGTGTCTCTCGCGTGGAGAGGTCCCAGTTGCTCCCTGGCCCGGGGAAACACAACAGAGAATAGTTCTCTGCGGACGTGTCTGCACTTTTGTGCGCACAGAGATACTTTCCATTGCTGGGGAAGCTGGATGGGACAGCCAAGACTGTGCCCTGGTTGGCCCTCGAGTCTCCATCATCACCCGCAGGTAGTCGGTCCCCAAGAGGTTGCATCTGACCTAACTTGTGTGCGAGACCACTGGGAAGGGTACCCAGAGCTGTGCTTGCTCCTGGGGAACCCTGGGTCTCGTTGATCTTTGCCACATCTCTGCTCCAGCTGGCTTTCCCAGACATTTCTACTGGTTTCTGCCGAATGTCCCCAGCGCTGGAGGAGTCAGAGAATTTCTCTTCCTCTTTGTCTAGTGGATGGGGCCATGGCAAGTCAGGATTGTCATATGTTACTGGGGAGCTGCCCCTTGGACAGGCCACCGGGTCAGCAGGTCCCTCTTTTTTGGCCTCCCCACCATCTTCATCATCACTCTCTAAGTTCATGCTCAGCATCTGGGTGTCATGAGCCGCCTCAGTCAAGCTGCTGAGAGGAGACACCGCTCCCCACCTGTCCTGGGAGTCCACTTGTGCCATGATGTTCAGGCGCTTCTGTTGCCTGCTCCTCTGAGGAGGAGTATTCTGCTTGGCTCAGGATACCTGCAAAAATAAAAGTATGAAGAGAAAATCACAAAAAATGTACTTAATCACTTTCATGAGCAGAGGGATTGAGGTTCCCACTACAGCTCTGTTTCCAACTGGTCTCCATCCCAGGCATATTGTTGAGCCTCACTGAGGACAGAGGCCTGGCTCTGCTGAAAATTCCAGTCATCCTTATTCCCTCTGGAGATCCCACTTGCTAGAAGCCCCAGGAGACCATGCTGTCAGGAATAGCCAGGGTGGGCCATTTGCTGGGTGCCAGCTGTGCCCTGCCCTATCTAGGGTGCTCATCCCCAGCCGCTAACCAAATGTGTCCTTTGTGAGCATGGGGGACAACTTGATGAGATGGTAGGAAGCAAGCTCTGGTCCTCCTAAGGCACTCTTACAGTGTCCTCCACTCGGGAAGCTGGAAACCAGGCTGGCTCTTGCTTTCTCTGCCAGGAGTGGAAGTCTGCCATCCCATGATGGTGTCAGCCAGGGTTACCTCTCAGGCCCTGGACTGTGTAGGCCACCTCTTCCAAAGATAAGGAGCAGCCCTTGGGAGAATGAGGGTGAGTCAGGAAGGCACCAGCTGCCCCTCACTGATTAAGCGGGGTTTCTCAGGCCCTTGTAACTTCTGAGGAACTCCTGACTGCCAGGAAGGCTACCCATAAGCACCCAGGGGGCAGAAGATGCCCACTGAGAGCTTGACCTGTCTTTGAAATTTTGCTTCATCATAAACATTCAGGAGAGTCTTACATTTTATGTCGCATTTTTGTTTTTGTTTTTAATTGAGACGAAGTCTCGCTCTGTCACCCAGGCTGGAGTGTAGTAGCACGATCTTGGCTCACTGCAACCTCTGCCTCCCAGCTTCAGGTGATTCTCTGCCTCAGCCTCTTGAGTAGGTGGGATTACAGGCACCCACCACCATGCCTGGCTAATTTTTGTGTTTTTAGTAGAGACAGGGTTTCGCCATCTTGGCTAGGCTGGTCTTGACCTCCTGACCTTGTGATCCACCTGCCCTAGCCTCCCGAAGTGCTGGGATTACAGGCGTGAGCCACTGTGCCCAGCCAGTCGCGTTTGTTTTATAGAAAATAGTATTAAAGTTACCTTGGGTTTAAATGTTTAGTCTTCCCCCAAGTGTGCCATACTGATCCCCTGGCATACCGCAGATGCCCGCTGGGCTACACACCTCCTGACTCAAGAAGCCAGATGTAGGATTTCAAACATAAGGCATGAGATATGAGAGCCATTTGGGTTTTATTTTCAAACTAATTTTATCTTAGCTTGAAGACATAGAGGAAGCCTGCTGGAGGATTGGTTAAAAAGGATTGGGTGACAGATTTTAAAGGAGTTACTAGAGAGGCAGCGTACTGAGGGCCTCTCTGGGGGGAAAATTGTTGGCCAGAGGGCTAAATCTGCTTTAGTCTGGAGAGAAACTTCTGAGAATCCCAGAGGGGGTATTAAAACTCTCATTTTTCTGGGCACATGTTATGAGCCCGGCACTATGTTGAGTGCTTCACAAACATAATTTCATTTATTCTTCTCAGCAAACATTAAGATAGATGCTATTGGGAGGCCGAGGTGGGCGGATGATGAGGTCAGAAGATCGAGACCATCCTGGCTAACACAGTGAAACCCTGTCTCTACTAAAAATACAAAAGAATTAGCTGGTGGTGGTGGTGGCGGAGCTTGCAGTGAGCCGAGATCGCGCCACTGCACTCCAGCCTGGGTGACAGAGTGAAACTCCGTCTAAAAAAAAAAGACAAAAAAGAAGTAACAGCTCAAGAGAACATTTTAGAACTGGATACCTGAGCTCAGGGGTTTCATCTACCTGCCCAAGGCCACACAGCTCATAGACAGCAGCAGTGGGGTTTCTCTCTAATTTTAAGGCCATTAAGCCCCAAATGGTCCTGCCTCCCAGCTGTGGCCTTCAGACTGAAGCCTGCTCTGGGGCTGGGCTCTGCCCAAGAGCAGCTGCAGCATCCTGGGGTGAAGAGTTGTGGCTTTCTGTAGGCATCAAAGCCCCTTGTGTTTTCTGGGCCAAGGAACCTTGGCTACAGGGCCTCGCTGCTGGGCTCCTCCCTGCTCTCATTGACCCAGATTGCCCTCCGCCAAAGAGAGAGGCCAGTGGCTGCCCATCAGAGCCAGGACCCATGTTGCAGAGACCACTGCCTGGGGTGCTCAAGAGTATTAGTCACTGAGTATTTACCTTCTGAAAGCTCCTTCTCTCTACTTCTGCCCACCTTTCACTGCCTTCTCAGAAGGGATAAAAGGAGTGATCGTTGTATTTGGCTGATCCAGTTACCCTATCCCCATCTCATTAAACTTTTCTTTCCTGGTGTCTGCCTGATCATGAGCCCAGTTACCCTGTGTGTATGAAGAGGGAGCAGTATGGAGGAATCCTAACTTTCTACTCTGGATACAGAAGCCATGGAGGGAGGGAGGACACATTGCAGTTGTGACTGGAGTTCGGCATCTAATGTCTCTTTATGCCCTCAAGCCCAGGGACCACCCCTCTTCCCTCACTGCTTCCCTCACCCATCACATGGCAGAGGGTAGCTCGCATGTCTTTTGACAGGAGCCCAGGTCTGACATATTTTCAGCATAGTGGATCTTAGGGAGTGAATGTGTAGTTCATAGAGGGGACATACCACTAGCCAACCTCACAGAACTTACTCAGACCAGCAGGCTTGATCTGGGGCTGTGGGTCCCCCAGCAGGGACAGCAAAGGAATGCTGGATTTGTATGAAATGCATGTCTTAGGTCTCTTTCTCTCTTTATGACAGCATACTGCCTGTTTCTGTGGCACTGTTCACAGATCACTGACTTTACCCGCTCCCCACGCCACCTCCAGCACAAATACCCCATTTTCCACAGCCTGTGTCTCATTCTTTTCCTCTGGGCCATAGGGGAGCCTCCTTAGGGTGGCACACAGCCCTCCACTAGCTAACCAATCTCTTCTCCAGAGCCTGTCAGGGGACTCTCTTTTCAGATGAGGAATCCCTCCTCCATGTGAAGCCATATCCCCAGTGAATACGTCCTGCCATCTTCCTCCTGCCGCTGCCACAGGCGTGCTCTCGACCACCAGGAAGACCTGGAGGCAGGCAGGGGCACAGGGAGAGATTTTCTGGCAGTCTACACAAATATACCTGGTCTGAAAGAGGAACACTGATGCCATGGTATGGCGGGCCCCTCTGCTCCCCAGATGTGCTAGTCCCCAGAGGCTGTCAGAGCACAGTCCTTTGCTGGAACTTCCTCTGCACTTGCCAGCTAGGAGTGGACCAAATGCAGCGTCTGACTCCCCAACCTCATACATCCATCAACACTCTGCAGAAGCCTACCCTAAGGGCTTGTTGCAACCCCAGCCCATACCCCTCTTCTTTCCTTCATTCTTTCCAGATTGTACTAAAGTCCATCCCAGGCAGCCACCTCCTACTTTCTCATCTGCTTACCGCCTTCAGGCCTTGCTCTCCACTCCTGGCTCACACACAGACAGTTGCTTACCTGGGAAATGCAGACAGCAGTGTGGGCTCCCTGCCCTGGCTTCTGTGACACGTGGGCTCTCAGCAACAGGAACCAAAGTTGGGTACAAATCAGCAGAGATGGTGTCTCTGTCTCTCACGCTTTGTGTCCAGTCCAGCAGCTGCAGAGAGAGCCTCTGGAGGTGGGGCCAGTGTAATACACTCAACCTTCCTGCCTGCATCCAGAGAGCAGCCTGGGAAATAGAGTGGGGCTGCCCTCTCTCACTGCCTGAACCGATCCTCTGACTCCCTCTGCTCCTGCCTCCCCTCCCTGCCAAAGCCAGCCTTCCTCCTTCCCTCCTCGCAGTCATCCTGCATGTGGCCCTATGCCTCCTGTTCACTTGCACTCCTTCCTTCCACAGAGCAGTCCATCCTTCACTTTAGCCCTGGTATGCCCACGGGCCACATGTCACTTGTGGGCTTCCTGGGTAGCATGCTTTTTCCCTCCTGGAAGGCAGAACAGAGTATTTGGCCTATATGCCCACCTCCCTATTCTAGTACCCACCTTTTGCAGGACTGTGAGTCGCAGAACTCGGGGGTTGGGATTCCCAGAATTCTTTGCAGCAGCCCATTCATTGGCTCAAAGATGCCCCCAGCCTTTTAACTGGGAGTAGGGGTGCAGGGAGATGGTTTTCTGTCTTATGCATACAGATGCCAGGCCTGTCTGGGGTCTCTTTACACTTTCAGCATTGGTTCCCATGCAGGCTCATTTTGAAGAGAAGGATTGGCCCAAGGTAGAAGATTCAGTACACTGAGAATTTTTATCCACTCAAGTCTAATGTGCATTTATTAGGATGAACATTCACGGCATTAAAATAGGTGATGGAAGTGTGGTTCCTGTGACATCACTAGGTGGTCACAAAGTATACTGACTGACAGTAGGGTCTGGATCTGGGTTTGAATCTTACCACTCACTAGCTGTGTGATCTTGGGCAAGTTATTTAACTTCTGTGTGCCTTAGTGTCTCATCTGCAAAACAAGGACTAGGATACTGTTGCCATTATCGAAGTTTGGAGAAGATTAAATGAGATAATGCATGTAAGGAGCTTAGCTCAGTGTCTGGAACATAGCAAGTACCCAAAAACGTTAGCTGCTTTCATTGTTATTATTGATGATTTTTTAAAATTTTATTTTAAGTTCCGGGATACATGTGCAGGATGTGCAGGTTTGTTACATAGGTAAACATGTGCCATGGTGGTTTGCTGAGCCTATCAACCCTTCCTTCACCGAGGTATTAAGCCCGGCATGCATCAGCTATTTTTCCTGATGCTCTCTCCACCCCGCACTCCCCCAACTGGCCCCAGTATGTGTTGTTCCCCTTCCTGTGTCCATATGTTCTCGTTGTTCAGCTCCCATTTATAAGTGAGAACGTGCGGTGTTTAATTTTCTGTTCCTTTGTCAGTTTGCTGAGGATAATGGCCTCCGGCTCCATCCCTGTCCCTGTGAAGGATATGATCTTGTTCCTTTTTATGGCTGCATGGTATTCCATGGTATATATATACCACATTCTCTTTATCCAGTCTGTCATTGATGGGCATTTGGGTTGATTCCAAGTCTGCTATTGTGAATAGTGCTGCATTGAACATATGCATGCATGTATCTTTATAACAGAATGATTTATATTCCTTTGGATATATTCCCAGTAATGGGATTGTGGATCAAATGGTATTTCTGGTTCTAAATCTTTGAGGAATTGCTACACTGTCTTCCACAATGCTTGAACTAATTTACATTCCCACCAACAGTGTAAAAATGTTCTTATTTCTTCGCAACCTCACCAGCATCTGTTGTTTCTTGACTTTTTGATAATCGCTATTCTGACTTGCATGAGATGATATCTCATTGTGGTTTTGATTTGCATTTCTCTAATCATCAGTAATGTTGAGCGTTTTTACATATGTTTGCTGGCTGCATGTATGTCTTCTTTTGAGAAGCATCTGTTCATGTTCTTTGCCCACTTTTTAATGTGGTGGTTTGTGGGGGTTTTTGTAAATTTGCTTAAGTTCCTTGTAGATTCTGGATATTAGACCTTTGTCAGATGGATAGATTGAAAAAATTTTCTCCCATTCTATAGGTTGTCTGTTCACTCTGATAGTTTATTTTGCTGTGCAGAAGCTCTTTGGTTTAATTTGATCCCATTTGTCAATTTTTGCTTTTGTTGCAATTGCTTTTGGCAATTTCATAAAATCTTTCCCTATGCCTATGTCCTGAAAGTTATTGCCTAGATTTTCTTCTAGGGTTTTTATAGTTTTGGGTTTTACATTTAAGTCTTTAATTCATCGAGCATTAATTTTTGTGTAAGGTGTAAGGAAGTGGTCCAGTTTCACTTTTCTGCATATGGCTAGCCAGTTCTCCTAGCACCATTTATTAAATAGGGAATCCTTTCCCCATTGCTTGTTTTTGTCAGGTTTTCGGAAGATCAGATGGTTGTAGATGTGTGGTTTTATTTCTAAGTTCTCTTTCTGTTCCATTGGTCTATGTGCCTGTTTTTGTACCAGACCATGATGTTTTGGTTACTGTAGCCTTGTATAGTTCAAAGTTGGGTAGCATGATGCCTTTAGCTTTGTTACTTTTACTTAGGATTGTCTTGGCTCTACAAGCTCTTGTTTGGTTCTATATGAATTTTAAAATAGTTTTTTCTAACTCTGTGAAGAAAGTCAGTGGTAGTTTAATGGGAATAGCATTGAATCTATAAATTGCTTTGGGCAGTATGGCCATTTTCACAATATTGGTTCTTCCTATTCGTTATTGATGATTTTGTTGTTTTTAGGGAAGACATCATTCCAAGGCTTCTTTTATATCCCCGTGGCCCTGTTGAAGCTGCAACTCTTCTGAACAGCAGTTTTCAGAATGTGATCCAGAAAAACAGGTTTCACTGTCCCCTTGGTGTTTTTAAGGCATGGTTTCAGAGGAAAGAGGCAGGCAGCAGAGACATACCTCTAGGTCTCTGAGTCTGAATATCTGGAATAGGGTTCAAATTCTGAAGTCCATAGAGCCTCTGAAATAAAGTGCAGAATGTGGCAACTATGTGGAATGTGCTGTTCTGACAAGAGGATTCTTGAAGGGCCCATGATCCAAAAAATGTTGAGAACCACTGGCATTTGGGGAGGGCATGGGATAGGGAGAGTAGGTGAACACTTAAAATAGCTCCCATAGCCACGCTATCAGTTGGTGCTGCCACTAACCCGCATCCCAACATGGTTGCTCAAAATATCCCAAGTGTCCATATGGTACAGGCTTTGAGCTTCAGATATCTTTGGCAGGAAAGTACCTAATTCTTCACTGATTGTGAAGGAGCCTGTGGAGATGAAAGTTGGAGCTGGGATGAGAGTGTGTGTGTATGTGTGTCCCTCCCATTCCCAGCCTGACAGTAATGGTACATTTATTGAGCAGTTACTAGTGCCAACACTATGCTAGCATGCCACACACAATGCCCCAATTAATCTTCATCACATCCTAATGAAGTAGCTACTACCAGTGTTACCCTCATTTACAGATGGAGGATACAGAGCCATAGGCAGCTTAAGGGCCACAGCCACACAGTTCCTACATAGTGGAACTGCAATTTGAGCCAAGGTATCAGAGTCTGCACTCTTAACCACTACCACATTAGATTCCCAAACACTGTCCCTCAGAGCCTGCGCACTTGGCCTTTGCTTGACTCTACCCTTGTTTCCTCCTGGAAACTCTTAGTCCCTCCTCCCCAAGGCTATATGACCTGGGTATCCGTGGTCGCTACAGTCATTTCCCCAGAAGGCATTCTTCTCCCTCAGCCTTGCTGCCTAGAGAGATGGTTCCCACTAAGTGCCTGCAGAGTCTTCTCACCTATTCCTCATCCAGCCTGGACAGCCTGTTTTCCATCATGCTTTATTTCTAGAAACCGTAACAATTGAGTAACTACCAGATACCTTGGGACTTTCACGTTAAATTGACCACGTGACTCCACCTTGGTTTTCAAGACACACCGGTGTTACCATCTCACTGGTATGGGATAGGCCACCTAGTGGTGAATGGGACCAGCAGTGGCCTGGAGGCTACATCAAGAGACAAGGTGTACACAAGCCCCTTATCTCCCTGAGTCACTTACCCTGATACATCCCCCAAGCCATCTTAAGAATGTTGTTTTGAAGTGCCATGTGCTTTTTATCTATGTGAGACTTCACCATCCTAATGAGTGGGCACATAGCAGGTACAGATCAGGCCTCAGATCTGAATCCCAGGTCTTGCCTGTCTCGCTGGTCAACCTATTGCTCAGACTCCAAGGGACAGAAATCCCTTTTGTTTCCTGGGTATGTTTCCCTTTTGACAGCACAAGCACATTTACTGTCTTATTTAATCTTCCCAACACTCACTGTAAGGACCACCAGACATGGAGAGTAGAAGGCCCTTTCCCTAAGGCCACATCCTTTTCCTGCTTTTAAGAACTTTTGAAATCTGTATCATTCTGCCAAGTTGCTTAGGCATGGAAACAAAAGAGGTGTTCTTTTATGCATTTGTTATTATTTGCAAGTCTGCCTCTAAAATCTGGCAATTCCCCTGAGCTGCTGACTGGCAGTAGTGAAAACAAAGGTCTGCCTGCCTGTCTGGGAAGAGGAAAAGGGAGAGACTGAGGGAGGAACACAAGACATCTGGGAGAGAGAAGGGCATTTGGTGGGCATGGTGCAGGAGCTCATTTGTGCCTGTCAATGACTGGATGGGTGGAGTGGAGTGACGTGTGGAAGATGAGCCTATGTTCTTACCCATGCTCTGCTGCCAGCTGTCATCACAGCACTCTGCCTGAGCTGCTTCCAAACAGTGTAAATGGTTGGTGAGGTACCATCTAATCTTCTACTTGCCCTAGCCCTTCATCATCCTTGAGGAAGAGTGATAGAGGCACTTAAGTGGCCAAGACATGGTGGATACTTTAAATATTGTTTTTCACGCAGGCATCAAACTTTGTTGAGTATGAATACACATGCAGAAAGCAGAATTGGACAGGAACTCAGTACACAATCTTGAGTCAGAAAGGCCTGGCTTTAAATACCACTTCTGTTTGCTGGATGATCTTAATCCATTTACTTCTTTGAGCCTCATGCTCCTCACCCATAAAATGGGAATAAGAATAATTTCATAACAGGGTTGTGAAATAACCTGATACCACATTTTAAGAGCATTTGGTCTAGTGTTAGCTGTATAGTGGTTTTCAATAAATTATAACCCTTATTATTTTTATCCTAGAGCTATTGGGAGCTTGCTGATATCTTTACTCCATCCCTGTTCTTCCAGAATGCTAGCCCTTAATTACTTTGCTTTCAGAAGGGTGTCATTCGTTGATTCTGGTCTCCTAGCCCCAAACATTCCCACTGAGAGACTGACCAAGCAGCCTTTTTTGAGGCCAGTAACGTTCCTAGAGCAGTGATGTCATAAACCTGGGCCTGTCATCATGTGCTACACTTGGCACATGTGGCAATCAATGACAGAGTAGAAGGTTTGTGCTTTGGATGGGATGACGTTATATGGCAATGACGTCACATGTCAGTACTTCCTGGCACCCCCTGCCGAACAGTGCCAGGTAGAATGCCATCTCTTCACTAACTCAACACCACCTGCCCCAGTGAAGGCTGCACAGTATAGTGATGGAGCATACAGGCTCTGACATCAGGCTACTTGGGTCAGATGTCAGAGCCTGGCTACACCCTGCATGACTGTGAGCAAGTTGCTTAACCTTTCTGTGCCCCAATTTCTTTATCTGTAAATTATGGCTAATAATAATATTTAATATCTAGCTTATAGAGTTGTTGTGGGGTTTAAATGAGATGGTGTGCTTTGCAGAGTACAAGGGATGGACAAGTGCCCAATCAGTATTAGCTAACAATATAATATGGGGTAGGAAGTGGCCTCTACCTCCTGTCTAAACAGCAGAGAACCCACCTCTGGTCTCCACTAGAGCCTTTTCCTCAAACTTTCTGAAGCCCTTACCCTGTGAATGAGCTATAACCAGGTCCTACTGGGGCAGTGGTCTCTGGAGCCACTTCTGGAGCTCACCAGAAGACCAGTCCTTTCCAAGCTTCTCAAGACCCACATTGTACTGCAGTGGCCCTGCCAGATAACCCCAGAAGCCTCTGGCCCAGGCCAAGGGAGGATAAGCTGCAAGCAGTGGGATGGGCTTCACTGCAAGCAGTGGGATGGGTTCATGGAACCCTCAGGGTACAAGAGGCTGAAGATTCCAATTGTCTACTGGCATAGCAGCGTATTGTCTTGGCCCACACTGGCTACCACATCTTTCAAGGCCACAGAGACTTCAGGCCTCCACTCCTCCACATTCCACCTCAGCCTTGGGACCTTGTAGAAAACTGAGGAACGCCACCACAAATGAGACTTCTGGGAATCTTCTATACCTTAGGTTTACCTTCTGACTTTGCTGGTCCTTCTGGGCTCAGGGATGGAAGGTCTGGGGAGGTTAGAAGGGAAGATACTGCTTATCTTTAATTAATCAACACATTGAAAAAGAACCCTCTGATCTCTTATATCAGTGGGAATCCCTACAACTGAGGCTTACCAGAGCCCAGGGGCGTGATGAAGCTGTTGGAAATTTTTAAAAAAGGCATTGACCTCAGTATTTTTAATGAAGAGATCTAAGAAATTATCTAGTGCAGCCTCTCTATTTTACTGGTGTTAAGATTCAAATATTCATTTATTTGTCCCATCATTCATTTACTCACCAAACATTTGTTGAGCTTTACTATGTCAGTGTTTTTCAAACTGTAGGACACAATCTGTGAATATGACAGTGAATCATTTTAGTGAGCTGCAACCAACATTCTTTTTTAGAATAGATCAGAAGACAGTAGAATATATCAAAGTGTCTCACACATAAAAGTATAGTTTCATGTAATTTTTGTTTTAGGTTTATATACATAGTCTGGCGGTATGTAATGAAAACTGTATCTCATAGTCTAGTTTGCTCTGATTCTTGGTCAAGCACAGTTGAAAAACATTGTACATTACATCAACCCTGCTGTACATAAGAATAATCTGGGGCCAGGTGCAGTGGCTCATGACTGTAACCTGTAGTCCCAGCACTTTGGGAGGCTGAGGCGGGAGGATCCCTTGAGCCCAGGGGTTTGAGACCAGCCTGGGCGACATAGGGAGACCTCACCTTCACAAAGAATTTTTAAAAATTAGCTGGATGTGGTGGCACGCACCTGTGGTCCCAGCTACTCAGGAGGCTGAGGCAGGAGGATCAATTAAGCTCAGGAGGTTGACGCTACAGTGAGTCATGATCAAACCACTGCACTCCAGGCTGGGCAACAGAGTGAGACCAAGTGTCAAAAAAAGGAAAAAGAAAAGAAAATTTTCCTCTCTGTTCTTAGAAGAAAGGAAGGAAGGAAGGAGGAAGGAAGGAAGAAGGAAAGAGGCAAGACAATACAGAAAAGAAGGAAGGAAGGAAAAAGAGAAAGGAAAGAGAGAGAAGGAAAGAAGGAAGGAAGGAAAGGAAGGAAGGAAGGAAGACAGGGGA
>NW_012107486.1:1912081-1919106 GCF_000951045.1 Mandrillus leucophaeus
GGGGAGGGAAGGGGAGGGGAGGAGAGGAGAAGAGAGAGGAAGGGGAGGGCAGGGGCCTCATCACAGTCCGGAATTCTCCGCCGTATTCCCTGGTCCTTGCTTACCGCCTTGGGCAGGTGCTACCTGTTTCTCTCCAGACCGGGCTGGAGCCTCCCGGCTCTCTGGCTCCCCCTCTGGCTCACTGGAACATTGCCGCTGGGAGCCTGGCTTCCAATACAGCTGCGGAGCTCCTGGCTCCGCTGTCCTCCCAGGTCACACCACCTACATGCGCTGGCCAGGGTACAAGGGGCCTTTTCTTTCCAAGGCCCCCATCAAAACCACACGCCTCTCCTCGCAGCTGTCTAGCTCGGCTGCCTGAACACAGAAGTAATTCACAGGAGATGTGGAAGGGCGTTTGAGGTTTCCATAAAAACATACCTCCCTTTTCCTTTTGCAACTGCTGCACTGAACGTAACCAGAGAAGACCTCTCTTCATAGCCCTCGGGCCACGGGTGTGAAGCAAGTTTCTTGAAAGAAATTTCCTTTAGGGCTGCTGGAGTGCGGCATCCCTCTGTAGGTGTGGATTCTCCTGGCAGGATGAGCTGTGGCTTGTATTTTTTTGCCTGTATTGAACAGTGAGCATGTCTATTCTTCGAAAAGACCATGAAAACCTCTGGCAAATCTAATGGGGAGTGGGGGCTGGGTGAGTTAAAAATAAATAAAATATAAGTAAGGTATAAAAATATAAAGGCATACTTTGAGCAATTTTATGTCATCATGTTTGAAAACATCAAGGAAGCAAATTACATTCTTGTACATACGTAGAATTGAAATCTTACATTTGGAATAAAAAGTATCAACGATCTGCTAATAGCTGGGCCTCATCAGATGAAAGTGCCTGGGTCAGCCCCAGTCCTTGGCCTTGCAGAGACAAAATCTCTATTTTGCCACCGTTCCCCCACCCACCCACCACCACCTCCACCCCAGGTGCCCAGGTTAGTTAGGGAAGGCCAGAGGTGTGAGGGCTCCAGGCATGGCTACTCTGGAGAGCAAGCTTCTGCCCTTAAGCCAGGTTTTCTCACTTAGGAGGGGAGGGAGGATGAGAGATGGCAGAGGCCCTTTGCACAGTGATGTGCAGTCCTTCTTTACCAGGAAAACCGGGACTGCTGAGGATCCCAGGACACTCCTGAAGGCTCACCAGCCTGGCTCTGTGCATAGGGCAGTGTAGACAAGCTGAACTACAGCACCAAGAGCACTGAATCAGAGCTGGGGCTGGCATCAGGAGCCTGGTGCCTCTTCTGCACCCCAAGGACACAGCTGTGTAACCGCACCCAGGTTCAGCTGCTTGCTGCTGCAAAACCAGAGGCAAGGGTTGCTGGGAGGAAAAGCAAAGCCAGCAAACCCAGAAGATGGCAAGTTAGCATTCTAAGTACCATCTTACATTTTATAACTTACCATAGAGTTTTTAAAGGGATACGTGGTATAGGGGACATGTGGGAGTGGTACAGGGTACTGGGCTTGTGTGTCTTGTTCCGATGGCTATCTTGGTTAATTGCTCCTCAGGAGATCTGGTTGGTATATCCTGATTTTGGCCCAGTTTTTCACAATTCCCCCTAAGTGGGAGGAGTGGGGCACCTGGATTGTTTTAATATTAGCCTCTGGGAGTTCTTAGGTAAGAGCATAATTAGATAAGCATGCACTGATGAGAGGAGTGTCTAGGGAGGGAAGGAATGAAGGGGTAAGAGGGGAAGGAAGGAAGAAAAGGAAATGGGTGATTTTTAAAACAGAGGTTCCCGGTTATATCTGCACAGGGCCCAGTTACCTGTGGCCCCGGCTGCAGGTTTGCTCTCACACAACCTATATGGGCAGTACTGGGGATAGACCTGAGTTCTCGCTTTGCCGAGTCCCTTTTCCTGTTCCCTGGCAGACCATTCACCTGTTGACACATCTTCCACTGTAAAGGTTGCTCCTTAGTTAGCACCCCGCTATAGTTTCATCCCAGTCCCAGTGACACTGTCTCAGCACCTTCAGTGGACATGGGGGCTTCCTGAGCCTGTTCAGCTCTGTGTTTCCGGGCCACACACTGACTCCTTGGGTGGTTTACCCTCACCCATTAGGATTCTTCCTCTTAAAAGGTGAAGACATTGCCAAGCTTCAGAACAGCCTTACTGTAGCCATCTGTCTGCTTAGTACAGGTTGAGCACTACTAACCTCAAAATCCAAAGTCTGAAATGCTCCAAAATCCAAAACTTTCAGAACACCGACATGATGCCACAAGTGAAAAATTCTACACCTGACCTCATGTGACAAGTCATAGCCAAAATGCAGGTGCACAACACACAGTTTATTCAGAATGCCTCCTCATCCTAAGGAACCAACCTCCTGCCCCCCAACTGCTTTGAATGTTTCTCCTCATCTGAAAAAAAAAACAAAAACAAAAAAAACACAAATTACAGCACACAGTGACCTTTTAGTCAAAACACAGCATTGTAGTTGAAAGCCTGTTGTTTGTTGCTGCTGTTGTCTGACAGCTGATACAGGTATTCTGGTGATGCTACTGTGCCGCTTATTTACCCAGAACACATTTTTTAAATTGTATTAATAATGTATCTTTTTTTACTGTTTAAGTACTTATGTGTGAATAAGTATAGGAAATGATTGCTTATTGGTAGCATCTACATTTAGAGTTAGGAATGATGATGCCAAACCACCATGTATTGTCCACATGGGTGGCTGAGAAAGTGACACCTGTGCTTTCTAATGGCTCAATGTATGCAAACTTTATTTCATACCCAAAATTATTGAAAATATTGTATAAAATTAACCTTTGACTATGTATATAAGGTGTATATGAAACATAAATGAATTTTGTGTTTAGACTTGGGTCCCATCCCCAAGATATCTCATTATGTATATGCACATATTCCAAAATATGAAATCTGTAACATTGCTGGTTCCAAGTATTTTGGATAAGGGATACTCAACTCATATAATGAGAAAAGGCAGGAGCATGGAGTACAACTTTGGAGTCAGAAAGGCTTGGGTTCACATCCCTGCTCTGCCACTTGCTAGTTGTATGACCTTGATGAAGTTCTCTGGCTTCTCTCAGGCATGTCTGTGTAGGAGGGGCAGTGGGGTTAACAGCGTCTCTCTTATGGAACTTCTATATGTGTTATGCAGAGACACATTGCATCATCACCTTGCACAGTGCAAGAGCTCAATGCGTAACAGCTGTGTTGTTTTCAAACAGTAGAAAACATGGAGAGACTGGTAGCTGAGAAAAAAAAATGAGAAAAGAACTGCAGTCCTATTGTTGTCTGAGTTTCTCTATTCAGGACTCAGTACTTGATGATGTTTATGGACCTCTTCAAACATGGCTTCCAAACTGAACACGATGTTTTGGGTGCAGCTAGTCTGACCATTATGGAGCAAAGAAGACTTGGCTCTTCCTCATTTCTGGTTCTCTCTTGGTATCCCCAAAGCTTTGGCCTTGCTGATGGGCCGAACCACCTAACCCCCTCAGTGTTAAGAAACATCCCAAAGCATTTTGTACATAAGCAATGGTGATGTCACATCTCTTCTATGCTATTTTTGGGTAGCTGGACTTCTCTTGTGAGTTGAATTTTGATTTGGGGGTACAAGATGTTATATTAGGGACCAACATATCTGAAGAGAAGGGGGATCAACAGAACTGGGTAGAGGAAGATGAGGCCCAACAAAGCCTCAGCCAATGTGGCAGAAAGCTTTGGAACAAGTTTCCTTGGGTAGACTGCCCAGCATTGGGCTAGAGAGGCCAGCTCTTTCAATATCCAGGTCACCAGATATAGGAGGCACTGGAAAGGCTATGATCTCGGACAAGGCAGCTCTCTGCAGTTGAGGCAAACTCTGAAGGAGCTGACAGCTAGAAGGCGTCTGCTGACTGCATTCCCCACAGCTGCACAGCAAGTGCTTCTCTGGAGGAAGATCTGGGCAGCACATCTCCATGTGTGTACCTCTGTACCTGGGTGTAGCACCTACAATTTCCACTTCAGCCCAGCTGCAGAGGCCAATGCTGTCCTATGTAAGAGAGGACTTTTCTCTCTTACTGCTTCTTCCCCACATAGACCAGCTTCTAGAAACCCTTATCTACACATGCTGTCTCCACTTTTTCTCATTCCATTTACTCTTCAAGCCTGTTATCCTCTAGCTTCTAACTTCCCTCTAATTGAAATTGCTCTAGTCAAGGGCATTGACCTCCATTTAGGAAAAGCCAAAATACACATTTTTTGTCTCTTACTGAAACGCTCAGCCTCAGTAAACATGGTTGGCCTCTCCCTCCTTCCTCACTTTCCTTTCCTGGCTTCATCATATTGACACTACACTCTCTCTATGTCTCTTTTCCGCCTCTTCCTGTCTGTAAATATTGGCTTTCTCCAGAATTTGGCCCTAAGTACTCCATTCCTCTCAACTCCTCTTCTGTCTCTTCTGTTCTCTCTCTTTTCCTCTTCTCTCTTCTCTTCTTTAATATTTTCTTCCCCTTCCCTTTATCTCCCCCTTTTCCCTCTTTTCTCCCCTCCTCTTCCTTTCTCTCCTCTCCTCTCTTCTTATCTCTTGTTTTCTCCATATGCTCTCTCTAGGTGATTTTATTCATGCTCATGGCTTGAAATCTCACCTATATTCTAAAAACTGCCAAAAATATATCTCTGAATTCCAGATTTCTATAATTCAACTGCGTGGTTTTACTCATTAACATCCTAAACGTATCCATTCAAAACTGAATCCCCCAAATCTACTCCTCTCTGAGATGTTAACCATCTCAATAAATGACACCAACAATCGGCTTGGTTAAGCCAAAATCCTGGGAGTTATTCTTTTACCCTGATTTTTTTCACCACCTTGTCTGTTGGATCAGCTTGTCCTATTGATTTAATCTCCAAACTGTATACTGATGTAATTTACTTCCCTTCACCACCATTGCCACTTCTGTAGCACAAGCCATCATCGCCTACTTCCTGGAATACCGAAGTTGCCTTGTTATTGGTCTTCACGTGAGCATTTTTGCTCCCCTACAATCCATTCTCCACACGACAACCACAGCGATCTTTTTGTAAGTTATGAATTTGTTAAATATATATTGAGCGCCTACTATGAGCTTGATACTGCTCAAGGCCTGGGGATATAGCAGGAAAAGAGAGAGGAGGGAGAGAGGAGAGAGGAGAGAGAGAGAGAGAGAGAGAGAGAGAGAAAAGAGGAAGGAAGAGGAGGAGGGGGAGGAGAAGAAAGAGGAAAGAGAAGAGGGGAAAAGGAAAAGAAAACAAAGTGCTACCTTTCTACTTCCAAGGAGTTCACATTTCTTGTCAGGACAAAAAAAAAAAAAAAAAAAAAAAATAGGCTAAAGAGTGCTTTAGAAGGTGATGAAAACTATGAAGTGCTATGGAGACAAATCAAGTGGGAAGTGGGTGATAATAGGGCAAGAGGATGGGAAGTGAGTAGAGGGTCATCTGGAAAGACTCTGATGTGACTTCCAGCAAGTACCTGAAAGAAGTGAAGGAGTAAACCATGTCACTCTCTTGTTTGGGGTATGCAGGGAAGGGAAGAGAGAGAGTGTGTTCTAGGCAGAACAGTAAATGTAAAGGCCATGAGTTCAGATCCTGCCTGGCATGTTTGACAGACAGCCAGTGAGGCTGAGGGAAAGACAGCAGGAAAAGAGGACAGAGTAGCCAGGGCCTGATTGTGTTCGGCCATGAAGATTATGTAAGGAACTGGCTTTATCTGGAGTCAGATGGGAACCATTCAGAGAGTTTTGTGTAGAGGGAGGCATCAATTCATTCACCTGACAAATATTTGTTTAGTACTTACTATGCACCAATTTGGGCTTCAGGGTTTTATCAGTGAATAAAACAAACACAAATTGTACCATCAGGAGCTTATAGAACTAAAAGCCTATACTATAAAAGAAGAAAGGTCTCAGATAATGACCTTAGTTTCCATTTTAAGAAACTAGGAAAAAGAAGATCAAATAAATCTAAAGTTATTAAAATAAAGGAAATGACAAAGATTACAGTCAAAAGGAAAAAATAGAAAACAAATACAACAGAAAAACAACAATATTGGCTGGGCATAGTGCTTCACACCTGTAATCCCAGCACTTTGGGAGGCCAGGGTGGGTGAATCACTTGAGGTCAGGAGTTCGAGACCAGCCTGGCCAACATGGTGAAATCCCATCTCTACTAAAAATATAAAAATTAGCCAGGCATGGTGGCATGCACCTGTAATCCTAGCTACTCTGGAGGCTGAGGCAGAAGAATTGCTTGAACCTGAGAGGAGGAGATGCAGTGAGCTGAGATCACGCCACTGCACTCCAGCCTAGGCGACAGAGTGAGACTCCATCCCAGAAAAAAAAGAAAAAAGAGAGAGACAGAGAAATAATAACAATGGAACCAAAGGCTGATTCTTGAGAAAATCAATAAAATTTAAAAACCTCTGATCTGACTGATTAGGTAAAAAAGAAAGAAAACATCCTAAATTTAACCATCAGGAATAGAAGATATGACATCTCTATAGATTCTACAGATATTAAAAGGATAATAAGGAAATGTTATGAACAACTTTGTCCCTACAAATTTTATAACTTAGAATAGTTAACTTGCATATCCCTAAAACACCTCCTTGTTCTCCATATTTGTTGAAGTTCTGTATAACCGTCAGTGTCACTACCACAGGCTGGAAGTTCCTTTAGAGCAGGGACCAGATCTTTTTCCTAGCCAGTCCCCTGTGACTGGCCATAAAATAAAAACACTATACTGAGAAAGGGCCTGGTGCCAAAATAATAGATTTTATCCAGCAAAGAGTGAGGTCAATGGCCGGGTGTGGTGGCTCATGCCTGTAATCCCAGCACTTTGGGAGGCCAAGGCAGGCAGATCGCCTGAGCTCAGGAGTTCGAGACCAGCCTGGCCAACATGGTGAAACCCTGTCTCTACTAAGATACAAAAAATTAGCTGGGCGTGGTGATGCGTACCTATAATCCTAGCTACTCGGGAAACTGAGGAATGAGAATCGCTTGAGCC
>NW_012107486.1:1919161-1947195 GCF_000951045.1 Mandrillus leucophaeus
AAAGTGAGGTCAAAATACAGGTGTCCCCTGAAATGCCATCAGAATTAATAAACACATTCAGCAAAGAAGATGAATAGAAAGTCAACACATATTTCTATCCACTAACAATATTTCTACCCACTAACAATAAGCAATGTTAAAAAGAAAGTAAGAGAACAAATTCATTTACAATGGCATCAGAAAGAAGACCATACTTTGGAATTAACTAAAGAGCTGAAAGACTTTACAATGAAAGCTATAAAACGTCTTTGAAAGAAATTAAAGGAGACTTAATAAATGGAAACACAACTTATGTTTATGGATTGGAAGACGCATTATTAAGATGTAAATACTACCCAAAGCAATCTACCAATTTAACACAATTCCTATCAAAATCCCAATAACCACTTTCGTAGAAATGAAAAAATCTTAAAATTTATATGAAATCTCAAGGGACTCAAAACAACCAAAACAATTTTGAAAAAGAAAAAAACAAAGTTGGAGGACTCACACTTCCTAATTTCAAAACTTATTACAAAGGTACAGTAATCAAAACTGTGATACTGGCATAAAGACAGACATAGACAATGGAATAGGATAGAGAGCCTAAGTAAACCCTTGCGTATATGGTCAAATTATTTTTGAGAAGGATGCCAAGACCATTCTACCATAGGATAGGATAGCCTTTTCAAATAATGGTGCTAGGAAAACTGGGCCTGCACCTACAAAATATTGTAGTTGGACCCTTACCTAATGCCATATACAAAAATCAACTCAAAATGGATCAAAGATATAAATATAAGAGCTAAAACTGTAAAACTCAGAAGAAGACCTAGAACAAAAGCTTTACAACATGGGATTTGTCAATACATTCTTGAATAGGACAGCAAAGACTTGGGGAACACAAGAAAACATAGACAAACTAAATAAAAATTAAAAACTTCTCTGCATCAAAGAACACTATCAACAGAATGAAAAAGCAACCTACAGAAAGGGAGAAAATACTTCCAAATTATATATCTGATAAGAGAATAACATTCAGAATACATAGAGAACTCCAGAAATGCGACAACAAAGAAACCAAACAACCATATTAAAAAATTGGCAAAGGACTTGAATAGACATTTCTCCAAAGAAGATATACAAATGGCCAATCAGCATATGAAAAGATGCTCAACATCACTAATTATTCAGGAAATACAAATCAAAACCACAATGAGATACTACCTCACATCCATTAGAATGACTACTACCATTAGAAAAACCCTAGAAAATAAAAAGTGTTGGCAAGCATGCAGAGAAACTGGAACCGTTGTCCTTTGTTGGTGGAAATGTGAAAATGTACAACCACAGTGGAAAATAGTATAGTGGTTCCTTGAAAAGTTAAAAATATCATTGTCGAGCAATTCTACTTCTAGGTATATACCCAAAAGAAATGAAAGCAGGGTCTTAGAAAGATATTCATATACCCATGTTCATAGCAGCATTATTCACAATAGCTAAAATCTGGAAGCAGCTCAAATATCCTTCAACAGGAGAATAGATAAGCAAAATGTGGTATACACATACAACGGAATATTATTCAGTCTTAAAAAGGAAGTAAAGCCAGATGTGGTGGCTCATGCCTGAAATCCCAGCACTTTGGGAGGCCAAGGCTGGTGGATCACCTGAGGTCAGGAGTTTCAGAACAGCCTGGCCAACATGGCGAAACCCCATCTCTACTAAAAATACAAAAAACTAGCCAGGCGTGGTGGTGGGTGCCTGTAATCCCAGCTACTCAGGAGGCTGAGGCAGAGAATTGCTTGAACCCGGGAGGTGGAGGTTGCAGTAAGCTGAGATTGCACCATTGCACTCCAGCCTGGGCGACACAGCGAAACTCCATCTCAAAAAAGTAAAAATAAAAATAAATGAATGAATGAATGAATGAATGAATGAATGAATGAATGAAGTAAATTCTTACATAAGCTGCAACATGGATTAACCTTGGGGCCATTATCCCAAGTGAAATAAGCCAATAACACTGAAGACAAATACTATATGATTTCACTTACATGAGGTGCCTGCAGTAGTTAAAATTATAAAGGCAAAAAGTAGAATGGTGGTTGCCAGGAGCTGAAGGAGAGAGGCATGGGGAATTACTATGTAAATGGGTATAGAGTTTCAGTTTTGTAAGATGCAAATAGCTCTGGAAATGGATGGTGGAGATGGGGGTTCACAACAATATGAATGTGCAGATGCTTCTCAACTTACGATGGGGTTATATCTTGATAAACGCATCGTGAGTGAAACAATTCCTAAGTGGAAAATGCAGTTAGTACACTTAACCTATTGAGCATCGCAGCTGAGCCCAGCCCACCTGAAACATGTCCAGAACACTTACATTGGCCTCTAGTTGAACAGAATCACGTGCATCACAGTCCATGGGAGAGTATCACAGTTTACTTTTGTGATGGCATAGTTGATTGACAGCTGCAGCTTGATGCTGCTGCCCAGATTGTGAGAGTATCACACTGCATATCGCTAGCCTGGGAAAAGGTCTAAATTCAAAATTTGAAGTACAGTTTCTAGTAAATGCAGTACATTCTCACACCATTGTAAAGTCGGAAATTTTTAAGTTGAGCCATTGTAAATAGAGGATCATTGTATTTAATATCATTGAGCTGTATACTTAAAAACAGTTAAGGTGGTTAACTTTATGTGTATTTTACCACAATAAAAAAATAGAAAATAAACTGTAGATGTCTCATTTATACTTTACTAACATGCACATGGGAACACACCTAAATTTGTACCTCCTTATGTCTCTGTTTTTTATTTTTTATTTTTATTTTTGACAAAGTCTCACTCTTGTCGCCCAGGCCAGAGTGCAGTGATGCAATCTTGGCTCATTGCAACCTCTGCCTCCCGGGTTCAAGCGATTGTCCTGCCTCAGCCTCCTGAGTAGCTGGGACTATAAGCACCTGCCAGCACACCAGGCTAATTTTTGTATTTTTAGTAGTGACAGGTTTTACCATGTTGGCCAGGCTGGTCTCAAACTCCTGACCTCAGGCGATCCACCCAGCTCAGCCTCCCAAAGTGCTGGGATTACAGGCATGAGCCACCGTGCCCAGCCTGTTTTTCTTTAGTTGATATCACCCTTCCTCCACTCACCCAGTCTGAAAATCTGGCAGCCAAACTGGACTTTTTCACACCATGCACGTTTGATTAGTCACTGACTCCCACAGCATGTTTTCTCCCTTGTCTGAATTACCACTAAATAAGACTTCTCCAACGCAGAGACCTCAGAGTCACTCCCTCAAATTGATTTATTTGTTTGTTTAATAAGTGTTCATTAACTGCTTAGTAATCATTTGATGTTGTCCATCAAATATATTTCCAGTTTTCTCCCTTGAAGGGGTGGCCTACCCCTCCACACCTGTGGGCGTTTCTCATTAGGTGGAACGAGAGACTTGAGAAAAGAAATGAGACACAGAGACAAAATATAGAGAAAGAAAAAGTGGGCCCAGGGGACCGGCGCTCAGCCTACAGAGGACCCATGCCAGCACCAGTCTCTGAGTTCCCTTAGTATTTATTGATAATTATCTTTACCATCTTAAAGAAAAGGAAGTGGCAGGATAATAGGATCATTATAGGGAGAAAGTCAGCAGTAAGACATATGAATAAAGTTCTCTGTGACATGAACAAGTTTAAGGAAAAGTGCTGTGCCTTGATATGCATATGTAAACATCTCCATAAACCTTTTTAGTGCATAAAGAGCAGCATTGCGCTAGCAAGTCCCGCCTTTCGCCCTAAGGCGGTTTTCTCCTTTCTAGGTAAACAGAACATACAATCCACCCGAGATGTTCCATTGCCCAGGGAGGGGCAGGAGACAGATGCTTTTCTCTATCTCAACTGCCAACAACCGCCAAGAGGCCTTCTTTCCTCTTGTACCGGTCCTCCTCAGCACAGACCCTTCACGGGTGTCAGGCTGGGGGACAATCAGGTCTTTCCCATCCCACGAGGCCATATTTCAGACTATCACATGGGGAGAAACCTTGGACAATACCTGGCTTTCCTAGGCAGAGGTCCCTGTGACCTTTGGCAGTGTGCGTGTCCCTGGGTACTTGAGATTAAGAGAATGGTGATGACTTTTAACCAGCAAGCTGCCTTCAGGCACTTGTTTAACAAAGCACACCCTGCACAGCCCAAAATCCTTTAAACCTTGAGTCACCATAGCACATGTCTCTTGCAAGGACAAGGTTGGGGGTAGCGTCACAGATTAACAGCATCTCAAATACAGAACAAAATGGAGTGTCTTATGTCTACTTCTTTCTATATAGACACAGTAACAGGCTGATCTCTCTTTCTTTTCCCCACACTCCCTTGCTAGCATGTCTTTCAGGCAGAGCATGTAATTGCCTCTCTGGGACTCTGAGCTCCCTCTGCCTTCTCGCAGGGCAACCAGTAACTAACATTTGAGATGGTGGCAGCTCCATCAGCCAGGAACCCAGGAGGGCTGTGACAAACAGAGCATCTCTGCTGCTCATGGTGAATATGTAGCATGGGAGGGAAATAATTTTTTATTTTAATTTTAAACCCTCCCTACCCAAACCCCCTCCCCAAATAAGTGCTCTGGGAAAAAACTGAGCAGTGTTAAGGGGATTGGAAGTGTAGGGGTGGAGACTGCAATTTAAATTCCAGGGGCAAAGTTGATCTCATTAAGATGACTTTCGTGCAAAATCTTAAAGGAGGCAAGGGAGTAAGATGTGCAAATATCTGGGATAAGACAGAAAGGGAAGAACCAGTACAGAGGCCTGAAGTGTGCGGGTCAAGGACACCTAGGTGGATGGAATGGGCGGTGGGAAGAGCAGGAGGAGGTGAAGTCCTGGCCAGATCACACAGGGTCTTGCAGGTCATTGAAAGGAGTTTGGCATTTTCTCTGCGTAATATTTTAACCAGATCACTCTGGCTACTATTTTAAGAAAGCTGATGGGAGCAATGGTGGACTCAGGAGGATCAGTTAGGAGGCTTTGCAGTAATCTGGGTGAGGGATGATAGTGGCTTGGACCAGAGTTGTCACAAATGGTGAGAAATGGTCAATTTCTAGATATGTTTTGAAGTTAGAGCTAACATGATTTTGTTATATATTGGCTATGGGGTGTGAGAGAAAGAGAGGGGTCAAGGACGACTGTTAGGTTTTTGACCTGAACAACCAGAAGGATGGAGCTGCCATTAACTGAGCAGGGGAAGACTATGGGAGAAACAGAGTTTAGGAGAGAAAGTCCAGGAGCTTCAGTTTGGACGAGGTTTCCACTTGGAAACATCGATGCGACAATTGGAGAGGCATCTGGATTTCAAGATGAGGATCTTGGTAGAAAATACAATTTGAATTATCAATGTGTGGATTGCACTTAAAGCCATCGGATTCTATGAGTCACCAAGGGAGAGCATATATAGTGAAGAGAGTCAAGGACTGAACCCTGGACCAGTCCAATGTTCATAATTAGGGGAGATGAGAAATGCCCAGCAAAAGATGTGAAAAGATGTGGACAAAAGGTTTGAAGAGAAGTCAGATGTGTGTGATATTTTGGAGATCAAGGGAAGAAAATGGTTCAAGGAGAAGGGAGTGCTGCATGATGTCAAACATTGCTGAGAATTCCTATTAATGAGAACTAAGAATTGACCATCCAATTAAGATACATGGGGATCAAACCTGATTGGAGTAGATTTAAGGGAGGAGAGGAACTGTAGTCTGTGAGTCTAAACAGATTATTCAAGGAGTGATTACGTGGGAATAGAGAAATGGGATTGTGTCCTTGAGAAAGTAAGAGAGGATGGGACTCAGGGCCCATACAGGAGTGGCCTCTGCACAGGCAACTTGTTCACAGGGAAAGGAGAGCGGAAGTCATGGACACAGGCACAGGTGTGTGGTTAGATGTGGAGGTGGAAGCTTGAGGAAGTACTCTTGCTAGGGTTGCTTTGTCTCAGCAAAATAAGAAGCAAGGTCGTTGGCTGAGATGGATGATAGTGGAGGAGGCGTGGGAAGTCTAAAGAGAAAAAAGGCATAAAATACTCATTTGCAGAGTGAATGGGTTCATAATTGCCAGGCAGCAATAAAGGCCCACGCGAGGTTAGTGGTCATGAATTAAAGTTAGGCCAGCCAGGAAGATGGTGTGCTTTCCCCCAACATGTTGGCTGTGTGGGCGGAAGCCTGGAGTTCACCATTGTTAGAGTTTTGCCAGACAAATGCAACGAAACTAAAGAAAGGTACTGAAGATGAGGGGTTATGAAAAAAGTGACTAACGTGATGAACCACGGAATTGAAGCCTGAGGGTAGCAGGATGACTAAAAAGGTGGAAGGGCCAGGCTCCCCCTGGGTGGAAAGACTGGTGGTGGTGGGATTTCAGGGGCAGCAACCTGGGAAGTTTAAGGAGGTGCTGGCCAGAGAGGGAGCTGCACCAACCTGAGACTGCAGAGGGAGTGCAGTTATTGATGACAAGCTTTAGATTTGGGCCATTTGCATATTTGATAGAGTAAAGGACAAGATTCTTGGAGAAGAGGAGCTCACAGACTCAGGGAAGCAAGAAGCCAGCTTCACGGAGTTGTAGTTCTTAGAATGATGACAAGTGGCGTTGGTGAAAATGATGGTGAACGAGGTGCTGAGATCCATATAAGGAATGAGAAGAAGCCATCTGGGGTTTGTGGGAGCCTTCATGGAGGAGTGGTGGATGCTGCAGTCTGCTTATTCAAAGCTGGGGAGTTTTAAGAGAGGAAGAATTGTCTGAAATAGCAAAGGAGTGAGGAAGACACTTGCCCCACCCAGTGGTAGGAGGGATGTGGAAGAGAAAATTAATCCTCCACTTGAGAAGTCTACAGGGAACTATTCTCAGAAGAGATCCATGTTTCATGAGAGCAAAAAGGGGAAGAGAAGATGTTGGGGATATAGGATATTGTTTCCATCCAGTGTAACATGTTTCAATGACTTCCCACCATGCTTTGAATCTTCCAAATCAAATCCCTTGCCACCAGCCCGCTACCTCTCTACATTCCAGCCACACTATCCTTAGCATGTTCCTTGGATGTATCAAGTTCTTTCCAACTCTGGGGCCTTTGCACTTGCTGGCATGTTCTTTCCTTTCTTGAAATGGTACCTCTTCCCCACCTCCATCCCTTAAGTCTCATGTTGAGTGTCATTTCCTTAAGAAACCTTGCCGAACACCCTCTTTAAATCATGGTGCTGTGCTTGGCGCCACTGAAGCAATAGGAATCCACACACAGTTTCTATCTCCAAGTTAGTTTACAGTCTGGTGAAGCAAAGAGGGGAGCAGGTGGTTTGAAAGTGTCTTAAGGGCTTCAATGGGGTAAACCCAGAGCATGTGGGAGCGCACAGGAGAAACTATTACATGAGCCATGGTGGGGGTGGGGGTGGTAATGGAGGTGGGTGGTGGGCAGTGGGAGAGTTTCATACAATGGCTAAACAGAGGCCTGAGGATTATCAGGAGTTAGTGAGGAGAGGGTGGGGGCTACTGAGAGAGTGTGGGGAGCCATGAGCTGGTCAGGATGGCTGGAATGTAGCAGCATGTGGAGATGATGCTATAGGGATGTGTGTGCCTTTGCAGACTTGCAGGACATGCTATGGATTGGGCTCTTTCCTGGGGTCTCTGGGGGCCACTAAAGGATGACTTTTTGTCTTTATATATAAAGAGGTATATATATATAAATATTTTGCAGAATAATTATGACCAGAAGCAGAGTATTATCAAATTTGGCCCCTTCTGTGTTTGGCCCTAGAAGAAGTATAGAGCTGCCATCTAGGAACCCAGTGACCACAACCTTCTGGGGCACAAGACAAGGCCTAGTGCTGTCTGGGCAAAAATTGGCTGGGATCATAGAACTGCCAGAGCTGCAGAACGTCCTGCACTAGTGGCCTCCCACCTGCCACCCAGACAGTTTCATTCACCAGCTTTGTAGTTGGGACACTTTCTCCATGTTATCCTAATGACAAGAAGATAAAAAGCAAGATAACAACTGAATGGAATCATTATAAAATGTTCCCAGTCCCCTTCCAAACTATAAGCTTTGAGACTTCCTTTCTCTAACTCGAGACTGTAGAGTTATACCCTGATGCCTTGTGAGATGACCGTGACTTACATTTACTGTGTGCTTAGCAGGTGCCAGGCCCGTATCACAACAACACAGGCAGATGCTTTCATCGCCATTTTGTACAAAAGGAAACTGAGGCAGAGAGGTTAAGTAAATTACCCTTTGTCACATAGCTAATAAGTGACAGGGCAAAGATTCAGACCCATGGAGTCTGATTCCAGAGCCCATGGTCTATACCAACACTCATACCACCTCTAAAGCTGCTGTCTTCTAAGTTGTCAGAGTAAGATTAAATCAGGTTCAAACAGTGTGGGAGTGAGGTATACCTGGCTGTGTTCAAGACTTTATAAAACTTCTCTGGGACCAATGACCAGAACATTTCAGAGCTTGTTTTTGACCAGACTGGGGGCATCTAAAGAAAAGCTCTAGGGAAAGGAGGTAGCAAAGCATGGGCTACCTGCCCTCAGCTCCCACTGGCTGGCTCAGCGGGGGGCTCCAGAGCATGGTGGTCTGTGTCTATACAGCCCACAGCCTTCCTGTGCTTTCTCCCTGAGTGTACACACAGTGTCAATGGAAACACATTCATCACATGTTACATGTCTCTACCAGTCAAGGGCGGAAGCACAAATGTCTGAGGAATTGTTCAGGAAGGGCTTTGGGGAGCATCTGCTCAACATGAAAGTTGCTAGAAATATAATTGGGGGCCAGGCATGGTGGCTCAACCTGTAATCTCAGCACTTTGGAGGCCAAGGCAGGTGGATCACCTGAGGTCAGGAGTTCGAGACCAGCCTGGCCAACATAGTGAAACCTCGTCTCTACTAAAAATAAAAAATAAATAAATAAATAAATAAAAATAGACACATGGTGGCACATGCCTGTCATCCCAGCTATTCTAGATGCTGAGGCACAAGAATCACTTGAACTCAGGAGGAGGAGGTTGCAATGAGCCGAGATCACGCCACTGCACTCCAGCCTGAATGACAGAGGGAGGCTTTGTCTCAAAAAAAAACATATGTATACACACACACGCATATATATATATAGTTCGGATACTCAGGTCCAACTTCCCTATTTTCTCCACTGTGAACGCTGCCTTTTCCCTTTCTCCTAAAGGGAGGGAGAGTGCTGACACCCACCGACTGCCCTCCTGCTGTCTCTGGGCTGTTCCTCCATAGAACCTCCCTCCCCAACTGGCCAGGCCTGGTCTGTTATCTGCACAGGCCCACACCAGCACCCTGTACAGACCACTCCCACCACCCTAAATTCTTTGTTGTCATCATTCCTTTGCCTCTTTCCCGTTTTCAAAATCACATTCACGAAGACTCTTCTGGTCATTCTGACCCACTTTGTGTCTCCCCCGATCTCTCAATCTCTCACAGTACATGTGGTCTGCATTCCCATAGACTCTTACAGCAGGAAAGGGCTTCGAGATTCTATGCTCCTCCTCCTCCTCATCCTGTCACTGAAAATTAAACCAAGGCTAAGAGGGTGAGCAGTTTGCTCCACACCACTCAGAAGTGTACTGCTCTCTCTGAACTGTTTCAATAACAGGGGCCCTGTCTTGATCCCCTTTGCACCCATGACCTGTATGAATCTGCTCTAAACCCCGCTGCAAGAACATTGAGATCCTTTATTTCCTCTTTGGGGTTTGAACTTGTATTTCTCTACTTCTGGGACAATGTCAAGGTTCTCGAGTCCCTCATAGAGTCAAGGAGGCTGATCCTTGGCCATTTGTCCACATGGGTTACAAGGGTGACCTCTGGGGCTCTTTCAGCCTGTATCACAGGTCTCTGGCTTCAGGATGCCTCTCTGCCATTCTGAGGACCTGGGAATTCATTGCAAGGCTGACATCCAGAGCTTCCTGGCACTATGCAGACATTTCCCTCTGGGCCTTGATACTTCTGTGGGGCATTGCGGGGACCAGGGTGGGGCAGTGGCCTGGAATCCTCCCCCAACACTGACCCAGAGAATTGTCTACTAGGGGAGGCGTCTTCCCTGCCTCCTGCTTCTTTGGGTTGCATTGCTTTGTCTCTCAAACCCAGGCCTCCCTCTTGTTTTTCACCATAGACCTGAAAGGCCCCTAAACCCTAATGATTAGCAACTGAAAAACTTGTTTTTCCTTTCTCTTAACCTTTTAAACCTGCCCAGAAATTGAGGGAAAAGGTTTGTAGTCTGTCCTCTTGGGGGCAGCAAAGAGGTGTATTAAAAATATAGCAATTAAGTTTCTATTAAAAAGGCCAGCAATTCATATCTTGCTCATCCTTTTACCTGGAATCTTATCCATTTTTCAACTGGTTAACACTGGCTTATCCTTCAGGACTCAGCTCAGACATCTCCGCAGAGAGAAGTTATTCATATTCATGAATCACCCCCACTTCTCACTCCCTTCTGCAAAAGCGGGGCTCTGCGTTATTGTCCTCTGTATTGCCAGCCCCCTTATAACAAGTGCTCCACAAACACACGCTGACTTGCACTGAATTCAAGGCAAGGTGGTGGGTGAGCGCGATCCACCTGTTGACTGGTGGCTTCCCAGGGAAGATAGGCTTAAACAAGAGGCACCAAAAGAGGCGCGTGTTTGGGGGACATTCCACCTCTTAGAATAAGATATTCAAAGGCAGAACCAGAGAGGGAGGACAGGGAGGCCTCTCCCGGCTCCCTGCCACTATTTACACCAGGCATTCAGAGAGTGGGGGACAGTTCTAAGACTGACCAGGAGGTGGCAGCATTGCCCCTTGGATGAGGGACTCCCTTCAGCAGGACAGAGGCAAAGGATACCACCTGTCTAGCTCTGGGAGGCAGTCACCAGGAAGCCTCCTCTAGGCCAGTCTTAGAGGGCCAGGATGCCAGCTGCCCTGCACACAGTAGGGATCTATAGCCATGTGTGGATCCAATGTGGTTTTATTTGGGTTTTTTTTGTTTTTAAGACAGAGTTTTGCTCTTGTTGCCCAGGCTGGAGTGTAGTGGTGCGATCATGGCTCACTGCAACCTCCACCTCCCGGGTTCAAGCAATTCTCATGCCTCAGCCTCCTGAGTAGCTAGGACTACAGATGCCCGCCACCACACCCGGCTAATTTTTGTATTTTTAGTAGAGACGGGGTTTCACCATGTTGGCCAGGCTGGTCTCAAACTCCTGACCTCAAGTGATCCTCCTGCCTCTGCCTCCCAAAGTGCTGGGATTATAGGTGTGAGCCACCACACCCGGCCCCACATGTTCTTATTCTAAGCTTTCTAGGGGCTTTGCATGGGGAAAGAAGGAAGGAAGAATGGGAGAGAGGGAGGGAGGGAGAGAAGGGACTCAGGCCTCAACCTAGAACCCCTGCATCAGAATCTCTTGGATGGTTCCTGGGAATCCCCAGGTGATTCTGATGGAGGCAGGCACAATTCTCCCTTGTGTGACTAATTTCTCAAGGCCTCGCCTTTCAATCACAGAACTGATTTTGTCCATTGTGAAAACCCTAATGCAGACCCCAGCGCACGCCTCCTGCTCTCCCTCTGGGCACTCCAGCTGGGAAGCTGACCAAGGTATTTTAGGCATCCAGCCAGAGATGGCGGCTAGGTTGCAAAGACAAACAGTGCCCTCCTGGGCACAGCCCTATGCCCCCAGTGGGCACTCTCCGCTCTCCTTGTCCTGTCTCCTGACACAGCCTACCCCACCCCAGCAGTGGCGCCCCAAGCTGAGCATCAACCCAACTCTTGGGTAAGCAGCAGGGAAGCTGAGGAGTATTTCACAGTTAGCTCTGTCCCCTCTCAAACAGGCAGTATTTTCAGGAGTCCTTTGTGACATTGAGGCCTGTGGGGGACATCTTGATGTTGACTGGGGGCACACGTTGGCAGGGCTACCCCCATGTGGAAAATCTTGGCCAGGGTGGCGGGTTTTTGGTTTTAACAAGTGATTCAATTGTTGTCCCTTCTTCCTGCAGTCTCCCCAAGTCACTGCCCACAGATGGCCCTGAGCAGAAAGTGGCCAAAGAGAGTGAAGCCCGGGGGAGGAAAGCTCGGGTGCCCATGGCGCCTGCTGGATGGCTGGCCTGGTTGGGACCCACTCTGGCGGGACCAGCTCCTGGTGGTTCCCTGCACATGCATCCACTGTTTCCCATCTCCACTCTGCCAGAAAGTCCTTCCTCTCCTGACCCCGCCATCCAAACCCTACGTGTTTCAGGAAATCATTTTTCAGATGCTACCTGGGGGCTCCTGCACCTCCTGTGCATTTTCTTGGAATCTCTCATGGAATCATGCGTGATGACTGTTTCTGTATATACCACATCTCTGCGTGGGAAGCAACTCAGGGATAGAGGGCACTCTGTTCCATACCCATCCCAGCCCTTAGTGCAGGGGAAGAGAGCCATGGATGTTAACTATTGTGAGTACATGACGGGAGGGAGAAGGTGGTGGTGCCTCAGGGTCGACAGGAAGGGACAGGAAGGTTTCATCATGGAGTCAGGAAGGGGGCCGGGCCCTGAAGGATGGATTCCATTTCTAGGTGAAAGTCACTAGCATGTGATCAGAGCGTCCTTCTTTTTTTTTTTTTGAGACAGAGTCTCGCTCTGTCGCCCAGGCTACAGTGCAGTGGCGCGATCTCAGCTCACTGCAAGCTCCGCCTCCCGGGTTCATGCCATTCTCCTGCCTCAGCCTCCCAAGTAGCTGGGACTACAGGCGCCCGCCACCTCGCCCGGCTAGTTTTTGTGCTTTTTAGTAGAGACGGGGTTTCACCGTGTTAGCCAGCATGGTCTCGATCTCCTGACCTTGTGATCCGCCCGTCTCGGCCTCCTAAAGTGCTGGGATTACAGGCTTGAGCCACCGCGCCCGGCCAGTGTCCTTCTTAAGTAGGGTCAGTGCTGTGCTATTTTGGGTAGAATGAAGGTGGTCTGTGGGTGGGAAAGGCCAGTCATGATCCCCAGTCCATTTTGTGGGTGCCCCTGGCTGATCCCCAAGACAACTTCCTGGAGTGTGTGGATTGACCTCAGATGGCAGGGCCTGGGCTTCTCTCCTGAACCCAGTTCACACCGAAAAAGGACATGAAGGACAAGCACCAAGAGTGGGCTGGAGGCAGAAATGCTGTCAGAGCAGACACAGGGCCCCACCCCAATCCTTGTGCCTGAAGCAGAGTTGCAGTGTGGCGGCTACTGGCACCAGTACAGCAAAGTGACACCCTAAAATCAGAGCGGGAACAGCAGGAGATGGAGCCCGTGTCTTTGAGGACCTCAGAGGCAGAACTTCTGGCTGGGGCCTGAGGACTTTTGCACTCTCCTAAGCACCCTTGCCTTTTCTTGCCACTCCAAGGAGATGTTATCTCCAGACTCTGGAGCTATTGCAAGCTGCTGCCCTTCCATGAAAAGCTTGGGGCCTTTGCTCAGTGAAGTCAGGATGTTTTGAGGAGATTACAGGGAGGGTGGAGGAAACAGGAGGGCCCACAGGGTGGGTGAAAAACCTCATTCTCCACCCTCTCAGCTCCACCCTGCATGCACTGCTGGCATTCTCAAGGCTTCCTTCTCAGTTTGCGTAAGACAAGGAAAGCCTGAACCAGGGATTCCCCTGTCAGCCACCCCAACCTCAGCCCCTGAGGGTGGGTGTGCGTGCAAGGGACAGGGCGGGGAGCCACAAGCTCATCTTCCGGCCCTCCACAGCTCATCTGGCCTTGCCTCGATTGCCTGGGGAAAATGGCACCTTGAGGACAGAGTGTGCCTTGCTTTCTCCTAGGAGAATGCTCTCTTCCTCTACTCACTGATGGAGCTCTGGCTAAAAAACGAGTATCTTCCTGCCTTTTCTTTCTTCCTCCTTGAGGGCCTCTCTGTAGCCTTTATCAGGCCACACTGATGAGCTCAGAACAGAAAAGTTATGGCTATATGGGAGCAGCTCCTCCCTCATAGCTCTTAGTCAGATCTGGACATCTGGGGAAGCCCCGGATCGGAGCCCCAGGCTGGCCCTGGACCAGACCCCTGCTCCTCTGTCCCAGGCTGGCCCACTGCCTCCATGAGTCACGAAGGTAACCAGGAGGGCAACCATAGGTGGAAAGCAGCCACCCTTATTGCCCCAGGCAGCAGTCCCAGCCCAGGGCAAAACTGGGGCATTACTTCAAGTCTACCAAAGTCAGGCCTGTGCCTGGGGCTGCAGGAGGTGGCTGCAAAGAGGCTGGGTGGGGCAGCAGGAGGCCTTGTGTAACTCACGTGTGTCCTGACTTGCCATTTCTGATGTCAGCACCTTCAGATGCCCTTTCATGGGGTAGGAACTGGGAAGGGTAGAGGTAGTAAGATCTAAACAGAGCTGGGTGAATTCCCACGGAAGATGGAACATTGAGCCGTCAATGCCTTTTGGTAAACAAGTCGCAGTTCTTCCCTCTTGGCTCATCCTCATGGGCACATCAGAGTGGTGTTCCCTGCCCACTTCTGCACCCACATTTAAGATGTGTAATCTGCCTCCAGCTCCGTCCTCCCCACCTCGGAGCCTTAGGATCCCTGGCTCTGACATTCAGTGCAATGTATGCCACCTGGTAGGCGCTCAGCATTTTGAGTGAAAGAATAAATGTTTAGGTTTCCAACAGCACTCCATGGTGCTGGGATCACAGAGTGGCTACTAAACCCAGGGTGCTGATTTGAGTGCTCACTGGGTGCTCCTCCGAAAGTGAGGGAAGTGACCCTGTGGGCTGTGGCAGAGGTCGCATCCCCTGAGTTGCTGACCTTGCAGAGAGGCGCAGGGGGCTTCTGCCTGTGTGTGGGGTGAAGCACTGTGTATATCTGTATCTCTGCTTGGTGGCCTGTTTCCTCCCCTTGACTTGTGCCTCCTCAATGGCAAGCCCGAGTCTCATTTAAGCTTTGAATTCTAGCACAGAGCTGGGCCCATCCATTAGATGAAGTGTGTTTACAAGTCTCTTCTGGAGTCAGTGGTGCTCCTGCTGCTTCACCTGGGCTCAGGACACCAAATGCAAGATGTGGTTTCAGGATCTGGAATCTGCAGAGCCAGTGGGCTCCTGGGTCTGGGTGCCATGGCTAGCATCGTTGGCTGTAAGGAAGCTGTTCTGGCAATTATTGATGGCCGCTTCCCTAGCATCTCTGCGACAGGATCCCTGAGAGAGGTCCTCTTCCTCCCTTTCCTCAACATCTGCCCGAGAGCTTGGCTGAGCTTCCCTGGGCCCTTGCAGCCATGGTAGGCCTTTAGCACACAGAGTGAATATTTGTAAGATGCTCTGATGAGTGGTGGGAAGAGAATATACATTCTGTTTTATAGAAGGCAAGAGAAATATCAGGGGGAAAAAGTAAGCTTGCTCTTCACATTTGACCCCCATAGTGTCTGGAATGTGTGAGAGGGATCCTGCCCTTTCCTTCACCAAGCCACCTAGCAGAACCCATGCCATCCATGGCATCAGTGAGAGAAACACCTCTCCCAGCCTCCCCCGAGCAGCTCACTGGTTCTGCATATTCCAGATCCTGAAACTGCATCTTGCACTCGGTGTCCTGAGCCCAGCTGAAGCAGCAGGAGCACCACCGACTCCAGAACAGACTTGGAAAGAAAGAAGGTATTTCCCAAGTCAGCCACAGAGGCTCATGGTTTCCTGCTCCATCTAGTCCTGGGTGTTTGCTTAAATGGGCGCTGGTTGACACAACTGAAACCTCATGCATCCATCACACATTCGCCCTCAACAAAGACACAGCCCCTCCTCTAAGGCCTGCATTCCCTGTACATACACAGCACCCTGCCACACAGAGAAACCACACGAATGGCCTTCTTGGCTCAAGGAGTCAGGGAGTAGGGGCCTGCTGAGCATGAGCCATGTCCAGAAAGTGGAGACCCTGAGAACTGTTGGACATTGTAGGCATTGGACAGATGTGGGCAGGAGTGGGGACAAAATCACCCATAGTCTCAACCGAAATGAGGTATGAACATGAAATCCATGAAAACCTCATGTGGAGGCCAAAAGACTAACTAGATTCCCATCTCATCTTTCCAGGCCAGAAGCCTATTATCCAATCCTTGCTCTCATTGCAAGCCCCAGAAATAACAGCAATTACAAAATAAAGAAACGTAAGAACTTGTCAGCTCCGGTTTTGGGGTTTGAGTGTGGTCTCTGGGGAGTGATCAGACGGTGGAAGCAGCTGTGGGCAGGGACTCCTCATGCAGCAATGATTACTCACTAACTCAGGGCATGCATTCGAGGCAGACCCTGCGAGATTTAGGGCTTGTCCTGCATCTCACAGTTGAGCGAGCAAGAACCAACTCGATCCAAGTCAGGCTTTGTCCCACAGGTCATCTGTAAGACCCTGCTCTAGGCTGCTCAGGGACGGTACGATTTTTGTTTTTGAGGCCTGGAGCAGGTGATGGCCGAAGTGCAATGAGTTCTGTGGACGTCAATGCTCAAAATCAACACTAATGCACTACAGTCCCTCCCACTTGAGAGGCCCCTACCTGTCCCACAGCATCTCATCCACCTAGAATTGAACCCTGGATCAGGTCCATACTCAACCAACTCATGCAATTGCCACCAAGGGCTAAGAGTGGTAATAGGCTTTCCCTATTACCTAGAACAGCCCTATAAGGGGCATACGTTCCTTTTATAGATGCAGAAATTAGAAGTCAGATTGCTTAAGTGACTTGCCCAAGACCACAAAGGTAACTGAGACACAGGTCTTTTTATTTCTAATTCAGTGTTTTGCCACCACACAAAGGCCACCTCCTTCTTTGAAACCTGGAATGGTGCCGATTGCTCTAAGGAGTCCCACCATGGCAACTGGGAGGAAGAGGAGAGGCAGGGTGCCATTAGCAGCCACTGTGTGTCAGGCTTGAAGCAAGCCTTTTCCTCCACTTGTCCTCCCTTGGTAAGTATTGATCAGCCCTGCTCTTTGGGGTCCTAACACGTGGACTCAGGGGCCAGAACTCCACCTCAGGCTACTTGTGGCATCCCAGACAAGATTTTTCACCTCCATAGACCTCAATTTCCTCACTTGTAAAATAGGATTAGAATGCCATCCACCTCACAGAGTTTATTTATGGATTCACTGGGTTAATTTGTGTAAAGCACTCGGAACAGGGATTGGCGTTTAGTACATACTTTATAAGTAAGTGTTTATTGTTGTTTAATATTACTTCCAAATAGGACAAACTAGTTGCCACATCTCCAGGGCCCCTGGCCACACCCCCTGTCCCAGAAAGCTCCACTGTGAGGTTCTTATGCACCTGAACTGGGCCTTCTAGGAAGCAGCTTCTATGGCTGAGGGTCCAGCCAGCCTGGTTCCGCTTTCTCCTCCCTCTGGACTCTGCTGTTATTCACCACCTGTCCTGGGAATGCTGGGACTGTCATCACAGCACAAAGACGGCACAAAGCACAGACCAAGCACTCAGTGAGTGGGGTGCCAGCAGCTTCTTGCTGCCTCAGATGCAGGAGGGACAAGTGCCTGGTTCTTGGCCTGGCCCAAGGGTGGAATGAAGTCTCTGGCACAGCCAGGCTGCCTCACAGGAAGAACCAAACACCGGCCCCTCCCTCAACACTCTCGTTGCTTGCTCTCCTCTCCCTCTTGATAGGGTCCAGGTAGTCCCTTACTCCACCCAGCTGCTTAGCGAGCTGCCTCTACCTGTCATTCTTTTTTGTTTGCTTCGTGGACAGTGTTCTCTCCCAGAAGCAGAAAGTCTGACGAGGGACATTGTGAGGTGGACTTCGTGTGATGGGGAAGGATCGCTTGTGAAGGGAAGACCATGAGGCTCTTGGGGGCACGCACCTACTTTCCCACACAGCTAGCAGTGGTGGGAAGAGAAGCCTACTCTCGGTAGACTTCTCTAGAGAGGAGATTTCAATAGGCTTATGGAAGAATTGGCACAGAATTTGTATTAGTTAAGGTATCCTCGCTATTATACTATGCAAATTCTTAAATCCTGATGGCTTCACCCATAGAAGTTTACGTCTTACTCCTGCAAAATACAATCTGGAAAGGAGTTACTCAGGTACCCAGGCTGATGGAGCCACTGCCATATGCAACATGCAGCTTCCAAAATCAGCTGGAGTGTAGACATCCAACCAGCAGATGAGGCCAAGAGGGTGTGGAGAGTTGGGAAGGCTTTTTTGGGTTAGTCCTGGGAGCAGTACATATCACTCCCACTTACATTTCACTCGCCAGAACTCCCCCATCATAAATGGGACTGGGAAATGTCACCCCTGCTGGAAAGCCCCTCCCAACACCACCTCCACATTGGACAGGGAACACGACTGTGGTAGAATCAACCAAATAGGAGTGCCCACTGAAGGGCATTCGAGGAGGAGGTTCTAGCAGTGTGATCTCAGCTGCTCCTGACATGAAAGAAGAGGGTGAGAAATCTGAAAAAGCCATCTTAATAAACATAAGCAAATAAATGGACCAAGTGGCTACCCAGGAAACTCAGATGAGCTCAGTCTTAAAGAAAACATGTACAAAAGGTGGAAAGAGTGGCCACTGACCAAAAACAACATAAAAATAGAAAAGACTGACATAGAGCTGAAGAGTCATGTTAAGAATGTTGAACCAAGATATCAGAAAAATGTTATCACAGGAGCCTTTTTAAAGATTTGTTTGAGTCAGAAGAACAAAGGAGTCTTAGGTCTGTCCCTATGGGCGGATGGTGGGATGTTCCTGAGCGACAGAAGAAACATTCCTACCCATTTTTATTTTCCTCCCAACTTTTTTGTCAAAGCGAATGATTTTAAGACCAAAAAGAGCAAGAGTTTTGAACAGAAAGCATTGAAATCTCCAAAGAATGAGGGGTATACGAGACCAAAACTTATTCCTCAAATTAACTGAAATATTCTAGCCCAAATGAATTACATTCTAGAGTTCTAAAATAATTTTTAAGAAGAGATTAGTGTAGATGCAGGAATTTAAGAGCATAAGCCCTGGAGCTAGACTACCTGAGTTTGAGTCTTGGCTCAGATACCTGCTAGCTGTGTGACCTCAGGAAAACTACCTAATCAATCTGTGCCTTAGTTTTCCACCTGGTAAGTGGATAAAATAATACTATCTACTTCACAGGATTGTTTAAGGATTTAAATAGGATGCTGTCTAAGCACCAGGCCTGATACCTATTCAATGTTCAATAACTGTTAGCTCTTGTTGCTGCTGCTACCTTGACATGGCTGATCTTCTGTGAGTGATCTATAAAACATCATGGCAAACACAGGAAAGTCTAGAAAACAGAGATGAACAAATACATTCCAATTTTCAAATACAAGAAGTAAAATTTTCTCAATGCTGTCAATGTCAGGCAAAATTTCTGACTCTATGATTATTTAACATATTGTTGTGTACCTACTGTGTGTCAGGCTCTAAGTTGGGCCCTGGGAATCAAGCACTGAACAAAATAAACAGAAATTCATGCCTTCTTCATGTAGTAGGTCTAGTAAAGAGAGACATATACTTTTTAAAAATAAGTAAATATATAACATGTTTATTGCTAATAGGTAGTACAGAGAAAAACGATGCAGGCCAGGAGGATGCATAATGTTAGAGTGAGAGGGTGACCATTTTAAAGAGAGAAGTCAGGTAAAGTCTTTGTGACAAGAAGACCTATTAGTAAAATCTGAAGATGAGTGACTCGCTGGAGAAGGAACCACAAGTGCAAGGAGCCCAAGAGGGAAGTGTACCCAGTGTGTTCGCAGCACAGCAAGGAGGCCAGTGTGTCTCATGTGGAGAAACTAGCAGGGAGAAGGGTGGAAGATGGGGTCAGAGAGATAGCAGGAGGCCAGATCAGGCAGCGTTTTGAAAGCCCTTGTAAGGACCAGCAACGTTACCCAGAGAGAGATGGCAGCCATTGACCAGAAGAGTGATGTGCTCTGATTTACATTTTAACAGGTTCCCTCTGTGTTGCAAATAGACTGAAGGGAGGCTACAGTGGAAGCAAACAGGCCTGTTGTAATAAACTGTGCAGTGATGATGGTTGGAACCAGACTGGTAGCTATGGGCATGCTGAGACATGGTCTAACAAGCAGTCAAATTCTGGATAGAAGCAATTGAATTTTGCTAATAGATTGAATGAGGACATGAGAAAAAGAGAGGAGTCAAGGCTAATTCCAAGGATTTTGGCCTGATCAGCTAGAGTGATGGTATGGCCATTAACTGAAATGGGATGGCTACAGGAGTGCAGATACAGGTTTAGGTGACAGGAAGAAATAAGGAGCTTGTTTTTGGTTGTAGCTGAGATTTCTATTTGATATTCAAGAAGAGAAATCTGGCAGGTGGTTGGATTCGTGTGTCTGGAGATCAAGGAAGAGGCCAAGGTTGGAGAGGTACATCCACGAGAATGCTAAAATTAACAAGGGACTAAAGTAACTTACAAAAAGAGGAAGTCCAGGCCGGGCGCGGTGGCTCACGCCTGTAATCTCAGCACTTTGGGAGTCCGAGGCGGGCGGATCACGAGGTCAAGAGATCGAGACCATCCTGGCCAACATGGTGAAACCCTGTCTCTACTAAAAATACAAAAATTAGCTGGGGGTGGTGGCACACACCTGTAGTCCCAGCTACTTGGGAGGCTGAGGCAGGAGAATCACTTGAACTCAGGAGGTGGAGGTGGCAGTGAGCCGAGATCGTGCCACTGCACTCCAGCCTGGTGACAGAGCAAGACTCTGTCTCAACAACAACAACAACAAAAAAGAGGAAGTCCAAAGACAAAGATCCCAGGTATGCCAATGTTAAGACATTCAGAAGAGGGGGAGGAATGAGTACTTGGAAAGTGGTGATGACCAGGATTCGAGACTGGGTCACCAAGAACAGGTTTTGCCAGATGAAGCTCATTCTTTTATTTAGAAATTGTCCTGAACAATGCCATAGTTTGTCCAGATTTCAAAATGGTATTTGAAAAAAAAAAAGATTCTTCTGATGTCTTTGAACATGATGGCAATATGGTGTCTTATGAAGCAGCTTTATTGGATTTATAAATGGCTATTCCATCCTCTCTCTCCATGGCCTGGACAAAAATTGGATCAAATAAGAGCATCATGGGAATGACACTCCAATTTGCAGATGCTGCAAAGCTAGGTAAGATAGAGATACATTGTGAAAACATGCAAGATCCCAAATAATTCTGGTGGATTAGATGAATGGTCTGAGCTAACAAAGTGACACTTAACAAGAATGATTGGGAATTCCTGCATTTTGGTACCAATAACTGAATATCTAAATGTCAGATGAGGGAACCAGTGTTTGGTCATAGTAAGCGAGAATGTGGCCCAGGAATTTATGTTGATAATAAGCTCCATGTGAAGTGGAACTGTGATATGTTACCAAAATGTATAGGCTTCCCCAGCAACAATAACATAAGAGTGTCATATATAATAATTAACTATCTTATGGCACTCTGTGCTGGTCAGTCCACACCTAGAATATTTTATTCCATTCGGGCATCATGCTTAAAGAGGGAAACTGACATACTGGGGTGCATACACAGGAGAAAAATCAGGACCTATGAAAACTGCTGCAACCTTCTGGTCCTCCTGTTTCCACCTCTTGCCTCTCCTACCAGTTCCCCACACTGCTCCCAGTTTTCTTCCTTGGACATAAATAGGATAATATCACTCACTTGTTTAAAGTCTTCAATGCTTTTTTCTTCACTGCCTAAGGAAGACTCTTCATGTTCTGTCTTTTCCAGCCTCATTTCCCTCTACTCTTCTGTTGGGTTCTATGCTCTGGCCACCCTGTTCCCCAACTTACTACACTTGTTCTCACACCATGCTTTCATTTGTGGAGTTAGTACCTTCTGTGGGCTCTCAAAGTACCTAATTTTTCCCTTACTTTTTCTTGCCTTACCTCACTATGTATTCTGGCCTTTTTTCCTTACCTGTATCACAACTAGGCTGCAACCTACTTGAAGGCAGGGACAATAATGCTTCTCTCCTTTTTTTTTTTTTTTTTTTGTAGTTTGGACAGATGTTGCCGCAAAACATGTACTCAGTAAAGACTGGTTGAATTAATGAAGGAAGGAATGAAGGAAGAAATAAATAAATGAATCAGTGCTAGTTCCTCTTCCTGTTGGCTCATCTGCTATATCCCATTCATCCTTCCAGGAACCCAGCTCAGACATCAGGCATTCAGAATCCTTCCTGCTGCCGCACACTGCACCTTTCCCTGAACTTCCCACAGCACTTGGCATGTGGCTCCATAGAGCCCCTGGGGCATTGTACTTATTTGCCTACCTGGTTTTTCTGTCTCATTCAACTTTGTATGCCCCAGACCATGGCTGGCCATGTACCTGGTGTCATATCTTATGAGGAATGCCTAAAGCCACTGAGAATGTATAGCCCAGAGAAAGGGAAACACAATTCTTTAATTAGGAAGGAAAAACAGATGGTCCTTCAGCCTGGTGGTGTAGTGCTAGCTCGCATCTGTGAGGGATAGCAGTGGACAAACTTGTCCACAAAACTCTGAGATTTTGTGGTTCCCAGCTCTGGAATTTAATTTGCTGTTACTTCATGGATAGTCTTGTTTCCAGGCTAAATAGCCCCAGAGAAAGGCGGGGAGGAAATGTGGCCCCCTTTGCTGCAGGTGGATTGTGGCAGAGGATAAGGAAGATGGTCACCCCTCTGAGGCAGCAGAGAGGTCAAGGGTGAATTTTCTAATCTCTCTATACTTTATGGAGGGAAGGTATTCCTGACCATGGCATCCCATCGGGACTAGGAGAGGTATTCCTCACACCCTGTCCCAGAAGGCTCTTGGCTCTGGCTCTCTCCAAAGCCAGTCTGATTCAGGGAGCCATGGCTGCTGTACCACAAGACCTTTTTCCCCTTGCATTTGGAGTATAGAGATTCAACTTTCTGCCAATGCCATAATTGATTCTGGTTCAGGGAAGGTCTGAATTCTTGCAGAGATAACTAGAAGGAGGTCATCAGTGTGGGCAGAAAAGGGTCATAGGAAAGACTGAATGTCCCTACAGCCTTTAGCTGCATGGCCATTTTGCCCTGGGACATGGATAAAGAGAGGAGTAGGAGGCCAGAGAGGAGCTATCTGAAGGACAACTCTGCCAGCATTCTGCAGGCGGGACAACAGCTTTTCAGGAAATCTGTGGTCACCATAGCAAGATCCTGAGCTGGCATCAGCTTTCAGGATGTTGACGCAGGTTCAGAGGATGCTGTACCTTGTCTCTGAATACCTGGTTTCCTAGAAAGTAATGCAGAAGACGGCTCTGTCTGCATAGAGCCTGCTTGGGTCTGCTCAGGTATCTACAGGTTGGAACTCTGAAAGCGAGTCAAAAACCAGGCTGGCCAACAGGAGGCATTTCTAGGATTGTTTTCTAAGAACAGGCATGATAAGATAACCACATTCAAGTTTTCTGTTTCATTCCCCTTATCAAGGGGACAAAGTTTGTAAATGCTGCTGTGACCTTTACAACCATTCAAGAAGACACTTGACACAGTTGCGATGTCACTCTGAAATGCTCCCCTTGCTTGATTCTCCCTACCTGTTTTTCTAACACCTTATCCCTCCCACTGCAGTTTCTCCTCAATCTCACTACCAGAATTTCAATTCGCAATAAACTAGTAAGAGCCTTAAGCTTTGTCTCTGAGTGTCTTTGGTGCCTTACTGGTCCATACAACTTGTGACAGTAACTTGCTTCTAGCCTGTTGAGCTCAGCACCAGACCATGATTCACTCAGACAAGGACTGGCCCAACCCACAGTGGACACTGGGCTGGAACTGGCATGTGTGAAGGCAGAGAATGCCATCCTCCCGTCACTTCAAGTGTGCAGCTCTTCTAGGGATAAACCCAGATCTGATGGGCTGTGTTTTAGAAAGCAGTTGATAACAGTGTTGTCATAGAAAACACCTACCTGGGGAGTTCCTTGGACCTTTAAAACAACATCTGTTTATTTAGCACAGTGTCTGTCACACAGGAGCCATCCAGTAAACATTTGGTGGATATCTGTTGAATTGTTCTGTGGACAAGAATTTAATGAACACCCAGAATTAGTTCTAGGTATCCAGGGAGAAATAAAAAGGAAGAGTGGCAAGTCCTGTCTTCAATGATTCTACAACTCAATGGTGAAAAGACTTACACATTGGAAGAGTAAAATCCCACCATGTGGCAGTCTATGACCAGGGCACATCTGTGTACTGCAGTCACACCAGACTCGAGGGCTTGGAAAAGCTCTGCTTTGCTCAGTTTTTCACACTGACTAGGGTCCTACCCAAGGTGTCCGTGGACCGTCTGTGAGAACCTATGTAGGAGCGATGACTTTGCCTTGTGAAAGGAGACGGCCACACATCTATCACTCTAAATGTTAAAATTCTCCTTGCTCTAATTTGGTTGAAAGCATTTCATAAGTATTGAAGTTGGTGTCACATAGAAGGATTACAGAGGACACGTTAGTAATGCTCGTAATGTAATGCTCATAACTTTGGCAATGAGCATGATGATGGTAATGGGATTGGAATCGCTGTGATGAGGGTTTTTGCTGCTTTGCTAATGAGGAAACCAGTAAGGAATGAAGCTTCCAAAGGTCACACACACACACACAAACACACACACACATTTTCTTCATCCACTCACCAGTTGATATATACTTAGGTTGATTCCGTATCTTTGCAAGTGTGAATTGTGCTGTTATAAACATACATGTGCAGGTATGTTTTTGACATAAGGACTTTTTTTCCTTTAGGTAGATACCCAGCAGCAGGATTGCTAGATTGAATGGCAGATCTACTTTTAGTTCTTTGAGAAATCCCTGTACTGTTTCCTGTAGAGGTTGTAGTAATTTACATTGCCATCAATGGTGTGTAAGTGTTCCCTTTTCACCACATTCGTACTGACATCTATTGCTTTTGTGACTTTTTAATAATGGTTATTCAGATTGGGGTAAGGTGGTATCTCATCATGGTTTTAATTTGCATTTCCCTGATGATTAGGAATGTCAAGCATTTTTTCATGTTATTTGGGCATTTGTATATATTCTTTTGAAAAATGTTTGTTCATGTCATTTGCCCACTTTTCTTTTTTTTCCTTTAATTTCTTTTTTTTCTTTTTTTTATTATACTTTAAGTTCTAGGGTACATGTGCACAACGTGCAGGTTTGTTACATATGTATACATGTCTCTTATACACATCTAGATGTGTATAAGAGACAGCCTTCAGGGTCTCTTGTAGGGCAGGCCTGGTGGTGACAAAATCTCTAAGCATTTGCTTGTCTGTAAAGGATTTTATTTCTCCTTCACTTATGAAATTTCGTTTGGCTGGATATGAAATTTTGGGTTGAAAATTCTTTTCTTTAAGAATGTTGAATATTGGCCCCCACTCTCTTCTGGCTTGGAGAGTTTCTGCCGAGAGATCTGCTGTTAGTCTGATGGGCTTCCCTTTGTGGGTAACCCGACCTTTATCTCTGACTGCCTTTAACATTTTTTCCTTCATTTCAACTTTGGTGAATCTGACAATTATGTGTCTTGGAGTTGCTCTTCTTGAGGAGCATCTTTGTGGCATTCTCTGTATTTCCTGAATTTGAATGTTGGCCTGCCTTGCTAGGTTGGGGAAGTTCTCCTGGATAATACCCTGCAGAGTGTTTTCCTACTTGGTTCCATTCTCCCTGTCACTTTCAGGCACACCAATCAGACGTAGATTTGGTCTTTTCACATAATCCCATATTTCTTGGAGGCTTTGTTCATTTCTTTTTACTCTTTTTTCTCTAAACTTTTCTTCTTGCTTCATTTCATTCATTTGCTCTTCAATCACTGATACCATTTCTTCCAGTTGATCTAATTGGTTACTGAAGCTTGTGCATGTAGTTCTTGTACATGTAGTTCATGTAGTTCTCGTGCCATGGTTTTCAGCTCTATCTGGTTATTTAAGGACTTCTGTACATTGGTTATTCTAGTCAGTCATTCGTCTAATCTTTTTTCAAGATTTTTAGCTTATTTGTGATGGGTTCGAACTTCCTCCTTAACTCGGAGAAGTTTGATCGTCTGAAGCCTTCTTCTCTCAACTCGTCAAAGTCATTCTCCGTCCAGCTTTGTTCTGTTGCTGGCGAGGAGTTGCATTCCTTTGGGGGGGAGAGGCGCTCTGATTTTTAGAATTTTCAGCTTTTCTGTTCTGTGTTTTCCCCATCTTTGTTGTTTTATCTACCTTTGGTCTTTGATGATGGTGATGTACAGATGGGGTTTTGGTGTGGATGTCCTTTCTGTTTGTTAGTCTTCCTTCTAACAGTCAGGACCCTCAGCTGCAGGTCTGTTGGAGTTTGCTGGAGGTGCACTCCAGACCCTGTTTGCCTGGTTCTCAGCAGCGGAGGCTGCAGAAGAGTGAATATTGCTGAACAGCAAACGTTGCTGCCTGATCATTCCTCTAAAAGCTTCATCTCAGAGGGGTACCCAGTTATGTGAGGTGTCAGTCTGCCCCTACTAGGGGGTACCTCCCATTTAGGCTCCTCGGGGGGTCAGGGACCCACTGGAGGAGGCAGTCTGTCCATTCTCAAATCTCAAACTCCATGCTGGGAGAACCATTACTCTCTTCAAAGCTGTCAGACAGGGACATTTAAATCTGCAGAGGTTTCTGCTGCCTCTTATTTGGCTATGCCCTGTCCCCAGAGGTGGAGTCTACAGAGGCAGGCAGCCATCCTTGAGCTGTGGTGGGTTCCACACAGTTCGAGCTTCCCAGCCGCTTTGTTTTACCTACTCAAGCCTCAGCAATGGCGGGCGCCCCTCCCCCAGCCTCGCTACTGCCTTGCAGTTATATCTCAGACTGCTGTGCTAGCAATGAGGGAGGCCCTGTGGGTGTGGGACCCTCCGAGCCAGGTGCAAGATATAATCTCCTGGTGTGCTGTTTGCTAAGACCCTTGGAAAAGTGCAGTATTAGGGTGGGAGTGACCCAATTTTCCAGGTGCTGTGTGTCACAGTTTCCCTTGCCTGGGAAAGGGAATTCCCTTACCCCTTGCACTTCCTGGGTGAGGTGATACCTTGTCCTGCTTTGGCTCTCGCTCAGTGGGCCGCACCCACTGTCCTGCACCCACTGTCTGACACACGCCAGTGAGATGAACCCAGTACCTCAGTTGGAAATGCAGAAATCACCTGTCTTCTGTGTCGCTCATGCTGGGAGCTGTAGCCTGGACCTGTTCCTATTCAGCCATCTTGGAACCACCCCATTTGCCCACTTTTCAATGGGATTTTTTTTTTTCCCTCTGCTGATTTGTTTGAGTTCCTCATTAATTCTGGATATTAGTCCTTTGCCAGATGTAGAGTTTGCCAATATTTTCTCCCATCCTGTAGTTTATCTGTTTACTCTGTTGATTATTTATTTTGGTGTGCAAAAGCTTTTTAATTACATTCCATTTATTTATTTTTGTTTTTATTTTGTTGCATTTGCTTTTGGGGTCCTAGTCATAAATTCTTTGCATAAGCCAATGTCCAGAGAGGTTTTCCTAGATTTCCTTCTAGAATTTTGATGGTTTCAGGTCTTAACTTTAATTTAAGTCTTTTAATTCAGCTTGAGTTAATTTTTATATATGGTTAGAGATAGGGATCCAGTTTCCTTCTTCTGTATATGGTAATCCAATTGTCCCAGCACCATTTATTGAACAGTGTATGTTTTTGTCTGCTTTGTTGATCTTTGTCAAATATCAGTTGGTTATAGGTATTTGGCTTTATTTCTAGGTTCTCTATTCTATTCCACTTGTCTATGTGTCTACTTTTATTGCAGTACCATGCTGTTTTGGTTACTATATACCTGTAATATAATTTGAAGTTGGGTAATGTGACACCTCCAGATTGGTTCTTTTTATCTAGGATTGCTTTGACTATTCCAGCTCTTTTTTGATTCCATATACATTTTAGGATTGCTTTTTCTAATTATGTGAAAAATGATATTGGTAGTTTGATAGGAATTACATTAAATCTGTAGTGTGCTTTGGGCAGTATGGTCATTTTCATAATACTGATTGTTTCAATTCATGAGTATGAGATGTTTTTCCATTTGTTTGTGTCATTTATGACTTTCTTTCTTTCTTTCTTTCTTTCTTTCTTTCTTTCTTTCTTTCTTTCTTTCTTTCTTTCT
>NW_012107486.1:1947655-1979396 GCF_000951045.1 Mandrillus leucophaeus
TCAACTTGGTCTTTAATGGTGTATATCAGTGCCACTGATTTGCATACTTTGATTTTGTAACCTGAGACTTTACTGAATTTCTCTATCAAATTGAGGAGTCTTTTGAAAGAGTCTTTAGGGTTTTCTAGGTATAAGACTATATCATTGGCAAATAGAGATAGTTTGACTTCCTTTTTCCCAATTCAGATGCTCCGCGCCACCCCACCCCAACCTTTTTTTCTCTTGCCTGATTGCTGTGGCTAGGACTTCCTACCTTGTCCATCTTTCCTATGTACAGGTGAGGTCCTTGTAGAGACAGGCCTTCTACAAGAGCTTTCTTCTCATGTTTTTCTACACCTTGCTTCCCTTCGCCAGACTTCTGCAATAGAAATGGAGGAACTGGAGGTTATTTTGGCCTGTAAATTCTCTGGCCCAGCTGGAGTCTACCAATGTGCCCTGTTGCCCTTCTGTTTATAGACTCCATGTGGTGAAGGACACAGCCTCTCTGGTTTTCCGGTCTAACTCCTGCACCTGGCACAGCACAGGCACATTATAGGTCCTCAATAACTATATGCTGAATTAATTAATACATACTCTAGTCTTCAGAGATTCCCACTTCTACCAAACCAGCAGAATGCCTCTTGCCTAATTCCACAGGTCTAAAAACATGGGGTGCAGATGTCCTCTCCTGAATCCCTTCCCTTGTCTTCTACCTCCTTCCCAGTCCGTAAAGAATTCTAGTCTAACCCCTCTTCCAGAGCAAATCTCTGCGAAAGGTAGAATTTCCTTTGAGGTCACAAGGGAAAATTTCAATATCAGCTGAAAATAAGCCCGCAATATCCTTTGTGCTTTCAATTTTTGGCCTTTTGGACTTGTTGATCATTTTTAGACACCGAAATCTATTATTTTATCTCTTTCCAAGTTGGTAATTTTCAGGTGAATTGGTTGTATGTTTCAGGGAATGGGAGAAACCTGGGCAGAGATCATTTTAAAGTGTCTTTGGCACTTCCTTGATTTTCAGATGTCTTTGATTTCTCAGCTGATAGAATTGAAGTCTTCTCCCCAAGTATCATTAGGCTTTACCCCAGCTCCCAACATGTCAAGTGGCTGTGGGAAGGAGCTGAGGCATGAGGGCAGGCGCAGACATCCTGCCCACTGGGCACAGGCTGGAGCATGCCTGCCCCAGGGATCCCTGCAACCCACAGCCTGCTGTGCCTGTCACCCAACCTCACCCAACCACATTCTTCCTGCATCGAAGTGGCCTGCAAGACAATACCTCCACTGCTGGCCTCTTGCTTCTCTGACGCACAAAGAATGTCTGGCTCGATAAACATTCACCCAGTGATTATAGGATTAACTGCAACCTGCAGCAAAGGGAAGCTTTTAAACAAAGGTTCTGCTTTGTTACTTTGGAAGGGAAAATAAAATATAAAGCAAACAAGCATATTATGTATTAATGGGTACTTTAGGCTTTGAGTTCCAGAATTCAGTTATCAGTGAGAATTTCCTCTTGCAAAGAGGTAATCAAGTTCAGGCTGCTGTGCTCCTATCTATCCTTCTCTCCACAGGCTCCACCTTTAATTGCAGTTGCCATGACAGTGAGATTGTTGCAAGAAAGCAAGAGAGATTGTGCATGTACTAAGAAAATGTTTATGAAAATTCACATTTTTTCTTTTTTTTTTCTTTGCTAGAAAGAAAGAAGGAATGGTAGAAGAGAAGTGATTTTATGTTCTTGAGTATTATGTGCCAGGCACGAAGCTAGGTATTTAACATATATATGGTGTTAAATGTGTGTGTGTGTATAAAACTTTTTTTATTGTGAACTATATAACTTAGCTACCAAAGAGTACACAAAACAAAAATGTCCAGCTCAGTGATTTATCACAAAGCAAACACCCAAGTAAAATCAAGAACTAGACATTGCCAGAATCCCAGAAGTGGCCCTTTTGATGCCTTTCAATTATTACCTCCTCCTTTCCCTTCAAGGGAAAAAACTACCCTGACTTTTGTGGAAATCACTTGTTTGCTTTTCTTTATAGTTTTAGCACCTATGCATTAGTCCTAAACACTATAGTTTAATCATTATAATTCATCTTTTTTTTTTTTTTTTGAGACAGAATCTCATTCTGTCACCCAGGTTGGAGTGCAATGGCACGATCTTGGCTCACTGCAACCTCCGTCTCCTGGACTCAAGCAATTCTCATGCCTCAGTCACCCAAGTAGCCGGGATTACAGGCATGTGTCACTACGCCCAGCTAATTTTTGTATTTTCAGTAGAGACAGGGTTTCACCATGTTGGTGAGGCTGGTCTCGAACTTCTGACCTCAGGTGATCCTCCTGCCTTAGCCTCTCAAAGTGCTGGGATTACAGAGGTTGCAGTGAGCCACCACACCCAGATTAATTGGTTTTAATATCCAGTAGAGCAAGTCCTCCCAGTTTGTTTTTATTCTAGAAAGTCTTGGTTGTGTTTATCACTTTGCATTTCCATAAAAACTTTAGAATCAGCTTGTCAATTTCCACAAAAGAAAAACTATTGTTATTTTCTTTCTTTCTTTTGGTTGTGGTGGGGAGATTGCATTGAATCTGTAGATCAATTTTGGGGAAAATGATGTTTTCACACTTTTTAATTCTAATTTCCGTCATGATTTATTTGAATTTTCAAGCATATGAGGATTTTTTAGTAATCTCTTTGTCACCTTTTCCCCAGAGAAATACTTGGAATTACTTCAATATTTTGTAATTTATTGAGACTTACATTATGACCTACCATATGGTAAATTTCTGTGAATTTTCCTTGTGTGCTTGGAAAAAAATTATAGTGTGTCTTGTAAGTATTCTTAAGGTCAAGTGTATTTGATTGTGTTGTTCAAATCTATATGAATAATAATTTTTGTCTGCTAGTTATACCATTTGCTGTGAGAAGTATGTTAAAAGTCTACCACTTGTGATAGTGCATTTGTTTTTCTGTTTTCTTTTGTATATTTTGAGGCTATGTTAGCAGTATGTAGAAAATTAGAATTATATTTTCGTGGTGAATTCAACTTTATCATAATGAAATAGGTCTCTCTTATCCCCAACAGTGCCTTTTTATTGTACATATTTAAGGTTTATACCATGCTGTTTTGATATACATATACACAGTGAAATGATTATAGTTAAGCAAATTAATCTATCCATCACCATATATGTATACACATATGTATATGTATATGTATGTGTATACATATATACATATACATGTGTGTATATACATATACACACATATATATGTTTATATACAGATGAAGTTTGATATATACAGATGAATTTTGATTACATATGTATATGCATATGTATGTGTACATATACACACATATATGTATGTTTATATACAGCTGAATTTTGATGATTTCACTTTTCCCATTTATTAACTTAGAAGTTACCTGTTTTTACTAATTTTACTAATTATTAGTTTTTACTAATTCTTTTAGATGTTAATTTCATTGATTTCCTCTCCCAATCATTGTTACTGTGAATTTTGATTCTCTGTACATTTTAAACTCCCCATACTTTGTATTACTGTTTTGTATGGTTGATATTTCTTTAGACTCAACCACATATTTATTCTTGACTTGCTTTTCATTCTTCCCTTGATCTCCAACTTGCCAACTGAAATCCTTTTTTGTTTTGTCTGCAGAACTTTTTAATGTTTTCTTCAGTTGTGAGTCTGCTGGTGACAATTTCCTTGGTTTAACGCAGTTTTTATTCCAAATTCTTGGCTGGGTGGTGTGGCTCATGCCTGTAATCCTACACTTTGGGAGGCTGAGGCAGCAGGATTGCTTGAGTCCAGGAGTTTGAGACCAGCCTGAGCAAATAGTGTGACCCCATTCAATACAAAAATACAAAAATCAGCCAGGTGTGATGGTGTGCACCTGTAGTCCCAGACACTTGGGAGGCTGAGGTGACCCAGGAGGCAGAGGTTGCAGTGAGCCCAGATTGTGCCACTGCGTTCCAGCCTGGGCAGCAGAGAGACACCCTGTCTCAAAACAAAATGAAACAAAATAACTTAAAAAAAAACTTCATTCTTGATAGATTTTTAAATTCTGATCATAATATTTTAGATGGGTAGCTATTTTATTTCAGCCTTTTAAAGATGTAATTTCACTGCCTCTTGGCTTCCACTGTTGAGAAGTTGGCTCTAAGTCTTACTGTTGCTCTTTTGAGAGTAATCTGTCCCTTTTTCTCTAGTTGTCTTTGAGTTTGAAAATTTCTCAGCCACTACTTCTTCAGATATTGCTGCCATTATTTCCTCCTTTTATTTGCCTGCTGATACTCTAACTACAAGTATACTAGATCTTCCCACTATATCTTCTATACCTCTTAGCATCTCTTGTAGACTTCCATCCTTTTCCTCTTCATGCTTTATTGTATGATTGTCTTCTGACCTATCTTCCACTTCACAGATTTTCTCTTCAGCTGGGTCTAAACAATTGCTAAAGTTATTCATTGAGTTCTCAATTTTGATTACTATATTTTTTTAATTCTATAACTTCTTTTTGTCTCTTTTATATAGTTTCTGGTTTGCTATCTAAATCCTTAATCATTTATTTTCTTGAAAAAAATAACAGCACATGTTATATATCTTCTGTTCACCTCTATGGATATATCTTCACTCTCTCCACTCTGCTGTCTCTCCAGGAACCTGATCTGCATGGACTGTATCAACGAACTTTCTTGTCCTCTGGCTTCTAGCTGTGTTTGGCTAAAGCAAAGTACCAGTAGGACCACATGGAAGGAGGAGAGTGAGATTCGGTACTGATTTACCTGATCTCTTCCTGTGGGGTCGCTGTGGGCTGGCCACATTCCCTGACCATAGACTCTCTGTCTCTGGATTCTGATAGTTCCTCCCTCCCTGTAACTCTTCAAGCCTATAGGTGGTAAAGCCTCCTTATTGTTAGTAGCCCCAGAATATTGGACCCCATCTCTCCCCGTCACTACCCATACTTTTGAAAATTATTCCTTTATTAAGGAATAATATTATCCCTCATATTATCATTGTTTGATGGTTCCATCTGTGTCTGATTGGAAATCTGACTGACACAACATGTTTGTATTACCAAATGTTTTTGGTTATTTAAAAAATCAGACTGTAGGTGGATCTGTAAGACTTCATGTGGATCTATTTCTACTGTCCTTATTTCTGCTATTTTATTAGTCATATTTTTCTGTTTCATGTGGTTTTTCTATTTTTAAATTTTTATGTATTTTTTTTTTGAGATGGGGTTATGAGAATGGCTAATTTTTGTATTTTTGGTAGAGATGGGGTGTTGCCATGTTGCCCAGGCTGATCTCAAACTCCTAACCTCAAGTGATTCACCCACCTTGGCCTCCCAAAGTACTGGGATTACAGGCACGAGCCACCATGCCTGCCCTCATGTGGCTATATTTAACTTATGTGCTAATAATTTTTGTGCAGAATTGCTTATAGAAGTGTATTCTTCATTGAGAAAGGACTTACATTTGCTTTTGCCAGGCAGTTGGGATTATTGTAAACTGAAGTGTCTGGAAAGCCTTATGTAGTTCAAGTTCATTCTTCTTCAGTACCTTAACTTGAAAAGGGGAGATTCACCAGCAACTCCCCTCACCTTGGCAGGCCCTATAATATAATCCATTCCCTTAATTTAGCCTCTTACCCTTTCTCCAACCCCTCATGAATTGCCAAATGCTCCCAGGATAGAGCAGCCTTATCTTCCAATTTACTTTTTTGGGCTTCCAAATTGGTTCAGTAATTCTTCTCTCTTTTGTTGGGTCTCATTTAAAAAAAAAATTTCTGGTTATCTTCAACAGGAAAATTGCTCTGAATTAATCTGCCTCCTTCAAACTTGGCTAGTCTAACTAATTTATCTAGGGTGATGCATCTAGAAGAGCTCAGATAAGCCTAGCCATAAATCCTGTTCTCTTTTGTTTAATGCTAAATCATCTTTTTCCTCAACTGAAAAAAACAGATTGTTTAAAATTGAACCAGAATTTTGCACTGCTAGCTACAAAAGTCAAAATAATTTAATATGCAAGTGTGAGTCTCTTAAGGATGTTCTCCATATCTCATTTGCTTTTATATCCTTAGCACTTAGCATAGTATGTGTTCAGACAGTATTTAAGTAAAAGAAAGAATAAGTAAAAGGATGAAATACATAAAATTCAAATGAAGATAGTTTCTATATGGATTATATTTCTCAACCTAAAATAATCCTCATCTAGTATATCAGGTGTCTTCCTTGTTCAATTTTCCTTTTCAAGATAAAATTTTTAAATGGTATAAGTGGAACACATCTATAAATTCAAGGCTTCCATTATCAGCTCCCCTATCCCAAATATTACAAGAGATTATCAAGTTCAAGACTAGCCTAGTTTCTTTCTAGGAATCCCTAGGACTGGGGAGGACTATCGGATGGTGGTCCAGTGCCAAATACTAGAAGGATCTATTCCTGTCAATCCACCTTCAACATGCCTCAAACTGGACTCAGCATCATCTCCTCTTCCCTTTATTCTCCTTCTCTATGTTTACTACCTTATTTGGTGTCATTGCATCATCCTCTCAGTTACCTGTACCAGAATCCTAGGGATCATCTCTTATTGCATCCTATCCAAATCACCAAGCTTAGTGAGTCAGTGTCTACATATTTCTCACATTTGCCCCACCCTGGACATCTCTATTGTGACTGCTCTAATGTGAGTTCTCATCGCCATTCACCTGGAGGTCAGCATTGGCCTTTTAACTGGTCTCACCTTTATCCTCTCTGGACCATCCCCACGGAGAGATCAAACATTGGCACGACATTGCCTAAAGCCCTTTGGTTCTTTCCTATTGTCCACAGACAGTCTAAACTCCTTGCCACAGTTGGTAAACTCTCCATAATCTGGCCCTTACCTATCTCTCAAGCCTCCTTTTCCACTGTTAGCCTTTGTGTAGTCCATGGTCTAAAACTGCCAAACATATTACATACACTTCCAAGTATTCCTGGTGTTCCTTCTGCATGAATTTATCTCCCCTTACTTCTCCCCTTATTTTAAACTTTACTTATTCTTCAAGAATCACCTTCTGCCTCTTCAGTCTAGTCCAAGTGGCCCTTCCATGTGCTCCTGTGGCAAAGCTTCATCAAAACACATAATTAGCCTATAATCCCAGCACTTTGGGATGCCGAGGCAGGCAGATCACTTGAGGTCAGGAGTTCAAGACCAGCCTGGTCAACATGGTAAAACCCTGTCTCTACAAAAAATACAAAAATAGCTGGGTGTGGTGTGCATGCCCATAATCCCAGCTACTTGGGAGGCTGAAGCAGGAGAATAGCTTGAACCCAGGAGGTGGAGGTTGCAGTGAGCTGAGATCTTGCCACTGCACTCCAGCCTGGATGACAGAGTGAGGCTCCATCTAAAACAAACAAACAAACAAAACAAGAAAACCCCACATAATCAGTTTTTTATGACTGTCACCCTCACCTATCTGTAAGAAACTTGAAGCACTCCAGCTTAATGGTGGCATTTAATAGGCCCTTAGTAACAGTTTGAAAAATGAAATTGAATAATAATCATTAATATTAATCAAAATTAGAATTTATATTGTCCAGGTGTCTTAGTCATTTCAATGGGTGGGGTTTATTTTGTTGTTCCTTGAGTGTATTTTTCTCTTAATTTTAAATAATATCTTTAACTATGAATATTATATTTTAAAGATTCATTATATTTTCTAGCTTATAAATGGGTGATTATCATATTATTTTCAAAGCTGACTTTTTTTTTTTAAACACAGCTAGATGGGCATGTTGATATTGAGCCCTCGTTTTCTCATTCTGGGGCCCTCACATATTTTGACACCTTTTTCATCTTCTCCATCAAAAGAGACTCAGTGTTCCATAGAATGGTGCTTCATTTGTTAATATATTATCGTTATTAATATGTTACCTTCCTTCCTACTGGGATTGGAAAGTACATTGTTTTATGCCTTTATTCATTCCTTACCCTAACCAATTCCTTATATTTATGTCATGGAACCATCTCCCTGGTACCTCAGAGTAAAACTCTTCTCTCAGCAGAAATGATAAGTTCCCTAGTTGGTTACTTCAGTTGCTGCAGCAGTAGCTAGTGAGGGTCTCTTCCCCTTGCCATTAATCCTGACAATCGCTATCAACTTTCTCACCTTTGATCTAAAAATCCCAGCTTCCCTTATCTTTATAACAATAATGGTGATGCCTATTGCCAGTAATTTGAAGAAGCGACCCAAGGAAGAAGGGAGGGAATGCTTTTTACAAACGACTGGGTCTCCATTTGGTTTTATTTCTTATTCTCTTACAACTTATAACCCCCAAAAGGCAAAAGGAAAGTTCATTAGTTCAGTGTCTGACAGCTCAGAAACTAGTAACCCAACACATTTGTGTCCCTTCCATTGATTTAACCCTTGTGGTAAGTTGGATTTTCAAATAATGTCCACGGCTATATTTCTAGTCTCACATGTTGTTCTGGAACCTTGCCACCTCCATCTTCAACAAGAAATGAAGTCCATCTCCCTTTTGCTTTGTGATTGCTTCGGTGGATATAATGTCATGGAAATAATACTGAGTAACTTCTGAAGTTAGGTTATAAAAGGCAACCTGGCCAGGCATAGTGGCTCATGCCTGTAATCCCAGCAATTTGGGAGGCCAAGACAGGCGGATCACTTGAGCTTAGGAGTTGGAGACCAGTCTGGGCAACATGGCAAAACCCTGTCTCTACTAAACATACAAAATTTAGCTGGGAATGGTGGCACATACCTGTAGTCCCAGCCACTTGGGAGGCTGAGGTGGGAGGATTGTTTGAGCCTGGGAGGCAGAGGTTGTAGTGAGCCAAGATTGTACCACTGCACTCCAGCCTGCATAATAGAGTGAAAATGTGTGAGAGAAAAAAAAAAGGCAACCCACACTTTGGGAACACTGAGCTACTCTTTATGATATCCAGTTACCCTGAAGCTGCATGTTGGAAAGGCCATGTGGAGATATCATGTAGAGGGAGAGAGAGGCCCAATGAACCTCAACTATTTTAGCTCTCATTTTTGCATCTTCCTAGTGAACTGACAGACAAAGGCTGGGAGCTGGAACCTTCTGAAGGCTCATTCACTTGCATGTCTGTCATGAAGCTTCAGGGCAGCTCCAGCTGATGCCAGGTGAGCAAAGATGAGCTATTTTCTCTATACCCTGCCAAAACTGCAGATCGTGAGTGAAACAAATGCTGTTTTAAGCCACTTCATTTTTGGAGGGGTTTCTCATGCAGTAATATGTAGTGAGAATGCCCCTAATGACCTGAGCTCAGACCAGAAGTATTATTTAATCCCTTTTCTGTAAAAAAGTAGAAATTTAGGTTCTTGATGTACTCTTTTATGGCAGACAGAAATGACAAGTCAGAGGGTTTTAAACTCTTTGTTTCCAGGCTACTGGGTGAATATAACACAGGAGATATTTCTTCAGGGCCTCTGGGAAGCTAGAGAAAGAAAGAATAATTGAAGTGGTCCAGAAGGAAGAGAAACATGTGACAGGCTATGCCTGGTACCTCCAGACCAGAGGGTAAGGAATGACCATTCCTTTCTTGTACATGTGTTATCACGGTCCTGCTTTTCCAAAAACGGTATTCACCACCCCCACAGAAGAATGTGAAAGTCCTGCTTTTCAGACTGCATGATTCTTTCCACAGAGAAAGATTTCCCCCTCCCTTCCTCTCCTTGCTACTTACTACATTTCTAGGGCTCACTCCTCCATGATTAGAAGACAGGTGAGTGACTGTCCACGGTGCTGCCCTTTGCTTACTGCACCAGACCATGTTTTGTTCCTTCACAGGAGCCCACATCCACAGGCTCTGTGATTTACAAAGATAAATGCATCCTAGATCCCTACATGATCTAGAAGGTGTCACTAGGTCTTGTACATTTGTTGCAGATGGGGTATAAAGAACATCTAAATGGGAAGACCACCCTTTGTTCTTTACTCCAATATCTTACCTTTCCTCCTCTATCTCTTTCCTTCACCCCATGCCCTCTCCCTGCAGGCCTCTTTTATTGCTGTGCCAGATCGTAAGTGGAGGTAGAAAGTAGATGGCAGTAGCATGGTCCTGAGGGTCCGGAGGATAGGACTATGCTTCATAGTTATCCAGGTGGCAGCTGTGGTGAGGGCTGACAGAGATGCTCCATCTGGAGCCAGACCTGCATACCAGTCCAGCCTCTGGTGTTTGATTGCTGTGTGAGTGAAGCAGGCACTGAGTCACATTTTTTCTCATCTGTAGACAGGTAACTCAGGCAGAGCAATGTGATGAGGATTAAGTGGGGTGCTGTATTAGAATCTTGTAAACTACAAAACATTCGACTGATGAAGGGTTACTTCTTTCTATGGGGGCCCCAAACAGAGATTTAAAAGTGGTAAAAGGATGAGCCCAAGGAACTACTGAAGGCTGCAGCAATGACGGGACCGATGAGGAGGGAGGAGAGAAGTTCCCAAAGGCAGAGGAAATCTGGACCAGCATCCCAGCCAGCTGGGTCTCATGGAGCTAACCCAGCAGAGGGAGAAAGAGGCTCACCTGGAGTTGGGCAGATGCCCAAACCAAGGCAGCCGGCAAGGCTCGGAGCTGAAAGGGAAGGAACAATTGTAATAATAGCAGCCATGTGCCGAGCACTGGCCAAATGCCAGCCACTGTGCAAGGCTTACATGCTCATTTAATTCTCACAACTCTGAGGCACGTGTTACTATCCTCATTTTACACAGTGGTGAATGAGGTTCTGATAGGCCCAAGAAATTTCTAAAAATCTCACGGCCAGAAAATGGCAAAATCTGGATTCAAATCTAAGGTTTTCTTTGTTTTGTTCTTTTTTTTTTTTTTTTTTGAGACAAAGTCATACTCTGTCACCCAGGTTGGAGTGCAATGGCGTGATCTTGGCTCACTGCAACCTGCGCCTCCCAGGTTCAAGCAATTCTCATGCCTCAGCCTCCCAAGTAGTTGGGATTACGGGTGCCTGCCACCATGCCCAGTTAATTTTTTTTTGTTTTTAGTAGAGATGAGGTTTCGCCCTGTTTGTCAGGCTGGTCTTGAACTCCTGACCTCAAGCGATCCGCCCGCTTCGGTCTCCCAATGTGCCGGGATTATAGGCATGAGCCACTGCGCCCGGCCCAAATCTAGGGTTTTCTTACACCTAACTAAGCCAAAGTTAGCAAGCTTGAGATAAGACTTTTTGTTTTGTTTTGTTTGGGTTTTTTTCATGATTTCTTTTTAAGACAGGTTTTTGCTCTTGTTGCCCAGGCTGGAGCACAATGGCACAACCTCAGCTCACTGCAACCTCCACCTCCTGCGTTCAAGCGATTCTCCTGCCTCGGTATCCCAGGTAGCTGGGATTACAGGTGCCCGCCACCATACTCAGCTAATTTTTTTATTTTTAGTAGAGACGGGGTTTCACTATGTTGGCCAGGATGGTCTTGAACTCCTGAGCTCAGGTGATTCACCCGCCTTGGCCTCCCAAAGTGCTGGGATTACAGGTGTGAGCCACTGTGCTCCGCCGAATTTTTTTTTTTTTTCTTTTAATATATAACAGAAGCATCAGATCAGAAGAACCTAATGTGAGGCAGACTCCAAAGCCAAGGGATCAAAGAACAGGGTGAGCAAAACAGAAAGGGTAGGGAGACAAGTCAGAAAGGGGTCTGTGCGAGCACCAGAAACATGCACATACCCTCTTCCTTGTGGAGTGGCTCATGGGTGGGCCAGGCACTTTTAAAGAACTGCAGACAGAGCAATCTCCTGCAGCCTGTTCTTATGTGAGGACCAGAAAATCTTCCACATGGGTCTCCCTGTGCTCGTGTTCCCTTCTCATCATTGTAATGGACAGAATTAGTGCATGGTATCAACCAGCATTCGCCAAAGTTTGTTTTGTGGGACCCAAGTTCCGCGGGGTTAAAAGATACAACTTGGAATGAAGATTCAGTTAAATTCACTTCAATTTAACACACTTAGTGAACACCCACAAACAGAGCTATGAAGTATGTATTCAACCATGAACAATAGGCAAAGTCCCAGTTTTCATGGAGCTTGTAGACCAGATATCCAGTAAGTTTGGAAAATGTTACACCAAAGTGATATCGGTTTCTTTACTGCAAACATTTCAGGGTCTTATTATGATGATATGCATTGTGACTTTCTAAGAGTTGGGTAGAGTATATAGTGTTCCCCCATGATATCTACCCACGGAATCCTATTTTACTTGTTGTAGCTCCTGGGCTAGTGTTCTTTTTTCTTTCTTTCTCTCTCTTTTTTTTTTTTTTTTTTGAGATGGAGTTTCACTGTTTTCACCCAGGCTGGAGTACAATGGTGCCATCTTGGCTCACTGCAACCTCTGCCTCTTGGGTTCAAGCAATCCTCCAGCCTCAGTCTCCCTAGGAGCTGGAATTATAGGCACCCACCACAACCCCCCCTGCTAATTTTTTTATTTTTAGTAGAGATGGGGTTTCACCATGTTGGTCAGGCTGGTCTTAAACTCCTTACCTTGGGTGATCCTGCCTCAGCCTCCCAGGGTGCTGGGATTACAGACATGAGCCACTGTGCCCGGCCCAGGGCTGATATTCTACAGAACAAGCTTGCAGGGGATGCTAGGGTAAACAGAGAATGATACACACCCCTTCACCTCCCTTCATTTTCCCACAATACTGGTAGTGTGGCCAAAAGGGATGATGGGGAACACATAAGCCGAGAACATGGCAGCCAGGTGATGCAACTATGGGGGTAAGGGTGCCATTTGTGGATGTCAAATGATGGCTGCCTCTCAACACTGAGCCTGATGAAGAGTCAAGACTACCTGGAAATCGCCACAGGCGAGCCCACGGAAGGTGTGTGCTTCTCTGAACAAGATTGAGAGGCTCACTGGGCCAGAGATGTAGCAGGAGGAGAAATAGAAAGTGGAGCCTGGGGAGAGGGAAGGTCCTTTGCTCCTAGGCCATAGGAGAGGGGGAGGATTTTCTGTCACAGTCCTGTGGGAGGACCTAGGTGGCAGCTGTCCTGGCATAGGGGAACAGCATGTCCTGTCTTAAAAAGAGAAGTGCTCCTGGAGCCAGTGTGGGGCTTTGTATGCCAGCAATCAAAGTTTATCACTCAGACAAACAAGCCAGAGGAAAAGAGCTGACAAATGGCTAGCATTTCCCCCTCCTTCTTCTCCAGGAAGACGTTTTGGTCTTGGTTTCCTTCTGGGTTTTTCCTCTCTCTGATCTCTCTTGCCCTCACGCAGTGTTCCCTGCCCAGGCGTTACATAACAGCCTGGACTGCAGGGAACACCTATACAAGAGGCCATGACAGTTAGACAATGGGCAGGCACAGGCTACCCTGAGAAAATGGAGTCATTCATGAGCTGTGTGAGAGGCGGCTCTGTTCCCAGCTTGGCTCACTGGTAAATGAAGTGCGCTGGGGACAAAGAGGGAAACTTTACACTCTAGCAATTTTCCCACAGTGGCGGGCTCACGGAAAAACAAGGCACTAGTTGGCTTAGAGGAGAAAAGGCAACCATATCCATAGACTTTGCTTTCTCCCCCACATTGCCGTCTTGTGCCAAAACCACAGAATAAACTTCCAGGGAGGGAACAGCAAGGCTATACTCGCTCTGGGTCTCAAACGGCAGAAGCCAGAGAAAAGGTGTGGGTCTGCCTTCAGCTTCTGTTTCCATGGCTGCTTGATGGGTTTTCATTTCTGGATCAGCTCATATTTGACCTCTGAGCTAGCTCGCCACCTTAGAGGGAAGGAATGTTTTCAGTTGAGATGATCATCCTGAGAGAAGTCGTAATGGCTTCCCCTAGCGCAGCTGCTCAGCAGGGTCAGGGAACACCTTCCTCTAACACAGCCGGCTGGCTCGCCTGATCCGAGGGGCTCTTCAGCCCACATTGCTCAGGGCTGTGTGTGGAGTCACACCTTGAGAATCCTCTGCTGTGGGGTCCAAGGCCTCTTTGCATAGGAATCTGTACTGCAGCTGTGAGTATGGTGCTGTCCTATAGACCATGAGGTGCTAAAAATTTAACCAAAAAGTTATTGAGTGTCTTATAGTGGGGGTTTTATATAAGACTAAATTTTATGTCAAGAAAATACCAAGGTTATTACAAATAATCTTATACGTTAAAAACAATTACCAAATCCCAGCAATGACCTACTTATCTATTTAAAGAAACACAGCCTCATACAGGAAGACTCCATCCTTCTGAGCACCCAGCCTACAACATGAGCAAATGCCGGTTGCTTAGGAATACGAGGTTAAATGCCCTGGGTCAGACAGATGGGCCTGGATCCTAATTTCAAAACTTAGTAGCTGTATGACCTCACAGGAATTGCTTCCTTTTTGCTGCCTCCACTGTATTATCATAGTGGTCACAATACTTAGGAAGATGGGCTAGGACAGACCAAGCATGTCTCCTGAGAGTGCTGAAGGAAGTGGACTCCAGAGCAACCCCTTCTTTGGGGCCATTCTCAGCCAAGGGCCCCTGCCCACACCACTGAATACCCTCGCGAGACCAGTGGCCATTTTTTGAGGAAAATTCCCATTAACCTGGAAAACTTCACAACAGACCAACATTGTTTCCTGCATTGGGGCTTGGAAACCACTGCATGAAATAATTCATCTGTTACTGTTTAGTCCTATACTGGCTTTAGTTATATTCTTCATAGAGAAACCTTTAAAGTTTTCTCCTTTATGTGTCAGGTGTAGCTAGGCAACGTTGGCCAAATCTACGTGCCTCCCCTAACTGTTTCCACTTCAGCGTTTGAGGGAAGAATCAAAAGCCCTTGGGCTTGCAGATGCTTAGAGAATAGGCACGAGGCAACATTTTCTGAGCTCTCATCATATCCCAGGTACCACGCTAGACTTGCGTACGTATGGTACTCTCAACAGAGTGAGGCAGAGAGGTGATGAAGTGGGTTAGAGCCTGAGGATGGAGGTTGGGAACCTACGGGAGCATGTGCTAACCAGGGTGATGGTGACCGGAGAAGGCTTTCCAGAGGAAGAGATAGCCAAGCTGAGTCTTGATGAATAGCCAGGTGCAGGTGTGGTGGTGCACCCAGGCAGAAGAAGTAGAGCAAGAAAGGACTTGGCCAGCCCACAGAGCCTGCCTGTCTGATGTATTGCAGTAGATCCACAGAGCTGCAGAACTGGAAGAGGGGGTGAGGGAGGAGGTGGGGAATAGGAAGGCAGGAGCCAGGTCTCCATCATGCTCCTAATTCCCTCTGGGACATCATCTGTCCCTCAGCAATGCCTCTAATAGAGATATCTGCGGCTCTAAACATTTACTGATACCTTAATCTTTCAAGCAGAATGGTAAAGCAGAAAAAACCTGTGGGTACCTCCTCACATGTATTGTTTGTTTGTTTGCTGTGAGACAGGGTCTCGCTCTGTCACCCAGGCTGGAGTGCAGTGGTGCCATCACGGCTCACTGCAGCCTTGACCTCCTGAGCTCAATCAATCCTCCTACCTCAGCCTCCTGAGTAGCTGGGACTACAGGCATGTGCCACCACGCCCAGCTAATTTTTGTATTTTTTGTAGAGATGGGGTCTCACCATGTTGCCCGGGCTGGGATTCCTCACATGTTTTCACATAAGTAGTCCCTATACTTGCCTGGTTCTTTCCAATGCGAAGAGAATTCTTCAGGTAATTAAGTTTAAGCTTCCACAACGATGTCTCTTCTCCCCACTGCTCTTTGAAGCTGATCTTTTTTGGAAAAATTATTTTTCATCAAATTGATCTAGATTACTCATTGACTAGCTTGTTGACCATAGTTGCTTCCAAAAAAAAGCTCACCTATTAAACTTAACAATAGGTACCAGTATTGAACTAGTATTATATGTCTAGCATGGTGCTGGGTGCTTCTGAAACATTTTTATTCAATACTCATAGCAAATTAATGAGGAAGACACTATGATCATTTTCACCTTACAGATGAGAAAAATAAAGCTTGATAAAATAACAGCTTATACATGACACAACTGGGTTTTAATCTATTTGATTCCAAAATCACCACTCATAGTCAATTCACTCCATTGCTATTACAAAATGCTTTTGAGAACCACCTAAAAGAAAGACGTGTGGCTGTTGCTGCACAATGGACAACCAAGTTTTTTGACCAGAAAACATTTTTCCCTTCGCAGAGAGAACTCGGGAAAGCAGCAGGCAGTCCAGAATGGCGATGGGAAGATCCAGAGGCAGCAAAGGCTTCTCTCCGCCATGTGAAAGGCCTGAGTTTAGATACCTCAGGGAAGTTTTAATGCCAACCTTCTGTAAAACCCCCATTCTCTAACGTATGGCTTTAATTAACAATCATGTATCACTATTGGTTTGTTAATCATAGCAAATGGACCATACTCCTGTAAGATGTTATCAACAGGAAAAATTGAGGGAGAGGTATATGAAGCTCTGCACTATCCTTGCAATTATTCTGTAAATCTAAAACTGTTGTAAAAAAAAATAAAGTTGGGGGAGGAGCAAAAAGAAAAAAGTTTATTTTTTATTTAAAAAAACCCTTATTCTCCACAGCCACATCCATATTTCAGAATTATTCTTAGAAACTTCCAGAAACAATTCATTTGCTGTATATAACATTATGGCCTAGATTAAACTGAGCAGTAATTATTAATGCTTAATGTTAGTGTGGAAGCTCCAAAATTATATATTAGAGTGTTTGTGTAACTCTAAATCTTAAGATACATGTCAGTGATACCCAAAGTTTATTTATTTTTTTATTTTATAGAGAAAACATAATTGACAAAATGGTTACATACTTTTTAAACTTTGTTTTCAACATCTTTGGGAATTGTAGCCATTGAACCCCAAGTTCCTGATTCAAGTTCCTCTGTGCATCTCGTAAGAGTTGTTGAATTGCAGTCATAATGCCTGGGATTGAAGAAGATGCTTCCAAGGGGCCAATCTCACAAATCAGCAGATAGGCTGACCAGTCTTTTTTACTCTGTTCTCAGGCATGTGAAAGCGTTGTCTGGTCCTAAACATTATGTTCTAGTTATGCCCCACTTGTTGAGGGGTTGAGGGTGGCATTGATGCAGTCTCCATGCTTTAACTAGGCTGTTATTCCCTATTACCTGCCTGCCCCAGCTTCCGACTACCACTCAGGTTAAGAGGAGCATGTCTGATGAAGAAACCACCTCCCTTAGTCAAGATGATTCAACTTCATTCTACTTTCATGCCCTTTCTCCAGGTGGAGATCTGAGGGTCTGAGGAGGAGACAGACAGAGAAAGGGATGCAAAAAGGCTCAAATCTCAGGCTCCTGTCCCAACAACATCAGTATTATTTTCATAAATTTAATAAATGTATAGCTTTATATTATATATAAAGTCATATATATAACTACACACACACACACACACACACATATATATGTAAAACAATGTAGAAAGCCTGGCCAACATGAGTTTCATTATTATCCAGAAAGTCAGCAGGGGTTGGATGAGCTCATTCACAGAGACCCCTGGGTTTTAGGAGCAGGGATTTTTATCCCTCTGGACTGGGAGAGTTGGGAAGAATGAAAGGATCCAAGCTTTACCAAATTCAGACTCATATTTTAGTTCCCAGCCAAAGGTCATATTGAAGCACAGTGAGAAGCAAAGTTTCCCTGACAAAGGGGGTTGGACTTGGAGGTTGCTTCCCCTATTTAGAGTCAGACAATGGGAGGGCAGTTTATTACTTTCACAGCATGATGACAGTGCAATGCTTGGTAAAAAAACAAACAAACAAACAAGCAAACCAGTTCTCAGGACATTTAGAATTTGTTCTTTCTCCCTGCCATGTGCTTCTGGGATGCTCCCATAAATCCCTTCTCTTATCTGGATACAGGGACATATTGACTAATCTTGCTAGGGATTGGGATCTGGAAAAAGCAATTTCTTCTTTGGTTTGTGCATTTTAAAAATGCCTGTGCAAGGACTATGAACCTGCTATTCATATTCCCAAGAAAAGATACCTGTATCAATTACTAGATACGGCACCTTGGTCATCAAGAGTGAGTGAGTCCAACAACTAGCAGGTGTCTTGGCTCATGAGGCGCCCCCTCCAGCATTAATGGGAAAAGAGATGAGGGCCAGGGCTGGGTGCGGTGGCTCATGCCTGTAGTCCCAGCCCTTTGGGAGGCCGAGGTGGGGGGATCACGAGGTCAGGAGTTCAAGACCAGCCTGGCCAACAGGGTGAAACCCTGTCTCTACTAAAAATAAAAAAAAAATAGCTGGACGTGGTGGCCTGTGCCTGTAATCCCTGCTACTTGGGAGGCTGAGGCAGGAGAATCGCTTGAACCCGGGAGGCAGAGGTTGCAGTGAGTGGAGATCGTGCCACTGCACTCCAGCCTGGGTAACTGAGCAAGACTCTGTCTCAAAAAAAAAAAAAAAATATATATATATATACACACATATATATGGGTCCAGAGATTCCAGTTCAACTCCTCACTCCTGGGGAGATCTCACCAAATAGCAAAGGGTTTCCTGTTCACCCTTTCCATACTGGAACAAGTGAGAGGTGGGGGATGGGGAATCATTTTCCAAAGCCAGAATTGGCTCTCTTGGAATCTTTGTGCGTTTCTGATGGGATGTAGGAAAATTAAGGGAACTTGGGAGGTTCCAGGGATTTAGCATGGTCTGGGCCACAGCACAAGGTCTCATAGGCTCTGAAAGACCAAGCTATAGCTCCAATACAGGTGTTATCTGACTCCAAAGTTCAGGCCTCTTCTACTTGAGATCTGAGCCCCTCACACTGGAGCTTGGTCAGGTAAGGCTACAAAAGGGAGAGTGTAATGGAGGTCAGCGTTGAATAGATATGAATATAAACTCTTGGGCACTGTTAACACCAAACAGCCTGACATCTCACTTCAGATATAATTATAACAGTGTCCGAAATCCAATATTAACATTTAAAACTTCTAGCACGCTTATTGTGGAGTCATTGAGTGATGCAGAAAGAAAAAAATAAAGCCCTGAGAATTCAGCTCATTTACCCCAAGTCACTGACGCATTTAAGGAACAGCTCTTATGAGTCCATTTAGGTGGTTTAGGGCTGCGGAAGATGCCCAGAATCCCTAAATAGAAATAAGTACTGGTCATCAGAGCAGTGCGGTTAGGCCCTTTCTGGCCAGGAGGTCATCTTGGGCTCCAGAGCCACTTGTTCAGCTCTGATATCTAAACAGCCAAAGTGAATTATTCACTTAGGAGGGTGAAAAACACTCAACTCCCCAGGATTGTCAAATGGAGTTTTCCATCATAAAATATCTTAGTCATTTGGAATCTAACCAAAGTAAACGCCTGGTCCTGACCCACCCATACCTCTGTGCTGGATGGGAAAGGAAAGAGGGAAATCCCAAAACAAATGGAAAAGCCACCTGCCAGCCACAGAGTGTGCATGGCCCTCCCTGGGTAGGGCTACTCCAGGTGAGACATGGTTTGAGCCAGGCTACAGGTGATGAGCGGGTCATGGGAGGGCTCTCAATGGCATCTCTGTTTGATTCCAGGCCTGAGTGGGGCTGCGGCTTACATAACAGTTTGGCAGGGAGACGCAGCCAGGCGGAAGCACGCGGGTTTCCAGCAGCGCATAATCATCTTTGATTTCTCTGTTTGCTCAGCAGCTTTCATGTGGTGGGGGAGGCAGTAGTGCAGGAGGAGGGGCGGAATTCCGATACACTGCGGCCTTCTGTTTTCTTCTGCAAAACAAACAGATCCAAACAGATCCCCATGGCCAGGGAATTAGCCACGGCCACACAGGTCCCGTGGCAGTCTAGGGGAGGAACTGCCCTGGAGCCTGGGTAAGGCCTAAGAAGGTCAGAGATTGGCTTAAAGTTAAGGCCTCACTAGGTGCACAGGAGCCCGAAGGGCTACCGAGGAGCAGGGGTCTGGATGCTGGCAGCACCTAACATGGTTTACCCTCTTGGCACTGAGGGCTGTGGTGTCCCCTTCTGATTACAGAGACTACTGAATCCCATACTACATCCATCCAGAAAGGCAGCTTGTCAGGTCTCTTTCCTACTAACCACTGCCTGCTTTGTACCATCACCTCCAAGTAGGTACCAGGCTAATTCTGCCGGAATCCTGAGCATATGGGAGCAACCAATTTAGAAAATAACATTTTCTTTGACTAACATACAAATTTCTAGCTCCTTTTGATCCTAATTGGTTTGGAATTGACTAGCAGCTATTCCCTTTTAGAATGGGCTCATACCACTTGCTGTGGTCTGCACTATTCCCTATTGTCTTACACCAGGAGATCTTTTCATTGAGTTACTCTACTTGCCTGGCCCTTGCAGACATTTTTAGGATGAATTCCCTGCCCTATCCTAAATATAGGATAGATTATAATTTGCTTACCTCTCTGATTCTCCCACTAGACTGTAAACTCTTTGGACAGAAGCACAAACTGGTCATTCATTTATTCATTCAGCAATTATCTATGGCATGCTCACTTTGGACAGAGTGCTAAGTGCTAGTCATTGTGTTAGGAATATAGAATTTATCATGGGGGCCTTTAGTGCCTGGCACTTAGCACATGCTTTTACACGTGGTTAGATTAAATGAATACATAAATAATTCTTCCAGCATGCAAACTGTTGATCTTGGCAGTGAGGTTCTGTTACCAATGTGCCCACCCTCTCAACCTTATGAATAGGTTTATTGACAGGATACATATTGTTTTGCAAGTGATTTGCATGAACTTGTGTAATGTTGTGCTCAGATATCTCCCTACATTCAGATATTTTCTAACCTCCAGCTTGCATCTCTGGCCTCATGTTTTGCTACTCCCTGCCCTATCCAGCCATGGGGAACTGCTTGTATGACCTCCCTGAACTCACTGTGCTCCTGGGGCCTCCATGCCCTTGCTCACCCTCTCCCCTTAGTCTGGAAAGCCTTCATTTTGTCCTTTGCCTCATTACCACCCCTCCCCTGGCCAGCTCCCAGCCACCTCATCACCCTCACTCAGACGTCATCTTCCCAGGAGCCTCCTCTGATTCTTCCAGGCTGGGTTAGGAGCTTCTATCTACTCTTTGCTCCCATTTGCAGTGTGGCTCTTTTATGAGTCGTCTCCACCACCATGCTGCAAGCCCTGGAGGCAGGAACTGGATGTTTTTTGTTATCTCTGTGTTTTCAAGGCCAATCAGAGAATAGGAACTTTGTATATAGAAAGAACAATTCAGTCATGCTTGTAAATGAAACCCTAGCCAGGCCTGCATCTGTTTTAGCACATCAGTGCACACACACCCTCAACTTTGACACTGCCCTGCAGAGTCCAGATAACCGACCAAGGATCCAAATGGATTCTTGTTTTGGATAGAGTCTAGCTCTCTGTTGACATATCATGTTCTTCCCTCTATTATAGTAACTACCCATGCTCTGTGTGTTTTCTCAAGTTTTCAGTGTTTGAATACATGAAATTCTTTTGCTCTTTGTATGAAAACAATGCCATCTGTTCACTTTATAGAAATTCTGGAAGGCTTCAGAAAAGCTACCAGGTTTTACTGCAGAACAGTCTAAGATATACCTCAGTGGGATTCTGGGTGGGAGGCAGATAAGATTAGGACAAGAACAACTTGGAGTTCTTAGTATTGTGTGGTTTCCTCCCCCCAACCCTGGCTTTTTTGATTTTAGATTTTAGAACTTTTCTCTCAAATTCATTTCCATGAGATTCATGCTCCAGTGAAAACTAATATTCTTCTTAAATTCCAGCCTAGCAGCCTCGGGGGTGATGATAGTCTTCAGGAACTTTCTCAGATAATGGAAGTGTTCCATATACAAGGGCACTGGTAACATAGGGGTATACATTTGTTTAAAATTTTTTGAATAGTATACTTATAGTCAGTGATTTTCACTGGAAGGAAAGTTTAACACAATTTAAGAAAATTTATTGAGTACCTACTATGGCCCTGGAACTCATTTGGGTACTGTTCTGGTACTCAAAAAAAAATGCCATTAATGAAAAACTCACAGCTAACATTACAATCAATGGGAAAAACTGAAAGTTTTATTTTAAGTTCCAGTGCAAGACAAGGCTGCCCACTCTAGTCGTTTCTATTCAACATAGTATTGGAAGTACTCAACCAAGCAATTAGGCAAGAAAAAGAAATAAAAGGCATACAAATCAGAAAGAAAGAAGTAATAGATGCAGAATACATGACCCTGCATGTAGAAAATCCCAAAAACTCCAGAAAAAACTCTCAGAACTAATAAATGAATAAGTAACTTTGCAGGATACAAAATCAACATATAAAAATCTGTTTCATTTCTGTACAGAAATAATGACCTCTACAAAAAAGAAATTAGGAAAACAATCCTATCTTTTTTAAAAAATGAAGTACTTAGGAATAAATTTAATCAAGGAGGTGAATGACCTGCCCACAGAAAACTGTAAAACATTAATGAAATTGGCTAGGAACAGTGGCTCATGCCTGTAACCCCAGCACTTTGGGGTGCCAAAGTGGGTGGAACACTTGAGGTCAGGAGTTTGAGACCAGCCTGGCCAACATGGTGAAACCCCATCTCTACAAAAAATACAAAAATTAGCCAGTGTGGAGGCACATGCCTGTAGTCCCAGCCACTCAGGAAGCTGAGACATGAGAATCGCTTGAACCCGGGAGGCAGAGGTTGCAGTGAGCTGAGATTGTGCCACTGTACTTCAGCCTGGGTGACAGAGTGAGACTCTGTCTATAGAAAGAGAGAGAGAGAGAGAGAGAGAGAGAGAGAGAGAGAGAGAGAGAAGGAAAGAAAGAAGGAAGGAAGGAAAAGGAAGGAGGCAAGCAAGCAAGAAAGACACAAATAAATGAAAAGATATCCTTCATTGGATTGGAAGAATTAATAATCCTTTTTTTTTTTTTTTTTTTTTCTGGAGTGCAGTGGCACGATCTCAGCTCACTGCAACTCCACTTCCTGGGTTCAAGCAATTCTTCTGCCTCAGCCTCCCAAATAGCTGGGATTACCGGCATGCACCACCATGACTGGCTAATTTTTGTATTTTTTGTAGAAATGGGGTTTCACCATGTTGGCCAGGCTAGTCTTGAATTCCTGACCTAAAGTGATCCGCCCACCTGGGCCTCCCAAAGTACTGGGATTACAGGCATGAGCCACTGCACCAGGCCTGGAAGAATTAATATTCTAAATGTCCATACTACCCAAAGCAATCTACAGATTCAATATAATCTTTATCAAAATTCCAGTGGCATTCTTCACAGAAATTAAAAAAACAGTTCTAAAATTTGTATGGAACCACAAAAGACCCCAAATTACCAAACCAATTCCAAGAAAGAAAAAACATAGTTGGGGCACCACACTACTTCACTTAAAATTATATTATACAGTTACAGTAATAAAAGAAAGTACTGATCTAAAAACAGGCATATAGACCAATGGAACAAAATAGCGAGCCCAGCAATAAACACAAGCATATATGGATAACTAACTTTTGATATGGCCTCCAAGAGAATACAATGAGGAAAGAATTTTTCATGTGGAAATAAGGGGGCTGGGAAAACTAGATTTCCACATCCAAGGAATCCAACTGGACTTTGTCTTACACATACACAAAAATAAACTCAAATTGGATAAAAGGCCCAGATGTAAGACCTGAAGCCAAAAATCTCCTAGAAGAAAACATAGGGGAAAAGCTGCTTGACATTCACTTTGGCAAGGACTTTTTAGGTATCACACCAAAAGCTCAGGCTATAAAAGCAAAAATAAATAAATGGGACTGCATCAAACTAAAAAGCTTTTGCACAGCAAAGAAAAAATCAACAAGATGAAAAGTCAGCCTATAGATTGGGAGAAAATATTTGCAAACCATATATCTGATATGGAATTAATATACAAAATATATAAAGAACTTTTACAACTCAATATCAGAAAAATAAATAACTTGATCAAAAAATAGACCTGAATATACTTTTCTTCAAAAAAGACATAAAGATGACTCCAGGTATATGAAAAGATGTTCAACATCACTAATCATTAGGGAAATACAAATCAAAACCACAATGAGGTATCACCTCACAACTGTTAGAATAGCTATTATCAAAAAGACAAGAGATAACAAGTGTTTGTGAGGGTGGGGAGAAAAGGTAACCTTATTACACTGTTGGGGAGAATGTAGATTTGTGTACCACTGTGGAAAACAGTATGGAGGTTCTGAAAGAAATTAAAAATAGAACTACCAGATGAGCCAGCAATCCCTTTTCTCAGTATATACCTGAAAGACATGAAAATATATCCACCCCCATAGTCATTGCAGCATTATTTGCAATGCCAAGATAATCAAAGTGTCTGCTGACAGATGAATGGCTAAAGAAACTATAGTACACATACACAACGGAATACTATTCAGCCTTATAAAAGAATGAGATCCTGCCATTTGTAAAAACATGGATGAACCTGGAGGGCATTATGCTAAGTGAAATAACCAAACACAGAAAAAGAAATACTATATGATCTCACATATGAAATTTCTTTTAAGTTGAATATATGGAGATAGAGAATAAAAAAGTAAATACAAGAGCAGGGGCTGGGGAGGAAGGAAATAGGGAGATACAGGTCAAAATATAAAAAGTAGCAGATATGTAGAATAAGCAAGTCTAGAGATCTAATGTACAGCATGAAGACTACAGCTAATAGTATTGTATTATATTGGGGATTTTTGCTAAAAGAGTAGATTTTAGTTGCTCTTGGCCTCACACACACACACACACACAAAATGGGTAATGATGTGAGATGATGGATATGTTAATTTGCTTGACTATAGTAACCTTTTCACTGTGTACATCAAAATGTCATGTTGTGCACCTTAAATATATACAATAAAATTTAAATAAATTGCAAAAAAATAGTAAGAGTCATTGATGGAATACCTACTATGTCCCTGGCACTCATCTGGGTACTGTTCTGGTAGCATTCTAGGTGTATCTAGGGGATAGGTTAGAGAAAAAGCAGATGAAAATTCCTACCCTGGTGGAGCTTATATCCTTGAAGGTCAATTTCACACATTCAGTGCAAAAGGGCATGCTGATATTTATCCTCATTGAAGCTGTTGACCTCCTTTAAGGGCTTGTCAATGCCAGGACTGCTCAAAAGGATTAACCAGATGATTTGGACTGCACTGGAATTTGGTTAGTGGTAATCTGAAACATCCAATAATATTTGCCTTGCCTAGTGAGAGGCAGATACGTGGCAAAGAGGATGGAGTACAAGCCTTGCTTTATCTCAGAACATAGACATCAGGGATTGTAGGAAAGAATGCTCTGGAAGGAGGTCCCCTCCCTGGGGCAGGCCCTGTGTTGGGAATGGAATGCAGACTTCAGGTCGGAGAAGGCAAGTGGAGGAGGCCACTGTCCGGGCCTGTAGGTGGACAGACACAGAGGGCTGGCTGCTTCTCTTAATGATTCTCAGCGTTGCCAAAATCAGGGATCTAAAACAGAGTCTTTTAACAAGGCTGCTTTATGGAAGAAAGGGGCTGGAGTTGAAAACCGAAATTGTTCCAAAGTAGTCCAAAGAAGCTAATATGGAAACAGCCATTTTTCATAGACTTATTCATTTAGATTAGGATGATACAAATTGAAGAATCTTTTGTTTTGTTTTGTTTGATATTGGTCAGAGACTTAGTGTAAGAAAATTGGGAATATTAAAAAGAAACAACTTTGTGACTGGTCTGTGATTTATATTAGTAATAGTAAACTGCCATTGCTGAACATGCTTAGAAAACATTTTAAAGAAGCTTTGGGGAACTTAGGCTACAAGACTACAACCTGTATCACTTAAGGAAGTTATTATGCTCATAACATTGCCAACTGATGGAATGTGCCTCTGCTGACTTGTACCCAGGCCAGCCCACACCACAGACTGCAGTCAAGTCTTCTCCACATATCTTCATCAGCCCCCACCCTCTGTTTATTAAGGCCACAGTGGAGCCAGCCTGGAGGAACAGGGCTAGGAAGGAGGGCGTGGATCCAGGAACCCAGTACAAATCACATGCAATTCCTCACTCTCTCTAATTTTTATTCTCCAATGAAGGTCAATGTAGGAGAGAAAGATAAATGCAAGGAGGGCACCTTGGGGAGTTAAGGGAAGGTAATGGTGCTGATTGTATGCTCTGGGCACACCTGTGCTAGCAGGGCAATTTTCTTCTTGCAACACCACATTCCCCTCTCCCTTAACAGTGGATACCTGAACAGTTTATTTTCCCATTTAAAAAGGTGCAGGATACTCCTCTCAATCCTTCAATCATACGAATTACAGGAAAAAAGAAAAAAGAGATTAACCCAGTAGAAATGAACCTCGGTTTTGCCTCTGACTATCTGTGTCACTGCAGAGGAATCACCTCTCACTTTTTCCAAGCCCCTCTATTTCCTAGGCAGGACTGTAGGCTGTTGAGGCTACACACCAGCTGGTGCAGCTCTGCAGCACCATTTCTATTTGACAGATAAGAGGACCCCAGGTATGTAATAAATGGTCATGAAAGGTTCTGCTGATTGTGGACACCAACATACTTGCAGCTTCATTGAATGCTCTAGAAGGAGGTCCCCTTCCTGGGGCAAGCCCTGTCCTGGGAATGGAATTCAGACTGCAGGTCGGAGGAGGCAAGTGGAAAAGGCTGCGGTCCAGGCCTGCGGGTAAAACAGAGAAACGGCTGGCTGCATCTTCCCTTTCTCTATTTTCTTTCCTCCAGTGTACACAAAGTGCTGATGTAAAATTTTCTGGTCTTCATCAACAATCATCTTCAAATAGCAAAGTGGAGAAGGCAGCAAGAAGGGCAATAAACCCAGGGAAAGAAAAGAAAGAAGTCAGCAGCCATGGAGGGAGGCTCACGTGAGTGGCAGGGGTGATGAGAAACCTGGCCTCTAGCTAGAGAACACAATGTGAAACTGTGCAGGGGAAGTCAGCTTTCTAAACTGAAGGACACAGCATATCTGTTTTGATGATGTTAGTATTAGCCTATCCCTGGAGATGAGAATCTCAGCTTAGGCCTCTTCAAGAAAGCCTGGTAACTGGTGGTTTTTTGGGAAGCCCAGATGTCATGAAACTTGTCTTCAAACTGAGAGTTAATCATAGTCCCAAATTTGATGTCCCTTCCCAGTCCTCACCAGGTAGGTTAGCTTGAGATCTTTTCAGAAGGTAAATTCTTGCAAAAAAAATTACTGGAGTTGGTCAGAAGTCCTGGGTTCAAGTCTTAACTATGTAGAAATCATTTATATGCCAATTTAGTTTTCTCATTTGTAAGATGGGAAGGTTAACACCACCCTGCCTGCTCCCTGGGTGGCTATGGGCTGAGGCTCCAGTGAATGAAGGTGAAGCTTGTGCCAATGGAACCAGGGTTGGCATTTTTCTGTGCATCATCTGTAATGCTGTGCTCAGGACAGGTGTAACAAGGTTAAGTAACAAGCAGAATGACACAAAAAAGGCAGTACTGCTCTCTCTCTGTCTGTCACCAAGAGGCTAGGTTGCAAAACATGGATCTCATTTCAATATCTGCTTCTTTAGGCTTCAAGAAACAAGATCTAAAGCTTCCTTTCCCAGTATTAACCTGGGCACCTCCCGGGCCTGAGCTCATCCTACCTGCACACACAGCCCTTCGGAAGAATCTTGGAGAGCCACTGCCAAAGTCATTACTGCTATCCTCATTCTGCCCCATATTGTGAATATAGCAATCAAAGGGGCACCTCATGTATGATGGGGAATTTTCCCAGCATCCAACTCTTAGGAGTACGTGCACCAGAAAGGGCCAACCAAGGTCGAGTGCTTATTAGTTTAATAATTGGAACACCCGTGGTACTTCCTGCCAAGTGTCCAAAGACATGACAATAAAGTTTTTCCATTTGGCACTGGTGGTTTTGGGGTGAAACCTGCTGGTGCACACAGGGCTGGAGTTGAGGAGCTGGAGGTCACCCTGACCCTTGCTCCTGGAGCCATCACCTGATGATCCATGATCATCAGACTTGCATTTCCATGTGAATGAGCCAAGGGAAGAAGTGTTTCTGAGTTTTATGGGCCTTTTATTCTCTTCTTTTCTTTGAAAATTGGACCAGGAACTCCAGCCCTTTCAGCCTTCTTCCTCTCCCTGGAGTCCCACTGGTGCACATTACTGCTAATGGGGCTTTGGGCTGTGCCAACCCAAAAAGAAGAACAGGTCCGCCGTGCATCTGTGGCCTAATGAGGAGCCTTGAATGGAAATGAGAGTCAAACATGCATTGAAAATATTCAGTTCTCAGTCGGTCATCCCTCCCCCGCCCCTCGCCATCTCAAGGTCCCCGAGCCCTGTGCCAGCAGAAGGTGACCTGCCAAACTGATATCCCGTGAAGCTTGGGGAAGGGCACTCAAACGGGACCCAGAAGCACACTCTGAACTTGTTTTCTCTGTGCTCAGTGCTGCCAAGGCAGGGGCTGAAGCAAAGAGGCAAGCCGGGAACAGGAGCAGTTTCGCCCACTGAGCAGAAAGGAAAATCGGGGGAATAGGGAGCCGGGAGTCAGATGCTGGGTGGCAGCCTGAAAACCCATTGTTAGGAAGTTCACTCTACTCTGAGCAGTGAGTAGGAACTTTTATCTTGGCAACTTTAGTGGAGAAAGAACAGGGAGGCAGGTGGCAGAGAAAACATGGGCCCCTAAGTCAGGAGATGCAGTCCCAGGCCTGGTCCTGGGGCACATAAGCTGCAGCAAAGCTATGACAATTTGGATAACTTGTTTTGTTGTTGTTTTGTTTGTTTTTGTTTTTGAGCCTTGGCTCCCTAGTGTGTAAAATAGGAGTGGTAAGCCATGCTTTACCCGCTTCCCAAGCACATCGTGAGGACTTCCTGAGACACTGTCTGTGGAAGGGCTTTTCTGGAGGTGGTGAGGCTGGCTAAGCAGCCAGCAAATGGGCAAGGTGGGCATGAGAGTGGGGGACCCCCAAACCTACAAGGGTGCAGTTAATAAAACTCAGCACTCCATATTACAAGGCAGTTGTTCAGATCAAAGTGAATGGAGTAGCTCCAAAGTTGCCAAGTGATGTCAAAGCCATTAAACAGCATGGTTAAGAGGGTGCATCATCAGCATGATGGCCAGCAAAGGTTGGAGCACGGCAGTGCTCACCCAGAACCACCCAGAGCAAGTGGAGATAAGATAGTCTGGGTGGAGATGGGCCATCATGGCTTGATTCCCTTTGGATCACACAACTAGCTTACGACTTCAGTTTCAGGCTCACCAAAACCTCTTCTGACCAGGTACTGACTTGCATGGACAGTCCAGACCAGGGACAAATGTGTAGCTCAGGGGACTTTACAGTTTTCTGCAAGGCTGGTAAATGTTTTACTGTAACGCTTTATATATCAGTCTCCGATGACTTGACTCATATAACTCATTTCACTCAGTGTCCAATTTGGGGCACTGACATTATTGAGTTTTTAGAACTGGAAGGCTGAGGGGTACTAAAGCTTGATATGGTGAGAGTCCCAGGGATCTGCTGACTGTGGGACTTTTTCTGGGCTTCCAATTGACATCCCCTGGACTATACTTACTATTCCCCTCTAAATGACAACAGTGCTGGCGTGGACCAAGGTTAGGGCTAGAGAAATAAAAAGGGAGAGATTTTGGAAAAGCTTTGTCAATAACACAGACTTGAGTGGGAATAAAGCAAAAGAAGTCAGACACCCGTGGCCAGGCGCTCACACCTGTAATCCCAGCACTTTGGGAGGCTGTGGCAGGCAGATCACTTGAGGTCAGGAGTTCAAGACCAGCCTGGCCAATATGGCAAAACCCTGTCTCTACTAAAAATACAAAAATGAGCCGGGTGTATTGGTACACACTTGTAATCCCAGCTCCTTAGCAGGCTAAGACATGTGAATTGCTTGAACCTGGGAGGTGGAGGTTGCGGTGAGCCGAGAATGTGCCACTGCACTCCAGCCTGGGTGACAGAGCTAGACTCTGTCTCAAAAAAAATAAATGGGGAAGCTGATCACGAGGTCAGGATCATAGGGTCAGGAGATTAAGAACATCCTGGCTAACACAGTGAAACTCCGTCTCTACTAAAAAGACAAAAAAAAAATTAGCTGGGATTGGTGGCCGGTGCCTGTAGTCCCAGCTACTCGGGAGGCTAAAGCAGGAGAATGGCATGAACCCAGGAGGTGGAGCTTGCAGTGAGCCGAGACTGTGCCACTGCACTCCAGCCTGGACAACAGAACAGGACTCCATCTCAAAAAAAAAAAAAAAAAAAAAAGTAAATAAATAAATAAAGCACTTTGGGAGGCCAAGGTAGGCGGATCACGAGGTCAGGAGGTCGAGATCATCCTGGCCAACATGGTGAAACCCCGTTTCTACTAAAAATACAAAAATTGACCAGATGTGGTGGTGCACACCTGTAGTCCCAGCTACTGAGAATGCTGAGGCAGGAGAATCACTTGAATCTGGGAGGCGAAGGTTGCAATGAGCTGAGATCATACCATTGCACTCCGACCTGGTGACAGAGAGAGACTCTGTCTTAAAAAAAAAAAAAGAAAAAAAAATAAGGCATCCATAACATCTCCAAGTTTTAGATCTAGTGAACTGGGATATGGTAGGGAGGAGAGTGTGCCTACTGACAATCATGTAAGGGGTACAAGAAGTTGATGAGTACCACGTGCATGGTGCTTTCCCTCCCTCCTGTCTTCATGTATTCATCATTAATCATTATGGGCATTCTTTCCTTCTGAGAAGGGCCAAAACCTTAGAATCCTTCTCAACCCAAAACATTCCAGGAACCACTCCAACAGGTCAAAGCTACTTTATGAGATCAAATCATGAGGTGACCTCTTGAAGCTGATATTTAATTCTTACTTATATAAAGGAGCTACTAAATATTCATTTGTTGCTGATAACCTCAGAAAAGTTCACTTAGGTAATCCTTGACTACAGGAAGAAAAAAAGAGAAGTCGATCAGTTGACCTTCTCTGGTATCTAATCTCCAGTAACAGCCACAATAAAATACAGAAAGTCATGACAATCCCAAAGTATGCCATAGGACCATATTTTCTGACTCATTAGTGGAGGAAAAGAGAAAATTTTACTTTTTGATGTAAGCAGAAGCTAGGGATAAGGAATCCTTGTCCATCTGAGACCAAGCTGTCTTCCTAAGTTTAAAACTCCAAAAGTTATCATATGTCTCTTTTGGGTAAAGATAATTCATCCCACTCTACCATCTCCATACACTCATCTCTACTATCATCCAACCCATCTAAACTAGACAGTAAGCTCTGAATGTCTGCCATAGACCTCTGCAAGCAAAGAGACCCCAAGCATTTCTTTCTGCCTGAATAATTATGGTTCAGTTCATCTGTGATGAGAGATATCAGCCCTGCCACAGCTAATTACTACAGGAATTGGTCTTCAGTCAAAGGTAATCAAGTATGGGTTAACTATGATGGAGAGCACTACTCAATGTGCTGTGTTGGGGAAAAACTCTATCCAGTGGTGGTCCTTCACACTGGATAGCAACAATGCAATCACATCCTCTCTTGGGAAATGTAAAAGGTACTACAGAAAAAGGAGGGTCACAGAAGTCTCTGCAGTAACCCGAATCATGTCAAAGTATTTTATTGCTCCCTAGTCCAGTCTAGGCCTAATATGCATTCCATTCTGAAAGCCTTAGACCAGTATGTGGAACACAGAATGGTTGCAAAACTGCTGAGCACTTGATCCATCCCCTTACTTCCCTGTAAATTCCAACAATAAAGCTCCAACACTTAGCATAAGCTGGGTGTGTCTCTTTTTTTCTTTCTTTTTTTTTTTTTTTTTTTTT
>NW_012107486.1:1979446-1982772 GCF_000951045.1 Mandrillus leucophaeus
TTCTTCTTTTTTGTTAGCAGCCCCCAAAGCTATCTAACCACAGGAACTTGAACGACACACCTACCTCTCAAGCTTATGGAGTCTGCCTCAAAAGCCACCACTATGCCAGCTTCCTATGTGGGTCTATAGACTCCTTGGGAGACCTATATGAGAGTGCCTGAACGGGGACTGAGCATTAGAATGCATCTTAATTTCAAGCACCTCATGCTCCACTACCAATATGGATTCAGTGATTCAAACTGTTTAAATCCAAGTCTGGGGTGCAAGTTGATGCTCTTCAGTGGCTGCTGTGGATCTGGGGGTCCTGTGACAGTAAACTTAGGCTTGAAAAATGGCCCAAAGAGTATCTGGGCCTCAAGAAGACACTACGAAGGAATGAATGGCCCTCGCTGAACTCCTGTGACATAATAAGGTATCTTCACCATTGAATAAGGGATTTTCCTTGAAAATATTATGCTAATTGAAAGAAACCAAATGTAAAAGGTCACATATTATATGATTTCATTTATATGAAATGTCCAGAATAGGCAAATCTATAGAGACAGAAAGTAGATTCCTTCTTATCAGAGGCTAAGGGGTAAGGTGGGGAAATGGCTTTGACTGCTAATGGGTATAAGTTTTCTTTTGGGGGGAGATGAAAATGTTCTAGAATTTGAGATTGGTGATGGATGCACGATTTTGCCAGTGTACTAAAAGCCATTGACTTGCACACATTAAATTGGTAAATGGTATGGTACATAAATTACATCTCAATAAAGCTCTTTTTAAAAAAATAAGGCATTCTCTCCACTAAAATAAAACAAATAAGTAAAACCAGACTTTCACAGTCAACAAATCTGTCATCAGATAATGCTGATTAATAGTAAAACTGTAATACATTCTCCCTCTGAAGGTGGAGTGGGCTCTACTGAAAATAGAAATCTCAGGCATGTGAAGAGGTTGGTGTCAGTCTTTGTTCTTCGTGGAATACATTTAATGAGAATCTTTTGCTTCTTTCTCTAAAGAAAGTAGAACTGAAAGAGGAGGGTGTCAGTTTCCTAGCAGCTTGCAAAGCCCAAATCAATATAAAAAGAGCTTCCATTTCTCAAGTATCTTCTAGGTATTCAGTGAATACAGGGGTTAAGGCGATTTACATGCATACTTGCTAATCCTCACCACAATGCTGCAAGGTAGAGATATTCCTATCTCTGTTATACTTAGGAGAGAAATTATGTTCCTAAAGTTGCAGAGTAAGTAAATGGCAGAACCAAGATTAGAACCAGCTCAGTCTAACTCTAAGGCCTTTGTCCTTAGTATCTCTCAACCCTCAATTAGAAGAGTTCTCATGGCCCTGGCTGAACCTGTCTAGGTTATTTAACAAATTTTTAGCATTTTGAAGCCATTCCATTCAGTTACAGCAGCAGTTACTGTTCAGAAATTTACATTCCAAAAATTGAAATCAACAAGGCAATGCTGCTTGTCTCAGCACTGTAGTTCTGATGATTCTTAGAGATGTGTTATGTTATTTAAGACATTTTTAGTGGCTCTCACTGCCAAAGACGGATCTCATCATTGCCTGTGCCCACAAGGACCCTCTGTTCCCTCTGACCTCAGGCCTCTTCCCATCCAACAAGCCTCTCTGCACTTCTACATTCCCCTACAGGGACAAGTCAGAACTGGATCTGCTGACACCACATACAGGCATGGAATCTGAGATTGCTCTATTGGGATCATCATTCTGGACACTTCTCTCTGCCATGGTAGGCTTTTGCTTCCATGCCAGATTGCCATGATGCTCTACTGAATGAGGACAACTCTGAGAGACCCACAGTCTTCCCAAGCTAGACCTAGCGAAGCAGTCTGGGGATTCCCCAAATATATTTAGCTGTTTCCATGGACCCAAGGGGATTTAACCTCAAGGACAAAATAAGAACTCTCATATCAGAATCCCAGCCACCCACTCTGTGCTCTACTCTTCATGACTGGAAGAGTTTTCTCTTTCCTTAGGGATGGGAGTGCCAAGTTATATCCTGCTTCTCTCAATACCGTGCCTCAGAGTAGAAACCTATGCTCAGACCCCTCAGGTCTGCCCTGGATATATAAAGGGAATCTTTGGAAACATAGAAAACCCTTTATCTCTTAATAAATCCTGGCATTCAAGGTGAATTCCTCTTCATGGATCCAAAGTGTCTAACTTCAAACTGAAAGCTCAGGAATGATATCTTGTTCTGGACCAGTTCTACTCAGGCTCTGATCTCTGTCTCTGAACTGTTTGTTACTGTCTGCAACAATGAAGTACAGGAATTGAGACTATTTGGAAACTTTTATAGAAATTTGGCAGAGCAATTTTATGTTGTTGAATTTAATTAAAATCTTGTACTTCTTATGTCTGTGTCTGTTAATTTAATTTTTCTAGTAATTTATACTTTGATTATATCTTTTAAAATGACACATTGGATTTTTTTTTTAATCACCCTTTACCACAGATAGTTTGAGAAGTGCTGTTCTAGGCTGTATCTGAACTTCCCCTTAAGGAAATGCCAGTGTCACAATAGGTGGAGAAGCCATAGGAAAACAAGGAACTGTTCTCTACACCAAAAATACAGTGGCTTACTATCTCAAAAATAGGTCTTCATTATGCAGCCATTACATTAATTCTCTTGAAAAATAAAAATGTACCTCCTATTCTAAGGGGAAAAAATAGAAAACTAAGTTTCACATAATCAACAGGTTATTTCCATTAGACATAATTGCCCACTGACCTATCACGGTTGGGTTAGGACTAAATCCAAATGGATTTAAGGGCCGGGCACAGTGACTCGTGCCTGTAATCCCAGCACTTTGGAAGGCCAAGGTGAGCGGATCACCTGAGGTCAGGAGTTTGAGACCAGCCTGGCCAACGTGGTGAAACCCCATCTCTACCAAAGCTACAAAAATTAGCCAGGCATGGTGGCAGGCACCTGTAATCCCAGCTACTCGGGAGGCTGAGGCAGGAGAATCGCTTGAACCTGGGAAGTGGAGGTTGCAGTGAGCCAAGATCATGCCATTGTACTCTAGTCTGGGTGACAGAGCAAAACTCTGTCTCAAAAAACAAACAAACAGAAAACAAATGGATGTAAGACTTCTGGAGAATAGTGCGGTATAAGGCATCAAGCCAATGCATGCAGTTCCCTCATTATTAAGTATATAAGGTACAGACCCAACTGTAGCAAAATGCATCTCTAAAGTACCATGGCATAAACAAGATAAAGTTAATTTTCTTTTTCATATATTGGTTCAGAATTTGGTAATCAAGGATCAGCAGATGGCTCTGCTACCTCCAACAGGTGGCTCCCCTCATTGGGTCC
>NW_012107486.1:1983447-1986865 GCF_000951045.1 Mandrillus leucophaeus
GGTTTGGCTGTGTCACCACCCAAATCTCATCTTGAATTGTAGTTCACATAATCCCCATGTGTTGTGGGAGGGGTCCAGTGGAGATAATTGAATCATGGGGACAGTCTCCCTCATCCTGTTCTCATCTTAATGAGTTAGTTCTCATGAGATCTGATGGTTTTATAAGGGGCTTCCCCCTTTGCTGGGCACTCATTCTTCTCCTTCCTGCCGCTATGTGAAGAAGGATATGTTTGCTTTCCCTTCCACCATGATTGTGAGTTTCCTGAGGCCTTCCTAGACCTGTGGAACTGTGAGTTAACTAAACCTCTTTCCTTTATAAATTACCCAGTCTCGGGTATGTCCTTATAGCCTTGGGAGAACAGACTAATGTAGTGGGGAAACGGCTATGACTGCTAATTGGTATGGGGTTTCTTTTTCAGGGAGATGAAAATATTCTGGGATTTGATGGTGGTGATGGATGCATGATTTTTATCAATATACTAAAAACCATGAAAGCCTTCCCATTTCCCACATGAAGCCTTCCCTTGTCACCTGCACCCCTCACTCACCTGCACCCCTCTAGGAACTTCACAGAGCTTATTATTTTAGGTCAAAAATCAACCCTGCCTTATAGAGTTACTGCTTCTCTGTATGGGCCAGCTTTAGTTGCTGAGCTAGATAATATACACCTTGATTTTGAGTATGAGAAAACTGTTTTCTTGTTGACATTGAATAAATATCCTAAATTTTACCCACAATCCCTAGAGGCAGCTTGAGAAAGCAAGATTTATTAGGAATCTTGCTTTGCCAACAGGGAAATGAAAAGCATGTATATTTCAATCTCCTGTAGTCAGTGTTCAGCCTGAAAAACAAAAGCTGGTGAGCAGGTAGTTCTTACCACCAAAGGACTGTTAATACTGTTGCTATTAACTATAAATAGCATTTGTAATAAAAGCCCACATGACACATAGTGCTATTAGGAAACAGGAATTCTCAGAGGCCACACATTAGGAATCAGGCTGTGTACTATGAAAAACACTGAACTGGGGTCAGGTAGTCTGGGATCTCCTGGACCTGCCACTCAATAGCTGTATGACTTTGGTCAAGTCCCTTAATTTCTCTAAACCCTGCTTCCCAATTTGGAAACATAACACATCAGACTAGTGACCTCTGAGGTTTGTTCTAGCATTAAAATTCTGGTGACTGTTGCTATGCCTGGGATAATTTCTCACTAAGTTAGAAGGAAACATTGGGATATCTTACAAAATGACTTGGCCTATTGTGTATTTCAGAATGCTGCTGACCTTCTGTTCTCAGTTATTGGTATCCCATCTGGCTAAAGAGACTGCTTCCTTGGTAACCCAGGGGGAGACCGAACTTTAGCCCCACCGTTGGCCTTGGGGCCAAACTACTGCCTATCCTCTGCAAAATTTGCCAGTTGGTTTTTAAGATTTTCTTACACATATGCTTATTTATTTGCAGTTGGTTAACCTTGAAGTTCAGGCCAATTTTTGTTTCACAACTTTTGTTCTTAGCTGTCTGTTGAACAGTTTAAGTCTCTTGGAGTCTTTTATTTAGCTGAACCTGGATTGTTCTGTTCTGGGAACTGCACCCCCCTGACCCCCCACTGTGGTGCCCTGGATAATTTAGGCTGCAACCTCTCCTCCTTCCTCTAGTGACATTGCGGAGCACCTCTGTGATCTATGATGCACACACCTTGTTTTATGAGATTTCAATTCCACAAAGAGAATATCAGAGAATGGAGTAGCTGAATGACTAGACCTGAATTCACTGCAGATTTTGTGACATTCAGGATATTTCTTCTTCTTTTTTGTTAGCAGCCCCCAAAGCTATCTAACCACAGGAACTTGAACGACACACCTACCTCTCAAGCTTATGGAGTCTGCCTCAAAAGCCACCACTATGCCAGCTTCCTATGTGGGTCTATAGACTCCTTGGGAGACCTATATGAGAGTGCCTGAACGGGGACTGAGCATTAGAATGCATCTTAATTTCAAGCACCTCATGCTCCACTACCAATATGGATTCAGTGATTCAAACTGTTTAAATCCAAGTCTGGGGTGCAAGTTGATGCTCTTCAGTGGCTGCTGTGGATCTGGGGGTCCTGTGACAGTAAACTTAGGCTTGAAAAATGGCCCAAAGAGTATCTGGGCCTCAAGAAGACACTACGAAGGAATGAATGGCCCTCGCTGAACTCCTGTGACATAATAAGGTATCTTCACCATTGAATAAGGGATTTTCCTTGAAAATATTATGCTAATTGAAAGAAACCAAATGTAAAAGGTCACATATTATATGATTTCATTTATATGAAATGTCCAGAATAGGCAAATCTATAGAGACAGAAAGTAGATTCCTTCTTATCAGAGGCTAAGGGGTAAGGTGGGGAAATGGCTTTGACTGCTAATGGGTATAAGTTTTCTTTTGGGGGGAGATGAAAATGTTCTAGAATTTGAGATTGGTGATGGATGCACGATTTTGCCAGTGTACTAAAAGCCATTGACTTGCACACATTAAATTGGTAAATGGTATGGTACATAAATTACATCTCAATAAAGCTCTTTTTAAAAAAATAAGGCATTCTCTCCACTAAAATAAAACAAATAAGTAAAACCAGACTTTCACAGTCAACAAATCTGTCATCAGATAATGCTGATTAATAGTAAAACTGTAATACATTCTCCCTCTGAAGGTGGAGTGGGCTCTACTGAAAATAGAAATCTCAGGCATGTGAAGAGGTTGGTGTCAGTCTTTGTTCTTCGTGGAATACATTTAATGAGAATCTTTTGCTTCTTTCTCTAAAGAAAGTAGAACTGAAAGAGGAGGGTGTCAGTTTCCTAGCAGCTTGCAAAGCCCAAATCAATATAAAAAGAGCTTCCATTTCTCAAGTATCTTCTAGGTATTCAGTGAATACAGGGGTTAAGGCGATTTACATGCATACTTGCTAATCCTCACCACAATGCTGCAAGGTAGAGATATTCCTATCTCTGTTATACTTAGGAGAGAAATTATGTTCCTAAAGTTGCAGAGTAAGTAAATGGCAGAACCAAGATTAGAACCAGCTCAGTCTAACTCTAAGGCCTTTGTCCTTAGTATCTCTCAACCCTCAATTAGAAGAGTTCTCATGGCCCTGGCTGAACCTGTCTAGGTTATTTAACAAATTTTTAGCATTTTGAAGCCATTCCATTCAGTTACAGCAGCAGTTACTGTTCAGAAATTTACATTCCAAAAATTGAAATCAACAAGGCAATGCTGCTTGTCTCAGCACTGTAGTTCTGATGATTCTTAGAGATGTGTTATGTTATTTAAGACATTTTTAGTGGCTCTCACTGCCAAAGACGGATCTCATCATTGCCTGTGCCCACAAGGACCCTCTGTTCCCTCTGACCTCAGGCCTCTTCCCATCCAACAAGCCTCT
>NW_012107486.1:1989750-1990873 GCF_000951045.1 Mandrillus leucophaeus
TAATTTTTCTTGAAAAATTTCCCCCAGATATTTTGGTAGTATTGTGATTATGAGATAAACAGCTAGATGGATTAATTTTTTAAAAAGAAAAAAACCTGTAATTTATCAAAACTAATTCAAGAATATATATAAAACCCAAACAATTTTTAACTAAAAAAAATGTAAATATGTCACTTAAAATATCTGGCCAGACTCAGTGTGATTACACCTGTAATCCCAGTGCTTTGGGAGAGTGAGGCAGGAGGATTGTCTGTGGCCAGGAGTTCAAGACTAGCCTGGGCAACATAGTGAGAATCTGTCCTTTATTTAAATATATACATATATTCCTATAAAGAAAACTCTAGTCCCAGATTGCTTCACTGGAAAGTTCTGCCAAATATTCAAGAAATAGATAATGCCAATCTTATGTGAACTATCCCAGAGCATAGTGCATAGGCAGGTAATGTAGGGACGGGCATCCCTGGCAGGAACAGTAAATGCTGTTTACTGTTTACTGTTACTGCCTTGGGGCACCAAGGCAGACAACACAATGAATTGGGGAAACAAGTTGTTCAGTACAGCTGGAGCTCAAAGGACTTTTTGGAAAGAATCCAAATAAAGCAAAATATCAACATCAACTGAAAACTTCTTGCTAATAATATCCTACAAAAGGAAGAAGTCCTGACTGTCTCTACAAGTGCCCTTAAATGGTGTCTTAATCACACATCTTTTCAAGGACTCCTATAAGTCTGCACCTGGGATGGCAGATATGCTGAACACAAGCTGCCTTGCCCCACATCTGGGCCCATAATATTTATGATAATAACAACTTGTATTTATTGAGCACTCTACTAGATACAGTGCTAAGCACTTGACATGAATTATCTCAACAATCCTTACAATAACCCTGTGAAGCAGGTGCTATAATCTATTTGCATTTTATGGATAATAAACAAGCCTGAAAGTGGTTAGGTAACTTGCTTAAAGACTTGGCTAATAAGTGGCAGAGATAGGGCTGGAACTTCAATCCTTCTAGCTATAATAGTCATGCTCTTAGCTACTATGCTAGCCTGCTTGGGCCAGATATCACTAATTGATCATTGCATTCTCTTTTTTATCTTTTATCTTTTATCTTTTTTTTTTT
>NW_012107486.1:1990923-2003029 GCF_000951045.1 Mandrillus leucophaeus
TATCTTTTATCTTTTTTTTTTTGAGACGGAGTCTCACTCTGTCACCCAGGCTGGAGTGCAGTGGCATGATCTCGGCTCACTGCAACCTCTGCCTCCAGGGTTCAAGAGATTCTCCTGCCTCAGCCTCCCGAGTAGCTGGGGCTACAGGCATGCACCAGCATGTCCAGCTAATTTTTGTATTTTTAGTAGAGACGGGTTTCACCATGTTGGCCAGGCTGGTCTCGAATGCCTGACCTCGTGATCTGCCCTCCTCAGCCTCTCAAAGTGCTGGGATCACAGGCGTGAGCCACTGCACCCGGCGGATCATTGCACTTTTTCGCGCAGCACAGACCAAGCCTCCCAACTTCTTTTAGTACAGTGTTCTAGGGAGCCACCGTAGATTAATCAGAATTGGCGCATGAGCTGGGATCATTGCTGCCTTTGGCCTATACTCTAGTGATGTCATCTCAGATGCAGCCTCAGATTCTGATTCGGCACTGGAATCCTGAATAAGTGACATCAAATGCTGATCTAGCACCATAAATTGCATTCTAGCTTGTTTACTTGGAGCTTGCATGGTTTTCTTTATAAGCTGTCCTGGTGATCCTAAGGTGCAACTAAGGCTGACAACCATCTGCCTTCCTTATTTCTGACCCTTTAAATCAATCTGAAGCACTCAGGATTGCTGGCCCATAGAGAGAAACTGAAAATCTCAGCTTGTCTTAACTACCATTACCAAAAACCCAGCTCCTTCACCTGTTCCTAACTTTTACTTTGTTCTCATCCTCCTTGGCTCTCGGGTCCTGTGTTGCAATGGGTGGAAACAGCCAAGTTTCATCTCAGGCTGTAGAACCCAACCCTGATCTTTTCTCTAAACAAGTAGGAACCCTAGGAGCTAGACAGAGGCTGGGATGCTGTATTCTAGAAACAGGGGATGCTGGGGCTCCAGGAATCTTGCAGAGGGATGTAGTGCATGGAGGTGAGGGAGGGATCCAAGGGAAAAATGGAAGTTAAATTCATGGGCAACATTCCAGAGATTCATCATCAAAGCAGAGGACCTAGGCAAGGAGACTCTAGGATCATGATCCAGGGAAAATAGCACAGAGAAGGGAAGGGTTTGTAGCAGACGTCAGGTGGTAAAGTCTGGAGAAATTCTCTAAGGTGCAGATAATACCTGCAGCTGTGATTTACCATAAGCCTATGACCTAAGACTGTAGTCTCACCTGGACCTAGCCGAGCTCAAGGAATTTGTGTGGTTATCCTTTTGCCACCTCAGCTTCAAATAAAAGGTTTGGCAAAGGTTTGGGTTTGGGGAGCCTAAAGCAGGATTTTGGAGATTAGCCAATGAGACTCCTTTTTATTTTTATTTTTATTTATTTATTTTTTTTGATTTAGAGTCTTGCTCTGTCACCCAGGATAGAGTGCAGTGGTGTGATCTTGGCTCACTGCAACCTTCAGCTCCCGGGATCAAGTGATTCTCATGCCTCAGCCTCCTGAGTAGCTGGGATTATAGGCATGTGCCACCACACCCAGCCTTTTGGTTTTTTTGGGGTTTTTTGGGGTTTTTTTTGAGACAGAGCTTCACTCTGTCGCTAAGGCTGGAGTGCAATGGCATGATCTTGGCTCACTGGAACCTCTGCCTCCTGGGTTCAAGCGATTCTCCTCCCTCAGCCTCCCAAGTAGCTAGGACTACAGGTGCCTGCCACCATGCCTGGCTATTTTTTGGTATTTTTTAGTGGAGACGGGGTTTTCACCACGTTGGCCAGGCTGGTCTCAAACTCCTGACCTTAGGTGATCTGGCCGCCTCGGCCTCCCAAAGTGTTGGGATTACAGGCACGAGCCACCGCACCTGGCCCCTAGTTTTGTATTCTTAACAGAGACCAGGTTTCACCATGTTGGCCAGGCTAGCCTTGAACTCCTGACCTCAAGTATCTGCCCACCTCAGCCTCCCAAAGTGCTGGGATTACAGTCATGAGCCACTGTGCCTGGCTGGGATACTGAATTTTGAATCAGAAAATCTAGACTTTACAATAGTCAAAACCATATCTTGTCTTTCTGCTCCATTACCCAGAATTTTACTTAGAACATCAGTAGACACCTGAAAACATTGGTCAGATAAAAGTGAATAAATGATTAAAGAACAAATTAACAAGTAAATAAAGCCCTATATAAATAAAGGCCCTACTAATCCACCAGCTACACTCGTGTGACAAAGGCCCCAGAGATACCCATGCTCTATATCCATGGAATTGTGCCATAGGGCTGGCTTACTGGGGATTCTATTTACCTGTGGTCTTGATGGGCCTCCCTGGAGAAACAGTAACCTGACATCTGGAGAGTACACGTGGCTCTGTGAACTAGGTCAGATCTGCAGACTTCTTGTTTACCCACCTAGACCCACGCCACACACAGCAGGCCCCCGACGAGAGCCCCGGCATCCTTGCCTTGTGCTTCTTCACCATCCCCTCCCAGATCTCACCTGGCCTCTTTGGTCCCAACTGTGTGCCTCCTCTCCTCTCTCTAGCTTCTTGATCTTCTCTATGCCCTTCACCTGACCCTGCCTCTCTGGTTGCAACCTTGGCTCCCCTCCTATTCTGCAGTGAGCATTTACCCTTCAGTCATATCTGCAGCTGCCACTCTGGGCAAACTCTCTCTTACTCCAACTTGGCCTCCATGTCCATTGTCCATAGGCTGATTTTCCCACTGTCACACTTCGTGGGTGGAATTCAGACACCAGGACTGGGCATCCTGGTCAAAACCAGGGGCAAAGGCTCTCACCTGCATTCTCGGGTGGGAGGCAGGGGCCTCAGGTGGCCAAGAAACTCACCCCATAACTGAACAGAGGTGGCATGCCCATACTCTGTCCCTGGACAAGGGAAGCTCAAATTCAAATAGTATACAATATTGTGTTTCTCACATAGTGAAACCAATCTTTCAGAAATGTGTCCCGAATTCCTAGGGGGAGGAAGGGAGAAAGATCCTACAGAAAAAAAAAGAAAAAAAAAATCCCAGTAAAAAAGTTGGTCCACTGGCAATATAGTACAAAACACAGATCTTCGTAAGAAAACATCTCCCTGATTTTGGGGATCCCATGAAAGTAACACGGGGCCCCATGAAAATAACGTAGATGAGGCAGCAGAGAACTGTCAAAAGCTGTGGAAACATGGAAAGAGTGATGATAACGCAGAGATTAGAAGTAAAGCAAAAGCACAAGTGAACCTTCACAAAGCTGGGCTAGGTGATATTAAGGTAGCTGCTGTTAACCAGAAATTCCCAGTCAAGTCAACCTGGGTTGGCAGTGGTGGCCACCAGAGGGCGCTAGAGTAGAGTCCGTGGGAGAACTTCAGCGGTGGCTCTGCAGGTTTCAGAGGCACCTTCCTGGAGGACAGGTTTGAAGGGCTGAGGGTCCAGCAGTTCTGTGGGTTGGCGGCTCTCAGGAGAAAGCATGAAGACATACTTCCATCCTCACACCCCCGAAGGTCCTTGTCTGGACTGGAAGCTAAAGAAGCGCATGCTATGTTGTTTTCCTAGTGACAAAAATCCCAGCTGACCTCTGGTTAACTTTTCAAACAAATGGCACTGATGTGATATTGGGTGAACTCCAGGTGTCACTGACTTGATAAAAAGAAAAAAGCTATTTTCTTCCCGTTTTCCAATGCAGTGAGGATTCCACACTGATCTCAAACACAGTGAAATACATAAAAAGACCCTAGCTTAGTGCCAGGCACCCAGCAAACACCCAATAAACATCTGTTCCCGTTCCTCAAAAAAACCCCTTTTGCCTCTCAGCCTCCAGCCTCCCACACTGGTGGGCCCATGTGCCCCTCAGAAGTGAGGCTTTTGGCCCCCGTAAAGCAGCAGCCCCTCTGGCCAGAGAGTCTTTTGTCCCAGAGCCTTTGTTGTTCCAGATTTCTCACTGTGAGGCCTTGGCAGCTGCCAGGGGACCACCCCAGGAGCTGGAATCTCAGCTCAGAAAGAGAGCATTATACCCAGTCCTTCTTCTGCTCCCTTCTGGCCCCCCATGCCCCAGCCCCACACTGAGCCTCGACCATACTGCCCTGCACACCCTCACCATGCCCCCACTTCTCCACAATGTGTTTCTAATCTGCCCAGGAACAGTCACCAGCTCAGTTTTCCTGCCTGGTCTAATTAGCGTGGCCTCTGGGCCTGGGCCCGGGTGTGTAGCCCAGAGGCTTGCACGGAGGTGATCAGATTGCAGGGAACAGTATGTTTCCCTCCCTGCCTCTGCTTGTTTTCTTCAGGGGCCAGGGCCAGCCAGCTGAGCCGTCTTCCTCTTCCCCTGCTTCTCACCATCCCTCATACATGATCTGACTTCAGTGGGTGGGGGGATGAGCAGAGGGCGTGACGCACGCGAGTGTGCATGACTCGCAAGCAGGGAGTGTGAGCTGTGGGCAGGTTTCTTAAGGGGAGGCAAGGCTGCTACTACTCCGGGAAACAGGCCTGGGAGCCAGGGGGAGTGGAGGAGGAAGGCCAAGCTGGGGATTTGTACAGACCGGTTCTGGCCAGATCTCTTAAAATGTTTCGTTCTTGCATTGCTGCTGCTGCTGTTGGGTTTTTTTCCCCCCTTCCCTGTGCTGAGCTGTCATTTCTTAGTCCAGCCAGGCCCTTATGAACTTCTGGTTCCTCTAAGCAGTAAACACCCTGGTTTTCCAGACTACACCATAGCTCTCTTTTCTCATTTGCCTTCAAAATGCACTAAAAAAAAAAAAAAAAAAAAAAGTAGAAAATGGCAATATCAGTGATAAGGGCAGGGCATGCACTTAAAAAGAACAGTTCAATCTAACATTCATCGAGCCTGCTACCTTCCTCAGCTTTATTCTCTCCTTTCTTGTTCTTGGCAACAGCAGATAAGAAATCAACGGTAGGTCAATACATGAAAAATGTTCACCCTTTTATAGTAGTATTAAAATAAATATTTTCAATGACAACATTAAACAGTTAGTAATTAAAGCATGAGCAATGTTTATACTTCCAAGGGGCTGGACTCCCTTCTGTCCACATCAAATTTTCCACAAGGGTTGGTAACAAGGTGGCTGGGAATGTTGAGATGTGAACTGGCCTTCCAAGGATCAGGAGGGCAGCTGGTGGTGGCTCTGCTGTCTCTCGTCACTCTCAGTGGTGACATCACTGTCCATCCTCCCCAGTACTAAGATCTGCTTCAGGAAAGAGCCTGGAACCAGCTGCGTGTATCTCACGTTCATGAAGGAAAATCACAGTAGTGGTCCTCAGTGGGACTCTAAAATGACTTCACATCAGTCTCATTTGGTAAATGAGGAAACTGAGGCTCCAAGAGATGATGTGTGTCACCCAAGTTTCCATAGGAGAGCTAGAAAAAGACCTTGTTCCTGGGGTCCTGGGAGAGGGTCCCACTGCCCAGCTCTGATGGATGAAAGGAAGGCCTTTTTCCATGGTACCAGCTGTTGCTATGGGCAACCCTACAGATCACTCTGCGGGATGTGGGATCCTTCGGGAGAGCTCATGCTTCCATTTGGAGAGAACTCACACAGAGGGTGCCATGGGGACTAACATAAAAATTCAAGAGTAGGGAGACAGGAAGAAGAAGGTCAGCAGAACTGTCCAGATTTCTACGATGCCTGCCCTTCTTACAGGCAAGCTAAGCCATCTATGTGTTAGGGGGCATGGTTGCTGGCCCTCCAGAGACACCTCGGATCTGAAGAGCAGACAAGAGCGTCTGTCATCTCACAGAGCTGCCTTGAGATTTGAATACTTGTTTTGTCTTTGAACTGGAGGTTTACTCTTAGAGCTCCGTACCCAGTTATTCCATGGTAACCCACTGTCATATTCTGCATAGTCCTCTGAGATAAATATGGAGAAATTATGGAGTGCAGAGGAAAGAATTCTGAACCTCAAATGAGAAGAGCTGGGTTTTGGTCTGGCTTCACTCCTTCCTTGTGTCTAATAAAAAGCAAATCAAAATTGAAAGTAAGAGCTAAATTTTTGTTAAGGCAGGATTTTAAGGCAATTGTTAAGTCAAAGATGTATCTTAAGCACCACATTCAAAACCATTTATTCTCGTACATCACTCTTACTGTATTTTCTAGACTCTAAGAAGCCACTAAGACACAGCAGCGAGTTAATAACAGCTTTTAGGGGGAAAGGAGAAGAAAAAAGGTTCTCTGTTAAACATACACATCAATTGTAAGATACAGGACTTCTGAAATGTCAGGTATGAAGATCAAGCTTCTTGGAATGAAAGAAACAGTGGTATTGTTACCATTTTGAAGAAAGACTGGCTCAGGGAAGGGCAAAAGACGTTTTTGAACACACAGGTACTTATCGGGGTAGTAGAATGTTCCCCAAATTCTCCTTTTTATAACTACATCCTCTTCGGCTGTTCCTCCTAGCCCTCAGTCTTTTGTTTACCTGTCATTTAAACTTTCCACCAGTTTGGCCAATGGCCATTATGTCACCTGCAGCTCAGACTTGTCCAGGCAAACACTGGCTCACTGACCAGGTGCTCAGCAAGCCTCCGGGCACACACACCAGCCCCGCTCGACCACACCCATGGACACCTGGTAACACTGCTTCATACTACATTAATTTTCCTGCAAGCAGACTTTCTGACTTAAATCATTTTGTTTCCGAAGTAAAAGTGATAATTTCACTTTACATGCAAAACCTATATCACTTCTGTAGATACAAAGTAAGCATAAAATTAGCAAAATGGGCCAGGGGCAATGGCTCACACCTGTAATCCCAGCACTTTGGGAGCCAAGGCAGGTGGATCACTGGAGGTCAGGAGTTTGAGACCAGCCTGGCCAACATGGTAAAACCCCATCTCTACTAAAAATACAAAAATTAGATGAGTGTGGTGGTGCAAGCCTGTAATCCTAGCAACTCAGGAGGCTGAGGCAGGAGAATCACTTGAACCCAGGAGGCAGAGGTTGCAGTAAGTTGAGATCATGCCACTATACTCCAGCCTGGGCGACAGAGCCAGACCCTGTCTCAAAAAAAGAAAGTAAAATGGAAACATGGAACCTTAAAAAAAAACTATGTTGGTTCTAATACCCTGTGTGTAGAATAAATCCAATCAATTTATGAAAATAATTTCCTCCATGAGAAAAATGAAACTGTTTGTAATCTTTCCATAAAAAAGGAATATTCAACCCCATGTACTAAGTTTAAGAGAACAGCGAGGAGCTGTGTCTATTAGGGACAGTAACACGTAGGAGCCACAGTACCAGTTCCCCACAGAGTAGCTGTGTGACCACGGGTCAGTTTCTCAACATCTGCGTGCCCTAGTTCCTTGTTTGTCAGAAAGAAATGAAAATAACACCAATCGGGGAGCTATTTCTGATGACTAAATGAGTTAATGCAGGCAAAGCACTTAGGACAGTAGCTGGTATTTAGTAAGGTCTCAATACATGTTAGCTATAATGATAATCAGGAGTCAGGGTATTACAATTAGTAGTATTCATGACTTAAAATTCCTACTCACTGGAGTTGGAGTCAGAAAGATTTTTAAGACATTAACTGTTTTCTCTGGTAAGACGGTTACTCAGAGTTAGTTACTAATCAAAATGATGAAAGTGGCTATTGCCCAACAACTGCTCCTTAAAGAAGCCATCTCCAGGATGGAGTGTCAGAATATGTCCCGTTAAACCTGGTCATGTTTGGAAAGTGATGGAAAGTGGGTTCCTAATCTACTCCCTGCCACATTCCAGTTTAGAAAAATACTTATACTTTATTTTCATTTTCCAAGGATAGCTGTGTTCAAAACAATTTTGAACTAGTTATTCAGATGAATTCATTACCATGTGCTTCAGATAATGACAATAGTTTTTGATAAAATTTGAGTCTGGTTGAATGCTTGCTTGACTAGAAGACACATGTGTGGGTCCCTGGTGTACTGTCTGGGCCAGTGACCCCTTACTGAGCATGAACTATGTGCTATGCAGGGTTAAATTATTTAATTCTCATAATAACCCAGTGATGTAGGTACTCTGTCCCCATTTTATGGCCGAGGAAAACCAAGGCACAGAGTGGTCAAGTGACTTAAGATTACAGTGCTAATCATGGGTTTGAGATGGAATTCAGAGGTCTTCCTCGGCGCCAGAGCCCTGTTCTCCAAGCTCGTCTGCCTCGTGGGAGCAACAGTGTAATCTGAGGCCACAGCCCTGCCTTGGCCTTTCCCACTGGCCCTGGCCTCAGAGAAAGGCACCAGGGTGGGATGTTCTGCCCCTGTAGATTTCTGCTGGCCCAGCCCTACCTGGAAACCCAGATGATGAGCAAAGAAGCCCCTTGCATAGGTGTGAGTAACAGCATGTGGAGGGTCTCCAATGGCCCCAGGCAAGGGGAGGGCACTGTGCTTCCCTACCCGATTCCCATCCTTCCTTCCTCCTACTTCCTTCTCCTGTTACTGTTAAACCCCACCCCTCAATGGCAGGCACCAAGTTTCCTACCTCCTTTCCTGTACCAGCAAACTTATCAGGTTAGGCCTGTAGACTATGTTTGATAAAAACTGAATTGGCACATAGTAGGTCTCTAAGGTGTATGTCAACGAATGATAAATATAATTGGAATTTTCTTTGACTATATACTCCTTATGAGCAAGAACTCTGTCTGATTTCTCTGTCTCACTAGAGCTTATTACAGTGTCCAGCACATAGTAGACGCTCAAGGAGTATCAGTTACTGAATCTCTGGTGCAAAGGAGCCGGGAAAAAGTCTAAAGAAGAAGGGATGAGTTTGGGTTTTACTTTTAGTGCCAATGTTCAAAAGCATTTTTTAAAATGTTCTACTAAACCCAAAATATTTCACTGAACACCTGGGAAATCTCAGCTCTGGGAAGATCTTCCTATTACACCTCACTGCCTCCCTATTCCTGCTTCACTCTGAAAGTCCTCAGGTTATTAGGGAAAGCTCTAAAGGTGGAGGGCTGCTGGCAGGGAGATAAACACGCAGAGACAAAAGGAAGGAGTCGACGAAAACTAAGAGATGCAGTGAAGATGTACGAGAGTAAGAAAACACTTGAATTCCTTCCCACGCATGGCCAGGTTGCTAGGAAGGACCTAAGACCTATGTCAGCCCTTCCCACCCTCACCTGGCAGTGACCTTGGAGAGGGACTTCAGAGACCAGAGCTTTCATACTAAAGGAAGATTGAAGGTTGTGATTATTGTTCACTATCCAAGGTCCAACTTTGTTCTCAGTCTCATTTCTTTCACATCTTGACTGTTCCTGAGTACTGGGGTTTCTTTTCAAAATAATTGAGATATGTGAACTCGGAAGAAGCCTTTGAGGGGAGCCTGGGGTTAGGTTTTAGAGGAATACAGGAGAAGAGTGGGGGCTCTCTTTGATAGGAACATCTAATGACAGAAGGAGATCTCTGTGGTGGTGCTTCTGAAAGACCGGTAACAGAGGGCCCCATGAGAAAGCTTGTTGAGGGAAGGGAGAAGTGGTTCCGAGAAATGAGCTCAGAAGAGCCCTGACTGCACATTGCCGTGATGTCTCCTTGCTCCATTACAACAGACATCACCGAACACATGACAAAAGCAGTCTGCAAAGGGGAAGGGACGGCTGACTCCAGCCCTGCTGAGTCACTGTAGTTAACTTCCCACCCTCTGTCCACTGCATTTCTTTAGAGCTTCTTGAGACTGGCCCTCGCAGCCCAGCTTTGAGTAAATTATTAGCTCAGGAATTCAGCTTTAAATTTAATCTTCCCAGGTAGGATCCTCATGGCCTCTAGTTTGGCCATTCAGTCTTCCCAGATAGGTTCCTCATGGCCTCTCTCTTAGTAGGCCATTACTTTCCTTGTTTTCCTTGACTCCTGAAAGCTGTGTGTTTTGGTGTTTTTCCCCTACAAGCAATTTTAACTTTCTTTTTTTGCACAGACCAGCCACGGCTCCCTGTGATTTCAATCCCAGCTCAATATCACATTCCCTCAGACCATGTTGTTTTAGCCTGGCCCTGACACTCTTACAGCTAATTTATTCATTTCTTGCCCTGAAAAACCTCTAAGTCCTAGCCCAGCCCTGGGAGCAAGACAGGATTAGTCTTGTGTGGATTTTTGATCTTGACAGTTGAAGGCTTTGGATACCTAAAATCAAATTCACTTGTGACCCAGGCCACTCAATGCTACAAGTACACAGAGGGACAGTCCCTGGGTATGTTGCTATGTGACATACAACATGCATGCTCGTTAGGATCCCTCATGAAGGCAGGCACTGACATACTTACTTACTCCTTTGAAACCCTAAATTTAGGCCAAAGGAAATGTCACCTCAAATTGGGCCCATGGTCCATCCAACTCAGGCAATAACAACAACAGCCAATATCTACTACACGGTGCTGACATTCTGCTAACCACTTCTTAAGCATTTGCTTACTTACTATGGTTGTTCTCAAAACAATCCTGAGGAATGGATATCATCATCAACAGTTTACAAACAAGTAGGGAACTAAGATAAAGCACAGATCACCCTTGAACAAGCTTGAACTGCATGAATTCACTTACAGCTGAATTTTTTTCAACAAATATATTGGAATATTGTTTGGAGATTTGCGAAAATTTGAAAAAAACTCACAGACCAATGATGTAGCCTAAAAAATCAAAAAATTAAGAAAAAGATATGTCATGAATACATAAAGAATAAAAAGATGTTAGTCTATTTTATCATTTACTACCATAAAATATACAAATCTGTAAAAATAAGTTAAAATGTATCAAAATTTACACACACACTTACAGACCAGTGCCATTTGCAGTCAAGAGAAATCCAAACAAACATAAAGATGTAGTATCGGCCAGGCGCAGTGGCTCACGCCTGTAATCCCAGCACTTTGGGAGGCCAAGGTGGGCGGATCACGAGGTCAGGAGATCGAGACCATCCTGGCTAACATGGTGAAACCCTGTCTCTACCAAAAATACAAAAAATTAGCTGGGCGTGGTGGTGGGTGCTGGTAGTCCCAGCTACTTGGGAGGCTGAGGCAGGAGAATGGCGTGAACCCGGGAGGCGGCGCTTACAATGAGCAGAGCTTACGCCACTGCACTCCAGCCTGGGCGACAGAGTGAGACTCCGTCTCAAAAACAAAATTGAAAAAAAAGATGTAGTATCAAGTTGTCACTGCATAAAGTTAACTGTTTGGAGTCACCTCCTGCTGCTATTGCAGTGAGCTCAAATATCATGAGTGTCCACTTAAAACACTGTGTGATGCTGATCATCTAGAGTGAGCAGTTTGTCTCTCCAGTAAACTGGTTCTTGCTTATTTTTCATCATGTTTAGTGCATTCCCATAAACTTTGAGTAACACCATGGGACTCATGCGAGGTGCCATTAATAATGTTGGAAGTGCTCCCAAAAAGTAGAGAAGAGTCATGACATTCCTAGAAGAAGCTGAATTGCTTGATATGTACCATAGACTGAGGTCTGCAGCTGTGGCATCTGCCATTTCAGATGGAGGATTCATCTTAGAAACAGACAACATAAACTTACAGTAACAATACATACAGTACTGTACTGTAAATGTATTTTCTCCTCATGAGTTTCTTAATGATATTTTCCCTAGTTTACTTTATTGTAATAAGATAGTATAGTACATATAGCATACAAAATACATGTTAACCATCTGTTTCTGGTTATAGGTAAGGTTTCCAGGCAATGGTAGGTTACTCGTAGCTAAGTTTTTGGCCACTCAAAAGTTATACATGGATGAATTTTCAATTGCATTGGGGGGCAGTGCTCCTAATCCCTGCATTATTCAAGGCTCAACTATAATTGCTCAGTGTCACCTATCTTGCATGCTATAGAACAGGACTTGGACCCAGATCTGTCTGAATCCCAAACCCAAGCTTTGAACCAATTAAACTCTTAGACTGGCCAGGCGCAGTGGCTCACGCCTATAATCTCAGCACTTTGGGGGGCCGAGGCAGGCGGATCACAAAGTCAGCAGTTCAAGACAAGCCTGGTCAACATAGTGAAACCCCGTCTCTACTAAAAATACAAAAAATTAGCTGGGCGTGGTGGTGGGTGCTGGTAGTCCCAGCTACTTGGGAAGCTTGTTGAGGGAAGGGAGAAGTGGTTCCGAGAAATGAGCTCAGAAGAGCCCTGACTGCACATTGCCGTGATGTCTCCTTGCTCCATTACAAC
>NW_012107486.1:2003079-2053428 GCF_000951045.1 Mandrillus leucophaeus
AGATCTGTCTGAATCCCAAACCCAAGCTTTGAACCAATTAAACTCTTAGACTGGCCAGGCGCAGTGGCTCACGCCTATAATCTCAGCACTTTGGGGGGCCGAGGCAGGCGGATCACAAAGTCAGCAGTTCAAGACAAGCCTGGTCAACATAGTGAAACCCCGTCTCTACTAAAAATACAAAAATTATCCCCGTGTGATGCTGGGTTTCTGTAGTCCCAGCTACTTGGGAGGCTGAGGCAGGAGAATCGCCTGAACCTGGGAGGCAGAGATTGCAGTGAGCTGAGACCGCGCCATTGTACTCCAGCCTGGGTGACAGAGCGAGACTCTGTCTCAAAAAAAAAAAACTCTTGGACTAAGGCATTTTGGAGTGAGAATCACACTCTTTACAAGCCACTGACCACATAAGGTTGGGGTTAAGGTCCCCTGAAACACTGTGTAGCTCTCTTAACAACCTGACAGTCTTGTTATCTGTAAGTTAATTCAATTCCTCTTGAATCTGAATGTTCTGCTTACATAAAGTCTTGAGTAACAGTTTTCTTTTCTTTTCTTTTTTTTCTGAGATGGAATCTTGCTCTGTCGCCCAGGCTGGAGTGCAATGCTGCCATCTCAGCTCACTGCAACCTCTGCCTCCCGGGTTCAAGCAATTCTCCTGCCTCAGCCTTCTAAGTAGCTGGGATTACAGGGGCCTGCCATCACACCTGGCTACTTTTTATATTTTCACTAGAGACGGGGTTTCATCATGTTGGCCAGGTTGGTCTCAAACTCCTGACCTCATGATCCGCCTGCCTTGGCCGCCCAGTGCTGGGACTACAGGCGTGAGCCACCACACCCGGCCAACAGTTCTCATTAGATTAACTCTTCCTATGTGCTTCCTCTTATTTGAGCTAATGCTGTTTTTAATCATTACAGAGTAGTCCTTAATTCTAATACTACAAGATCTGTGAATTTCAATTTCCCCTAGTAGAAACTTTTGGTTTTCTTTAGATTTATTTTATCATGCTTTAAAGGTCTTATATTTCCAGGCCAAAAAGTATGTGTACAGTGTTTATATAAGGCAGCGGTCTCAACACCTTACTTCATGAAAGCTCCAAGTGAACCAACAAGCTCCAGACTGTTCCCTGTATATGCGTTCATTTTCCCACCACTCTTCAAATAGAAATACTATTCCCTTTTCGCCACCTATTCCCTGTATCCTCATAGGCAAAATCTATACTTTTTTGTAGTGTAGATTTTGGATTAACATTGCCTCCCTCCTTGAAGCCTTTTTTGGTGGCCCCCAGATGGAAGTGATTTCACTCTCAAGTGAAATAATACCATAGGACCATATATCCTGTATTCTTTGCATGATACTTATCACTTTCTTGTTGGATTTTGGTTGCACTAGCTCTTTCATATTTCTCCTAGCTACTTGAGACCAGGTTCTGTATATATTTTCTAGTGACTTACATTAAATTAGGTACTCACATATTCGCTCAATGCATCAATTAATATATACATAAATACTTATACTTGACTTCTTTCTCAGAACATTTCCATTTCTTTATCAGAATGATACAACTCTAACTGCTTGAGGCATTCCAAGAAAAAGATCATCATGAGCTTACACAAAGCTAAGACAATATCTTTTAGTTTGTACCTGACATCCTTCTGGCAATCGCCAACATTTAGAATATTTTGACTAAAATTGCAGTGGCACGTCAAAGTCTTCTTGGGAAAACTGAACCCTTTCCTGGATCGTAACTGGGAAGCCTGTGTTTGTCATCTTGAAACAGGATGTGGCTACTTCTCTCATAAATGCATTATTTCTTTGCTTAACTTTAATTTGAAAATACTCTTATCCTACCTACAATATTAAGATTGCACTGGCCACACTTTCAAATTATGTATCTTATAGATGTGTTGTCATTAGTTTCATGCACCATTACTACCAGTAAAGTCTCAAAACTAAAGACCCTTTCATAACAAAAGAAACAGCATTCTAATGTATCTCCCCCCGTATTTAAAGTCAGCACATGAATTGTTCTGAATTTCTGGCTCATGCTAGAATGCAGAACTGTCAACCATGGCAATATTTGTGGTGAGTATTGGCTAAACTTTCATTCTCTGCACACACCGGGAATATTTTCACTAAAACTATTTAAAATATATTATGCACCCACATGCAGCTGGTGTTGTACAGAGTACTAAAAGGCACAGTCTGCAAGGAATTCAGAGGCATCAGAGCTGCCTTTCAGATCCAAAACTGCTCTTTTTCGAGAGACCTGAGAGTGTACACAGAAGGGAAATCATGATTATCCAAAAGCTACTGCTGCAGTTGTTGTTATGTTACCTATGTGATTACTTTCTCTCAAGGAGAACATAGTGCTTGCAAAATAAGGGCTTTCAACCTATTTTAATCTTTAGTCTATTTTCCTACTCTACAAAACAATTTGGCACTGTGTCATTACAGATCAGGATTCCAAAGCCACCTCAGGAATAGCAGAACTCAAAGGTTAATGTGTGTAAAGAATCATCCTTTTATATGAAAACAACAACCCCATCAAAAAGTGGATGAAGGATACGAACAGACACTTCTCAAAAGAAGACATTTATGTGATCAACAAACACATGAAAAAAAGCTCATTATCACCAGTCATTTGAGAAATGCAAATCAAAACCACAATGAGATATCATCTCATGCCAATTAGAATGGCGATCATTAAAAAGTCAGAACACAACAGATGCTGGAGAGGATGTGGAGAAACAGGAACGCTTTTATACTGTTGGTGGGAGTGTAAATTCATTCAACCATTGTGGAAAACAGTGTGGCGATTCCTCAAGGATCTAGAACCAGAAATACCCTTTGACCCAGCAATCCCATTACTGGGTATATACCCAAAGGATTATAAATCATTCTGCTATAAAGACACATGCACACATATGTTTATTGCAGCACTATTCACAATAGCAAAGACTTGGAACCAACCCAAATGCCCATCAGTGATAGACTAGATAAAGAAAATGTGGCGCATATACACCATGGAATACTATGCAGCCATAAAAAAGGATGGGTTCATGTCCTTTGCAGGGACATGGATGAAACTGGAAACCATCATTCTTAGCAAACTAACACAGGAACAGAAAACCAAACACCACATGTTCTTACTCACAGGTGGGAGCTGAACAATGAGAACACATGGACACAAGAAGGGGAACATCACACACCGGGGCCTGTTGGTGGGTGGGGATTAAGGGAGGGATAGCATTAGGAGAAATACCTAATGTAGATTATGGGTTGATGGGTGCAACAAACCACCATGGCACATGTATACCTATGTAACAAATGTGCACGTTCTGCACACGTATCCCAGAACCTAAAATATAATAAAATAAATAAAAATTTTGTAAAAAGCATCTAAGGGGTTTCTTTTTGAAATGCAGACACACAGACCCCAGTTCAGACCTACTGATTTGCTATCTTTGGGGGCAAGGCTGGTAATCTGTATATTTTAACAAGTCCATCTAGAATGCTGATCAGTGACCCTGGGGCAGACTTTGAAGAAAAAAAATAGAATTGGTAAATGAAAAAGATTGTAAAGAAGTTATCATAACATCGGGGACTGACAGAGGAGAAGGGTGTTTACTTTCTGGAGGATGTAGGGTCATCACAGGGCTCTGCCTGCTCCTTGCAGGGGTAGAACCCCTCATCTCTCCTGAATCAAGTTGACGTGATAGGATTGCCACAGGCTGATAGCACAAGAACACCAGTGTCCTTGTCCAAGCAGTTGTGAGATTTGAGGGGAGTGCTTCGCCTCTCAGAGCCAGCCCTGATGATCTCCAAGGGTGCTCTAATTAACCTATGAATTCATTCAGGGGAGGCTGAAGCTTTGCCTTTCTGGCACTGCCATCCAACAAAAACAATGCAAGTCACATATGTACATGTACATTTTTTAGTAGCCCCATTTCAAAAAGTAAAAAGAAACCAGGTGAAATTAATAGTATATTTTATTACAATGTATCTGAAATGCTATCATTTCAGTGTGATCAACATAATTCTTGAGATATTTTATATTTTTTTGGTATTAAGTCTTGAAAATCTGGGGCCTACTTTATACTTTCAGCACATCTCAATTCAGATAGCCACATTTCTATCTGAATTGAGGAGTCAACCGTGATTACTCTACTAGACAGCACTGCAGTAGGGTAGGGATCTGAAAACTATGGCTCATGGGCCAAGTCAAAAGAAGCATAATATTTCAAAATATATGAATATTAAATGAAATTTAAATTTTAGGTTCATAAATAAATTTTATCGGAATGTGGCCATACTCATTCATTCACATATTGTCCATGGCTGTTTTTTTTTCTGTGCTTTTTTTGTTTTGTTTTGTTTTAGAACAACAGAGTTGAGTAGTTACAAGAGAAACCATATGGCCCACAAAGCCTAAGGTATTTACTATCTGATCCATTATAGGAAAAAGTTGATAGATGTGTGTGCTAGGAATCCACAGAGCAGGAAGCATAAGAGGCTACCTAGAGGGCTGGCTCCTTCTGGCCCTCTGCTATTTGCATATAAGCAAGGTTTGGCTAGTGCTTGGCTTGGAGACATAGCAAGCCTCTACAGAAAGGATTGGGGGGCTTGAAGGTAAAGGCTCAGAGGGCTTACCAATAACATGGAATGTTGATCGGGATGCCACAGCAAAGAGGAAAGTCAGGTGGGCCCAACAAAAGGGCTTGGTGCAAGGAAGGACATCCTAGTTGGCAAGACACTAGACAAGGGCCTGGTTTGGAGATGATACTCCATGCAAGAAGGGGCCCTGAAGATGGATTTGGCCAGCTTGACCCATTTTCCTGTGTATGGAGTTTGAATTTGAACCCTGAGTAGGAATAACAGCAGCTGTCTGCTTTCATTTGTCACTCTTCTGTCTTTAAAGGTCTGTTCTTACCTGGTGATGAGCTTTTACAACCTCCATCAATGTCTGATATTTGAGCTGCATCCCCTCTGGCTATCCTTTCTGGCTCTAGATTCCAAACTTTGCTGGTCACTTGGTTTTTCTGTCACCCTGGCTGACTGCATAGATGATTGGAGGGCAGACTAGCCCAGGCCCTTGAGTTCAGGGAACCTTTCCAGGGCTGTAATTACCTGGGATTTAGCTCCATCAAAGCATATTTTGATCCATCAACCCAATGTCCTGGCCCAACCCTTCCAGTTCCTGTAAGTTACCATTGGGCAAAATAAAGATAACATTTATTAATTTTTCTCTTTTAAACAATTGGGAAAATATGACCAAGCCTTTGGGAAGAAAAACAATTATCTGGCCTCTTTGATCCATTTCCTTGTGAGTTATAAATTCCTGGTAGCATGTCTTTAATGTGGTAGTATTTTTTGCTGTATTATTCCATAAATCTTTCTGCTCTTAACCCTGTTGACCCAATCATTTCTGCTTTTATTCATTTTTTTTACCCTTTATCCAGATTTTCTACATGTTAACATCCTACATTACCATGGTACATTTGCTAAAACTAAGAAGTCAGCATTACTATTAGTACTAATAGTACAATACTATTAACTAAACTTGACACTTTATTCAGATTTCAATTTTCTGTTCTGAAACATAATGTAGGACATCACATCGCATTTGGAACAGTTTTAAATTAGCACAAAAATCAACATTATTAACAATCAGTTGGTGACTCTACTGTCAAAATCTAAAGGTACCTTTCTGAAATACTTGAGAGGTCTTGGAAACTGTTTACCCTCTTAAGTAGTTTTTTGCAAACTTGTTGACTTATTAATTGACATAGTAAAATTTTTTTTATTTGATTAAATACACATAACATTTTTATGAGGAAATACATATAACATTTCCCATCATAACCATTTTTAATTGTACAGTTCAGTAATATTGAATACATTCATAGTGTTGTGCAACCATCACCACCATTCATCTCTATAACTCTTACATCTTGTAAAACTAAAACTCTGTATCCATTAAACAATAACTCCCAATTCCCCCTGCTCTAGTCCACATCAAACACCATTCTACTTCCTGTGTCTATGATTTTTGACTACTCTACCTACCTAGTGTAAGTCGAATCATGCAGTATTTATCTTTGTGTGACTGGCTTATTTCACTTGGCATAATGTTCTCAAGTTTCATCCATGTTGTGGCATATGTCAGAATCTCCTTCCTTCGTAAGGCTGAGTAATATTCCATTGTATTTGTATACCACTATTTGTTTATCCATTCATCTATCAATGGACACTTGTGTTGTTTCCACATTTTAGCTATTGTGAATAGTGCTGCCAAAAACATGGGTGTACAAATATCTCTTCCAGACCCTGCTTTCAGTTATTTGGGGTATACCTCCAGAAGCAGAATTGCTGAATAATACAAACATTCTGTTTTTAATTTTTTGGAAAACTGCCATGCTGTTTTCCACAGTGACTGTGCTATTTTACATTCCCAACAACAGTGCACAAGAGTTCTAATTTCTTCACATTCTCACCAATACACATTATTTTCTGTGATTATTTTGTTTTTAAATAGTAGCCAACCTAAAGGAGGTGAGGTGGTATTTTATTATGGGTTTGATTTGCATTTATCTAATGATTAGTGATGTTAAACATCTTTTCATATGCTTATTGGCCATTTGTATATCTTCTTTGGAGAAATGTCTATTCAAGTCTTTTGCCCATTTTTGAATTTGGTTATTTGCTTTTTCATTGAGTTTTAGGAGTGCTCTTTATAGTCTGGATACAATCTCTACAGATATACTATTTGCTAATATTTTTCCCATTCTGTGGACCTCATTTTTACTAAGTTGATAGCATCTTCTGATGTACAAAATTTTAAAATTTTCATAAGGTTCAATTGTCTAATTTTTTCTTCTATTGCTGTGTTTTTGTGTCATATCCAAGAATTCAGTGCCAAATCCAATGTCATGAAGCATTTGCCCTGTTTTCTTATGAGAGTTCTATAGTTTTAGGTCTTAAAATATTAAGATCTTTGATCCATTTTGAGTTAATTTTTGTATATAGTGTTAGGTAAGGATTCAACCTCATTATTGTGCATGTCATATCCAGTTTTTCCCACATCATTTATTGAAAACACTGTCCTTTTTCATGGAATGATCCTGTCACCCTTGTCAAAAATCACTTGACCATATATGTGAGGATTGACTTCTGGGCTCACTATTCTATTTCATTGATCTGTATGTCTGTCTTTATGCCAGTACCACACTGTTTTGATTACTGTAGATTGGTGGTAAATTTTGAAGTCAGGAAATATGAATCCTCTAGATTTGTTCTTTTTCAAGATTATTCTGGCTATTCAGGGTCCCTTAAAACGCCATATGAATTTTAGGATAGGCTCTTCTATTTCTACAAAAAAAAATTTTGGATTTTGAAAGTGATTGCATTGAATTTATAGATTGCTTTTGGTAGTATTGCCATCTTAACAATATTAAGTCTTCCAATTCAATAACATGAAATGTATTTCCACTTATTTATGTCTTCTTGAATTTTCTCAGCAATGTTTTATAGCTTTAATCATACAAGTCTTTCACCTCTTTGGTTAAATTAATTACTAAGTATTTTATTCTTTTTGCTGCTATAATCAATGAAATTATTTTCATAATTCCCTTTTTAGATTGTTCATTGTTAGTGTATAGAAATGCAACTGATTTTTCTGTGGTGACTTTTTAGCTGGCTACTTTGTTGAACTCATTTAATTTTAACAATTTTTGTGGGATCTTTAGTGTTTTCTACATACAAGTTCATATCATCTGCAAACAGAAATAGTTTTACATTTTGTTTTCCAATTTGGATTCTTTTATTTCTTTCTTGCCTAATTCCTGTGGCTAGAACTTCCAGTACTATGTTGAATAAAATGGTAAAAGCAAACATCCTTGACTTTTTCTTGATCTTAGAGAAAAGCTTTCTGTCTTTCACCATTAAGTATGATGTTTACTGTGGGTTTCTTACATATGGTTTTTATTATGGTGAGGTAGTTTACTTCTGCTCCTAGTTTGTTGAGTGTTTTTTATCATGAGAGAGTGTTGAATTTTGTCAAATGCTTTTGCTGCATCAATAATGTGATCTTTTTTTCATTCATTCTGTTGATGTGGTATATTAAACTGATCAATTCTGTATATTGAACCATCCTTGCATTCCAAAAATAAATCCCACTTGGTCATAATAAATAATCATGTTAATATGCTGTTGAATTCAGTTTGCTAGTATGTCATTGGTAATTTTTGTATCAATGTTCATAAGAAATATTGATTTGTAATTTTCTTTTCTTATAGTGCCTTTGCCTAGCTTTGGTATTGGGGTAATGCTGGCCTCATAGAATGAGTTAGGAAGTGTTGGTCTTTTCTTCAATTTTTGAACAGTTTGAGAAGGGTTGGATAGTTCTTCTTTAAATGTTTGGTTGAATTCACCAGTGATTCCATCAGGTCTAGTGCTTTTCTTTGTTGGAAGATTTTTGAATACTGATTCAATCTCCTTATTCATTATAGGTCTGTTTAGACTTTATATTTCTTTATGATTTAGTCTCAGTAGGTTTTTGTGCTTCTAGAAATTTGTCCATTTCATCTAGGTTATCCAGTTTGGTGGCATGTGATTCTTCATAGTTCTCTCTTTTAATTGTTTTTATTTCTGTAGAATTGGTAGTAATGCTCACGCATTCATTTCTGATTTTAGTAATTTTTTCTTAGTCCATATAGCTAAAGGGTTGTTAATTTTATTGCTGTTTTTAAAGAACCAACTTTTGGTTTCATTAATTTTTTTTTTTTTTTTCCTTTTTTTTTTTTTTTTTTTTTTTTTAGTTCCTTAAGTTGTAAAGTTATGCTATTGATTTGAGATCTTTCTTGTTTTTTAAAGAAGGAAATTAGGCCAAGTGCAGTGGCTCACACTTGTAATCTCAGCACTTTTGGAGGCTGAGGTGGGATGATCACTTGAGGTCAGGAGTTCAAGACCACCCTGGCCAATATGGTGAAACTCCATCTCTACTAAAAATACAAAAATTAGTTGGGTGTAATGGCACATGCCTGTAGCTCTAGCTACTTGGAGGCTGAAGCATGAGAATTCTTGAACCTGGGAGGAGGAGGTTGTAGTGAACCAAGATCATGCCACTGCACTCCAGCCTGGATGACAGAGCAAGACTCCATCTCAAAAAATATATATATTAAATTAAATTTAAAAATAAAGTAATAAATTATACTATAAATTTCCCCCTTACTTTTACTTTTACTGCATTCATAAGTTTTGGTATGTTGTATTTTCATTTTCATTCATCTCCAAGTAATTTTTAATTTCCCTGTTGATTTCTTCTTTGATCCATTGGTTGTTAAAGGTTGTGTTAATTTCTATAAATTTGTAAAATTTTCAGTTTACTTCTGTTATTGATTTCTAACTTCATCCCTATGTGGTTGGAGAAGATACTTTGTACAATATCTATCTTCTTAAGTCTATTGAGCCTTAGTTTGCTGCCTAACATACGGTCTATCTTGGAAAATATCCCATGTGTTCTTGAGAAGAATGTGAATGCTATTGTTGTTTACTAGAGTGTTCTATATGTATATGTTAAATCTAGTTGATTTATTGTGTTGTTTAAGTCCCCTATTTCCTTATTTATCTTCTATCTAGTTGTTTCAATTATTATATTAAAAAAATTCTTTTCAAGCACTTTCACCTCCATATGTTTATTTCTATCTGAAAAATAGTCTGTGTTGTGGGAAGGGTGTTATTGTCCCAATTTTACAGATTCAGATATCGAGGACCAGAGATGTCAAGAGGTTTTCTTAAGTTCACACAACTATTAGTGGCCAAGCTAAGCCACATACAAAGTTTGACCCCTGGACTTGTATCCTTTCTGCTACATTTTATTCTTATCCTCTTCTTCCTTTGTTTGTTTCAATGTTTCTTCCTCTCAACTCATGTGAACTTTAATAACAGTGTCTCCACCATCTTTGTTCTTTCTCTCCTTCTGAGCCCTCTCATGCTCTCTGAAGCAGCCATGCCTGCCTCTGGCCCCCTTAGCATCACACCTCCCTGGAACAATGGAGTTAGAGTCATGTTCTGAGAGTCTCTCTTCTGCTCCTAATACGCTTTGTCTCACGTTCTGCTTTCCCCCCATAATCTTTTGAACCAAGACCCACTTCATGTGGGAAAGGAGGTGACTCTGAGCTTGAGGAAGAGCAGCAAACCTGAGATGCTCAAAGCTGAGGTTCTCAGTCAGGATTCTGTTCTTCCCTAGAGCATCTCTAGTGAGCTCCAAAGTCACTGGGAATTTTTCAAGGCATTGGAAGGTTAATGTTAGTTGCCTTGATTTTTATTTTTAATCACAAAATGTTAGAGCTGGAACATACTTTAGAGATTATCTTCTCCATTCTTCTGATTACAGATGAAAAAAACTGAGGCCCAAAGAGGTGTCTGAAACTCAATTCCCGCTCAAGTGTTTCAACATTTGGAAACTAAACATCATGATATCCTATAAACATAGGGTCTTTTCAGTCGTAAAAGATTCAGGACTCCTTGGTTTAATTTATCTTTAAGGCTTTTGCCAAATTATTTCCTGTCTAAATTACTGGAATATCATCTGATAAAATGAAGGACCAGGAAACATAAGAACTGAAACTTATCCCTGTCTCTGTTTGAACTTGGTAGTAGCCCCCCACCAAATTTTCTATACATCTCTGAAATGTCACCTAACAGTCATTTATTTAATCATCCAGGCATTCATATTACCAACATTGGTCAAGTAAAGCAATCTCTATATGTCAGGTATTTTTCTGGATCCTGTGATATAGAAACCAGAGTTATAATCTTGCCTTTACAAAGCTCATCATCTTCTTGAAGAAAGGGACTGCCAACAGGCACCATGAGGCAGCAAGTGGAGGTAGGCCCAGGGCACAGGGGAGCACCCAGGCAGACACCAACCTAGATCTGCGAAGTGAGCTAGGTTGTGGGAGAGGCAGTCGGGGAAGATTTACAGAAAGAGGCAACTGACTCCAGGGTGGAATTTAAAAGGATGAGTAGAAATTACCACTCTTTCGTATATTCAATAAATATTCAATGAGTACCCTATGCACCATATACTGAGATAAGGCATTCTAAGTACAGAGTTGGTGGAAACAGAAAAAGTCCCTGCTATGGTTTGAATGTGACCCCCAAAGTTCAGGTGTTGGAAACTTAATTTTCAATGCAACAGTGTTGAGAGGTAGGCCCTTTAAGAAGTGATTAGGTCATGAGGGTTCTACCTCATGAATGGATTAATGTCATTATTGTGCAGGGTGGGTTTGTTCTAAAAGCAAGTTTGGTCCCTCTCACATGCACACAGGCTTGCTCTCTTACCTTTCTGCCTTCTACCAGGGGATCACGCAGCATGAAAATCCTCACCAGATGTAGACTCCTCAACCTTGGACTTTTCATCCACCAGAACTGTAAGAAATGCATTTCTTTTCTTTATAAATTACCAACTCAGTGGTGTTCTTTTATAGCAACACAAAACAGACTAAGATAGTTCGTGTCTCACTGGCCCTTAACAGTTAGTTAGAAGTCAGGCAATAAAAAGGTAAACAGATATCTATAAAATGTGAAGTTAGGAAGGATGCTAAGATCGGGAGAACAAGAAGGGGGCCTGTCAGAGATCAAGAAAGTCCTTGCTGAGGAGGTTGTTAGATAGTTTCTGAAAGATAAGAAGGAATGAACCATGTGAAAAGCCAGGTACGACAGTTCCAGACAGAGGGTCATGGGTGTGCAAAGACCCTGAAGCAGAAAATAGTTAAGCCTGTTTTTAAAACTGCAGAAAGAACTTGGTGTCAAACAAGGTGAATTAGAAAAGGAGAGAGGTTGTGATTTGCTGCTGGGGAGGGAAGCAAAGAACAGTGCACTCAGGGCTTGGTGGGCCAAAGTAAAAATGAGCATCAAGGACTTTCCAAACAGAAGGAACGGGCCATGTAAAGGCCTAGAAATATGAAACCAGTGGCACTTGGAAGGACTGGCATGAGAGATTAGTGGCCTACAACACGATGGTGTATAGTCCATACACAGCATGAGCTGACCACTTTGAGCTAGAGGCCTTGGTCTTTCCTAACCTGCTCTAACAACCTTTCAAATAGACTAAAACCATGAAATATGCCCCTGTATCTTTTGGATGGTGGTCATTTCAGCCTTTCTAATCAGCTTCTGGAGGTGACATGTAAGAGGACAAACTAGAGTCAGCAACAGCTCATCCATTATACCATGCTGAGTGAAAACAAATTCCACAGTTCCTACAAGATAAATAAAAATTCAGAATTGAGAATGGCAAGGACAGCTGGCCAGCAGGAGACAGGCAAATGGCCAATGGTTCATGTTTGGATGACAAAGAAAGAATGAAATGCAAGAGGAAAACAAGGACTCTCTCTTCAAACAGTTGGGAAACACCCTCTGCTTCCCTTCATTTCCCAGCTGGGGAGGGCGGCAGCAGCAGGACAAGAGGTCAGGAGGAAGCATTCAATCCCGGACACCCTGCCTGCTACCAGGAGACCTGCTGGAGTGGATGCCACTGGGCCGGATGCCGGAAACGGGAGACACAGAGGATGTGGTGCCCAGTCCCTGCCGATGCCAGGGCCTGCCCTAAAGAACTGGACGTCAGCAAACAGACAACCATTCAGACTCTGCAGCAGGCGGGGTTCCCATGGCAACCAACACTTCCCCAGCACCTCCACATCCCCTTCTTTTCCCCTAATAAACTTGCCATTTAGATCTAACCTACACTTCGGATAATGTCTAGGTTGGATAAGAGGTGCTGGGAATGGGGGTATATATTGGAGGGGGTGTTGAGGAATGAGAAGAAGAAATCTGGTTTTCACATGAAGTCGGAGAATTAAAAGCTGTTGGATCCCTAGGCAAATTTTAATCAGGCTGTGTTTTTTTTTTGAGCCCAACTTTCCTTCCACTTCTGGCATTTGCCCAAGGCTCTTTTATGGCCAAAGGCCACTGGTCACTACTTCCTCTTGGCCCTTCCTAATCATCATTCTTGCCTGCTGGAAGGGATGCTCTGCTGCCTGATACTGTTCCCAAGTCAATTAATGGTTCCTCCCCTAAATCTGAGCTGGCCAAAGTCCCTCTGCCCTTTCAGTGGCTGACAGATTAAAGGAAAGGGAAAGGCACCCTGGGAATGTTAAAGACAGTAGACTCCTGAGCCCCACCTTCAAAATTCAGAGTCATTATGCCTTGAATGGAGTTCTAAAAATTTGCATTATTCCCACGCAGGTTTATGCAGATTTTAGTGGATGCTAGACACACACTAAAGAAACTATTATGAGATATACCTAATGTAAATGACGAGTTAATGGGTGCAGCACACCAACATGGCACATGTATATATATGTAACAAACCTGCACGTTGTGCACACGTATCCTAGAACTTAAAGTATAATAAAAACAAAAACAAAAAAGAAACACTATCTCAGGGGTCATTTGGATTGGAATGAAGCCAGGGTCATGGGATCAACTGACTTCCAAGGATATTTGGGCCAGGGTGGCAGATACGTAGGAGAAAATGTCCTTTGGTGTGAGGACAGGTCCTTCCCAACCCCAGGGTGTGCGCTTCTCCAGCCCTTTGGAGCTGCTGAGTATCCTTCAATGTCTTTCAGTCAACGCTAAAACTTTTCAAAAGAAGGAGGTTCCAGTTTTCTCGATGAATACATGATCTATTCCCTCTTCCAGGGTGGCTCTGGGCTCTCTAAGAACAGACTTCATACAATGCTTGACTTAAGTGAAAGTTCACTGACTGTCATTTCTGATTCTAACAACCCAAATCAGACCCAGGGAAAAGCACATGAAATGAACCAAAAAATGAACAGAAATGAGCATGACTAAAAAGCCAGGAGGGATTTCTCTTACATTGGAAATGGAGGAAATGTGTGTGTTGACCTTGCTTTCTTCTTTGGTGCTGATTAGTTTTAAATGGAGTTATTTTAATTTTTGTGCGCAGTGAATAATTTTCCTCTGAGACTCATCTGGCCTTAGTTACCCTACTTATGGCAAAGAAAGCTCCTAGCCCCACAGACATGCTCAGATGGGATTCCACCCCTGAGAACATGAACTGTGCCTATGTCTCCTATCAAGCAGCATTTTACACCTGAATGTGTTGCTGAATCATTCCGTATAATGAGATCAAATACCTAAACGTGAGGATTCCTTGCTGTGTCCCTGTTCCAGTCGCATTTCTAACAACTCCACTCTGTATGAATGTCCTGTTCACTTTCTTACTGAGCATCTAGGTTGTCCAGAACCTGCACAGTGAGGAAAAGAGAGAAACTACACTTAGCACAATGTCTTCCCTAGAAATCAGTTAAGTTCCATTAAGGAAAATGGGATGAGGGGGTTGAATGAGAGAAACAAAGAAACCAAAGCAGGCACATTCCCCTGTTTCCCACTAACAGATGCTTAGATGCTTTTCTGGGAGTGAGTGTAATCACTTGTTTTCAAGGGATGCTGGGTCCTCCTTCTAGAGGTAAGAACTAAAAATATTCTCAAAAGGTTTTGAAGTTTGGCATTCTAATTAAAAAACAAACAAACAAAAAAAGCATGTTGTTCTAACCTTTTAAAACTTCCAAAGTCAGCAAATGAGAGCCAGAGAAGGGAGTCACCAGATTGCATTTTGGCTGTAGGATTTTCAATCCACTGTCTCCAGGTCTTTTTTTTTTTTTTTTTTTTAACAATAATAGCTTCATAGCATTCTTCCCTCTGCTCCTGTTCCAAAATGAGTATGACACAGTGAATGCCAGGGAGAAGCAAAGGTATTTTTTAAATGACATCTGGATATATACAAATAATGGAATGATATTTAGCCTTTACAAGGAATGAAATTCTGACACATGCTATAACATGGATGAACTTTGATAACATTATACTGATGAAATAAGCCAGTCTCAAAAAGACAAACACTGTATGATTCTACTTAAGTGAAGTATTTAGAGTGGTCAAATTCACAGAGACAGAAAATAGAATGATGCTTGCCAGGGGCTAGGAGTAAGGGAAGTGGGGAATTGTTTAATGAATATGGAGTTTCAGTTTGGAATGATGAAAAAGTTCATTTCTTTTCTTTTCTTTTTTTCTTTTTTTTTTTGGATAGGGTCTTGTTCTGTCTCTGAGGCTGCAGTACAGTGGTGCAATCTTGGCTCACTTCGGTCTCTGCCTCCTGGGCTCAAGCGATCCTCCTACCCCAGCCACTTGAATATCTGGGATCAAAAGAACAAGCCACCACACCCAGCTAATTTTTTTATTTTTTGTAGAAACAGGATTTTGCCATGTTGCCTAGGCTGGTCTCAAACTCCTGAGCTCAAGTGATCTACCTGACTTGGCCTCCCAAAATGCTGGGATTACAGGCATGAGCCACTGTGCCTGGTGATGGAAAAGTTCTGAAGATGGATAATGGTGATGGTTATACAACAATGTGAATATACTTAACACCAATGAACTGCACACTTAAAAATGGTTTAAAATGGCATGGTGTTTCACTTATATATGCACTTTACCACATAAGAAAAAGGTGTTTTAGAGTCACCCATGTGTCTATGCATAAGGTTTTTCTTAATTTCCTGTACCTCCCCTGTACCCATATGGTAATATAATTTCTAGAATGACCACCCTGTACTATTAGGGTCGTGAAGTAACATACAATCAACAATACACCTGGATATTTTGGAATAAACAACATACCTGGATTTGCACGCTTTTTCTTGTGAAACTAAACTGCTTTTTAATTGGTACCAAAATGGTTAAAAAGGTAAATTTTATGTGACGTATATTTTTATCCTCCCCTCCCCCTGCCACACACACAAAAACTTGAAGCATCAAGAAGAATGATGTCCAAGCAGTGGATAAAGTTTCTGCTCCCTCTTTGCACAGCTGCTCTGCTCTGGGCCTATTACAGAATGGTTGTCCTTTTCTCATCTTGTACAGTAGCAGATGTTTACTGTAACAGATGTTATAGTAAATGTTTTTCAGTGGATTTCATCGGAGGGATGTGGAATCTGCCCCAATCTTTCAATTTAGCTCTCCAGTCCCAATGCCTGCTCCTCTTGAGGGTTCCGCTAAGGAGGCAGAAGGAACCAACGGAAGGGAAGGTGGCTGAACTACCAAGCATTTTTCTGGGTAGCATGTGGCACAGACTCCCTAAGAGAAATATCGGGGTCCATAGGTTTATGTAGTAGATGACTAAAAGCATTTCTCTCCAGTTGCCTAAACAACATACTTGCCAGTTCCCAATGGAAAGAGATTTGGAGATAGTGGAACGATATTCCAATGAAATATTTCAGTAGCTTTCAAATTATTTTGATTGCAACCCACATTAAGAAATGAATTTTACATCATGACTTAATGTGTGCATTCATATTGATGCATTTATATAACAGAATAAACAATTGAAGTTTTGTGATAGAATACTTGCCCCTATTACATGAAGGCCACTCTAAGATTTTAGGCCACCCCTTTCCACAGTTCTGATCTGATCTACCTTCTTTCACCTTTTTTTGTTTTGTTTTGTTTTGTTTTTTGAGATGAAGTCTCACTCTGTCGCTCAGGCTGGAGTGCCGTGGCGCAATCTCGGGTCACTGCAACCTCTGCCTCCCAGGTTCAAGCAATATTCCTGCCTCAGCCTCCTGAGTAGCTGGGATTACTGCTGGTTGTAATCTATTACATTTGTTTTAGGACTTGCTAATAGGTCTAGATTTGCAGTTTGAAAATTACTGAAGTGTGTCTGATGCTCTCACCACTGGGTTAAGACGAAACTGCTTGCTCCAGAGGACTAACGACAGGTGAGAGAGGACTATGCAAGGGAGAGAGTTGATCGGGTAGGTCGATTTCTCTTCAGCCTCAGAGGGAAAAAGCCTGATGTGGTAGCACAGAAATGGACTGTGAAACGAGTGTGTGTGAGCCACGGGTCTACAGGCAAGGCTCAGCAGGAGAGCCTGGGACCATGTGTCTGCACTTCAGCAGGAACACTGAATATGGACCATCAGCCAAGTCCACCCTTCTTGGCTATCACTGCAAAATCATAAAATCAAAGCTAATTTGAGAAATCAGGGAAAAGGCAAAAACATGAAACTCTGCGGTCTTGCTAAAGATTTCATTAAAGAGGAGTCCATAGACTATGCTTGTTTTTCAAAGATAATTTAAAGTCAGGAAATCTTTGAATGCAGATGTGGTGTCACCTGTACTTTTCAGAGCCTTCTGCACCCACTTATCCATGCTTCTAACTCTGTCTTTCTTGCTGTGTTGTCTAGGGATCTGGGAAATAGAATGTTGGCACATCTTGCCTGATTTCTCTATTGATTTTTTTTCTGTGCATGTCAGAGAGGTCTGGAGGAAGTTAGGCCCCTGGGAAATGTGTGCTTACTGGCTATTCATAGTCAAACCCAGAATGGGAATTGACATTCATTGAAATCATGTGAGGAAGCACATATAATGAAGAGACAAGTACCAGGCGCCATAAATACACGTTATTTTTGGCAGATTATGTTCAAATTATGATATTTTCCAGGGAGCAGAAACCAAACTAAGTCTAGGTGTGGTGGTTTATGCCTGTAATCCCAGAGCTATGGGAGGCAAAGGAGGGAAGACTGCTTGAGGCCAGGAGTTTGAGACCAACCTGAGCAGCATGCCAAGACCTCGTTCTGTACCAAAAGAATAAAAAATAAAAATAAATAGCTGGGCATGGTGGCATGTATCTGTATTCCCAGCTACAGGAGGCTGAGGTGGGAGGGTCGCTTGAGTCAGGGAAGTGGAGGCTGCAGTAAGTCACGAGCACACACTGCACTCCAGCCTGGGTAACAGAGTGAGACCCTGTCTCCAAAAGAAAAAAAAAGAAAAAGAAAAAAAAAAAACTAATAATTCACATTCAAAACAAAATGATGCCTGTCTATGCCAGCTCCAGAACATTCCCTAATGTGCCATAGATGTTTAAGAAAGTCATTCCACACACTTCCTGTAAGGCATTCTCAGGCTTCCTAAGGCAAGCTACTTTCTATCTCCCTTCTCTAAAGATGTGTCTAATGATCTAAAAGGAGGTGGGCCCCTCTATGCTACCTCATACAGGTACTTGGGCAGTAACAAGATTGTGGTTTCCAGAATAAATAATGGGCACAGCAACCATCAGAGTCCGTAGGATGCTGTATGAGTGCCAAACAGTTCAGGCTGGCATCTCTGTTAGTTTCAAATGATAAAATGCTAGGCTATAACAATGTTTAAAGATTATCTCTTCCAATTCCTTCAATACATTGTCCCAAGTCACCTGGGACACCTGTGAACGGCCTTCCTTCCCAAGCTCATCTCCTGCAAACATATCCCGCTCCTCTTTTCCATTTCATCTATTCCAATAAACAGATGTCGTTACCACAGAGTTCAGCAATTCATTTCCCTCTGTTTTTTCCATGTGTCTGTTACTCCATGTTTCTACATAGATGGCAGCACCCCCTTTGGCCTTCCCCTCCTTCTCTGGCATGTATTCTAAGTGCTTGTCAACAGGTGCCAGGAAGTCTCAACCTTATGTCGTCTTTCAGACAGAAGGAGAACCCAGGTGACAGCATTATCTCCTAATCTTCTCGTAAGACAAAGTTCAGCCAGAAAGGAGAAGCATAAGTTTCAGAAGAGGAATCTGATCATGCGGAAGAGACTTTGCTGCATTTTCTAAGAAATCTCTGTGATTAGCCAAATATGTTGGTTATGACACTTTCAGCTGCCTGAAACAGAAAACTCCCACTCACACAGCTTGAAAAATGCAAACAAATGTATTGTCCCACATACTTAAAGTCCAGAGATGGCTTGGGTTTCAGGAAAGATATAGTTCAGTGCTATTCAGTAATGTCATCAGGGACAGAGGTTATTTCTGTCCTTCCAGTCTGCTGTCCTCAGCATGGGTTCATTCAACAAGATGGCAGCCACTGGATATCAGCTGGCCACACACTTCCTGTTCATATCCAGTAGGAAAGAATGAATGGAAGTAACCTCTGCCCAAAGGCCCCTCCTTTATTCTGATTGGGCCAAATTAAGTCATACATTCATCATTGGCCTAATAACGGTTGCCAGAAGGATGTCATGTGCTAATTGGTATAGATCAAGGCTTCTCAATAGCAGTAACACTTACATTTTGGACTGGATTATTCCTTGTTGCAGGGGCTGTTCTGTGTACTATAGAATGTTTAGCAGCATCCCTGGGCTTTATAGCCCCTCAGCACCACCTATCATGAGAATTAAAAATGTCTCCTGACATTGCCAAATGTCCCCTGGAAGACAGGAAAAATCACCCCAGGGTTGAGAACCACTGGTATAGAATAATCAGGTTACTTATGGCCTCTGCACCTTAGTTTTCTAAGAAAGTCATCCTATCCATTTGTAAAATGGGACTCATAATAGTAGCTCTCTCGTATGACCATTATGAGAATTAAATGAGTAAGTTTATGTAAACGTACAGAATATAGTAAGCAGTACATATATGGTAACTGTTACTTTCATCCACTACTCAGTGTATGAAACATATGATGTGCTCAAATATTTTCTGAGTAACAAATGAATTCAGTGGAAAAGTCATTTGGGTCCATGTAACAGTGATGTAGTTCAGAAAAATGGTATTCTACAACGCTACTACTGCTGAACATTTCTGAAGTTGGGATTATATTCTGAATTTATGAGGCATGTCGTTTCTTCATTTGAGAATGTCACTGGAATATAAGGCCTTATTATATGTATAAGGGTAAAACCTGGTGCCATTTGGAATTTAAATGGCCACTAAGAAATGAAAAGGGTGAGCTAGTGGGAATCAGGGACCTTAGATGGACTCACTGGTTTTTTCATCCAGAATGTAGACCGAGTCTACTCAGCCTTGCATCCTGGAAGCCAAGACAGAGCATTTCCTTAGTTGAAGGTTGTGGAGTTGGAAGTGCAATCTGAAGTCCAGTGAATAAAGGTGCTCAGAGGAGTATCTTGATAACATTATTTAAAAGTGTATGCATTTTTCCACTTTGTTATTGTTGATAATAATGTTTCCGTTTGAAGGGTGCACCATATGGTTTTAAAAATCACTTTCACATGCCTCTCTGGAAGTTTTGTTGGATGAAAGGGAGAGTGAATATTTGCAAGTATATGGCAAACCAAACTCTCATATCTCTGAGTTTACAAATAAATTTGAAAAGGTGGAATTCAGCTGGAGAATTGCCCATAGGGGCTGCCTTGACCAAACTCATGAGTGTTAAACCATTGAGTTTTTAGAGCTCATTTTTGCTGTAGGCAAAGCTTCTTCTATTCTAAATAATATCTCAAACCAGAGATTCTGAAGCAAATTTTCAAAAGAGAATTGGATATTTGAGGTTTTTTTAAAGGATTAAACTATTCTTAATGGACAAAATGAGAACTTTATTGGACTTAACGTTATTTTGTAATTTAGTACTTTGAAATAGCATATGGAGATATACCATAATAATTTCTATGCTTGGGGCTTATGAAGGTCTTGCAGTAGCTCTGCTCACCAGAGCACTGAGGATTCACAGCTTCAGGGTAAAGACAAACAGCTCACTGTTGTTTCTACAGGGTCTTTCAGCCCTTTCCCAAATATTCTTTCCATTCCTGTAGCTTTCTACTTTTGTGTGGGGATTCCCTTTTCTTTGAATGTTTGCCCTAACTTCTCCTTCAAGTTCAGGTCAATTTAACTTCTTCCAAAAAGACTTCCTAGATTCTCCAAGGAGTGATAGATTTTATTCCTCTACAGGTGTTATTTCATAATACCTATTACATTTATAACTGACCCTTCCTATGCCACCCCTCAGTACAAATTGTGATGAATTTGGATGAATTCCAAATTGGATGAATAAACCAGCGAGTCCATCTAAGGCCCCTGATTCCCACTAGCTCACGCTTCTCATTTCATGGTGGCCATTTAAATTTCAAATGGCATCAGGTTTTACCCATATACATGTAATACATACACATGCATAGGCTAAATTGTAGCTTTTAGAAAATAGGTACTATTTCTTACTCACTGTTGCCCTCACCATAACATGTGCTCAGAATGCAGTAAAAGTTCAATGCATTTCTGAATTTTAGTAAAACCATCTTTTTTTTTTTTTTTTTTGGCAGACACAACCATATGGTATCTTTTAAATTATCATGTAGCCCTGCTCCATTTCTATGGAGTAAGGCCTCCCATGACAGGTTTGTTTATTCATTCACAAGTAAATTCAAAGCTAGGCATGTTGTTTCATACCTGTAGTCCCAGCCCTTTGGGAGGCTGAGGAAGGAGGATCACTTGAGGCCAGGAGTTCAAGATCAACCTGGGCAACATAGCGAGACTTAGTCTCTACAGAAACATAAAAAATAAATAAATAAATTCAGAAATGCTCCCTCTAAAGTAGGTACTATCCTGAATAGTGTGTCCTCTGTAACTATCAAGACAGCTGCAACCACTTGCAGAGTGTGCCTACTATGTGCCAGGCTTTGTGCGAGTGACTCACTGTCAGTCTGAGCCTCTGGCCAAGGCTCAGCTTTGCAGAACTTCTTTCTTTTCAGGGAGATGTAACTCCCAGCATCTGGAGAAGCTAATTACTCCTTTGTTCATGTTTGCTCTTGCACCAAGACTTTTTTTTATTTTTTATTTTTAGGAACAGTCTGTTCATGTCTCCTTGGCTCAGATCTCTATGTTCCCATACCATCATGATGTAACTTAGAAATTATTTTACAGAACTGAACTCAATTCAATTTTGAAATTGTACAGGAGACCTACTCCACCCCTTTTCTTTCCATTAAAAAGCAAGAGGGATGTGTAGAAGCAATTTATTAAGGGTTCCTGTGGCTAGTCCCAGACCACTATTTCACCGTTTCCTTATAGTTCACTGAGAAAGGAGGGCAGAACAGGAAAGGGGAGACCAGTTCCTTCCTTCCTGAATGATTGTTTGGCCAATCCACAGGAACCCCACACCTCAGCCATCCTACTCCCAGCAGGGAAGCAGTACTCAGAGAGTCAACCCAGAGCCAGGGCTGGCTGTGTCAGGCTACGATGACAGTTCTGATTGGGAGGTGAAATTTGGCCAACAACAGGGAAGGTGTGATAGGAGGTGATAATTATTAGAACATGACATTTTAAGAATAGGATCCAAGTCTGTTTAATATATCCTCAGCACCAATACAATGACTTGGCTTAGTAATAGCTCCAGAATGGTTAACTAGATGTCCAATAAATAAGTGAATGATTAAGTGAATGAATGTCATATTCTTGCTTTCTTCAAGCACTCTTTAAAAAGCATCTCCTTCATGTCTCTCTTCTGTATATCAGGAATCAGGAATTTGATGAGGCATGCAGCTCATCAGTCTGGAAGCATTCTACTAATTACAAAAGCCTAGGATGCTTGGGTGGAAAAAGCACAGGTTAGAGAGGGGAGAGTAGAAAAGGGTTTTTCCAGAGCCTTTTCCTCTTTCTTTCCTTTCCTTTTTTTTTTTTTTTTTGGTCGGAGTCTCACTCTGTCACCAGGCTGGAGTGCAGTGGGGCAATCTCGGCTTGCTGCAACCTCTGCCTCCCAGGTTTAAGCAATTCTCCTGCCTCAGCCTCCTGAGTAGCTGGGATTACAGGCGCGCACACCACCACACCCAGCTAATTTTTGTATTTTTAGTAGAGATGGGGTTTCACCATGTTGGCCAGTATGGTCTCGATCTCTTGACCTCATGATCTGCCAGCCTTGGCCTCCCAAAGTGCTGGGATTACAGGCATGAGCCACCGTGCCTGGCCTTTTCTTTTTTTTTTTTCTTTTTGAGACAAAGTCTCACTGTCACCCAGGGAGGAGTGCAGTGGTGTGATCAAGGCTCACTGCAGACTTGACCTTCCCGACTCAAGTGATCCTCTTGCCTCAGCCTCCATAGTAGCTGGGATTACAGGCATGCTGGTCTAATTTTTTAATTTTTTAGTAGAGACAGGGTCTCACCATGTTGCCCAAGCTGATCTCAAACTCCTGGGCTCAAGCAATCCTCCCACCTTGGCTTCCCAAAGTGCTGGGATTATAGATGTGAGTCATCATGCCCAGCCCTCCAGAGCCTTTTCAAATAGGCTAGAGCCCACTTCCCTGTATGCTTAGTTTCAGGTTTCTATGTCATCCTCCCAACATGTTGAAATCTGTGAAAACAAGGATCAACAGTACACAACAATGGTTTAATGGGCTCTGCAGCTGTAAAACCCTGGATTCTAGTCCTGGTTCTCCACTGACAAAGAGGAAGGCACTTAACCACTTTGACTTTTAATCCATTATCCATAAAATGAAGGTGGTAATAGTATCTGTCTCATGAGGTTGCCAGGAAGACTAATTTATATACAATGCACATAAAGTAGTTGGCCCGACCCCTGGGACAGAATAAGGTCTGAATAAATGAGAGCTGCTGTCATAATTAATTCAAGGCATAGCACGCGGCATTTCATGGACATTTTTCAATTGCTTGAGTAAAACAGACCCAGCTTGGAGAAAGCAAAACAAATCAAAATGAGACAGTCCATCAGGATTCCTTCCAAATTTGTGATCACATTGCAGCTCATCCCTTTGTTTTGGCTCAGTCATTTCTCCAATTGTGAGCAACTTAGGGCTCTTCACAGTAGGGAGAATGGGCATACTCACAGGGCAAATTACGGTTTGAGGAAGCCTCCTGGAGGAATGGTTTTCAGGGGACTTAGGTCCTGGCTAAGAGCCTTACAACACTTGAAGATTGTTGAGGAGCCATTCTCCACTCCCCCTAGCTTTATGAAGCTATAATTGACAAAACTGTATTTACTTGCAGTGTACATTATGATGTTTTGATATAAGTATACATACTGAAATTATTAAATAAAGACAATTAACATAGCAATCATCTCACACATTTATCAATTTTTGTGGTGAGAACAATTGGAATCTACTCTGTTAGCAATTTGCAAATAGTCAATATGCTATATTAATTACAATTACCATACTGTACAGGAGATTTCCAGAAGTTATTCATCCTGTCTAACTGAAACTTTGTACCATTTGGCCAAGAGTTCACCATTCCTGCCCCCAACCTCCCAGTCCCTGATAACCACGATTCTACTGTCTTCTTCTATGAGTTCCAAAAACAAAAACAAAATTTTTTGAGATGGACTCTCAGTGCAATCTCAGCTCACTGCAACCTCTGCTTCCCAGGTTCAAGCGATTCTCCTATCTCAGCCTCCTGAGTAACTGGGATTACAGGCATGCACCACCACGTCTGGCTAATTTTTTGCATTTTTAGTAGAGATGGGGGGGTTTCACCATGTTGGCCAGGCTGGTCTCGAACTCCTGACCTCAAGTGATCCACCTGCCTCGGCCTCCCAAAGTGCTGGGATTACAGGCATGAGTCAACACACCCAGCCTGTGAGTTCAAATTTTTTAGAGTCCACATATGAGTGAAATTAGTCTTTCTGTGCCTGTTACTTCACTTAGCATAACATCCCCTAGGTTCATCCATGTTGTTGCAAATGACAGGATTTCATTTTTCAAGGCTGTATAGTATTCCATTGTGTATATATACTACATGTCCTTTATCCATTCATCTGTTGGTGGGCACTTAGGTTGCTTACACACCTTAGCTATTGTAAATAATGCTGCAAGAAACATGGGAGTGCAGATATCTCTTTGCAATCCAAGTTCCATAGAGTTTTGTTGTTTTTTTGTTTAATCTCAATTGAGAGCAAAGTAAGAGGAAATGGAGCCTAATGGCCACTGAAGCACTTCTTGCTAGACAGGAAGAGATTCCTGGAAGTTATTTAGCCTCATCAGAGAGGGCAAGTAATATCCTTCTCAGAATAGAAAAATATTGAACTTTATGGAGGTATAATTAATATACAACAAAATGCACTCCTTTGTTGGGTGGAGTTCAATTAGTTTTGACAAATGAATACACTCATGTAACTACTACTGCAATCAAGATTTAGCACATTTTCATCACCCCAAGAATTTCTTCTTGCCTATCTACAGTCCACTTGGGCCCCAAGTGATTCTGTCATTACATGTTAATTTTGCTTATTCTAGAATTTTATATAACGGAATCACAATATGTACTCTTCTGTGTTTGGTGGTGTTTTGCTCACTCATATTGTTGCATATACCCATAATTTGTTCATTTTTATTACTGAGTATAATATTGTATATTATAGCTTTAAAAAATCTGTTCACTTGTAGATAGACATTTTAGTTGTTTCCAGGTTGTGAACATGATAAAGTTGGATTGTGTGCAAGTCTTTGTGTGGATATATGTTTTCCTTTCTTTTGGGTAAATACCTAGCAGTGAAATTGCTGGGTGGTTAGGTAAGAAACTTTCAAGAAATTGGCAAATAGCTTTTAAAAATAGTTGTACCATTTTACGTTCCCACCAACAGTGTGAGTTCAGGTATTCTACCTCTGTATTAATCAAAGGTCTCCAAAGAAACAGAACCAATAGGAGATTCTATATATGTATATAATTTATTATGGGAATTGGCTTACACAATTACAGAGGCCAAGAAGTTGTCTGCAAGCTGGAGAACCAAGAAAGCCAGTAGTGAGTTAGGAGGTCTAACAGTTAGGAGTACTCTTGTCCAAAGATAGTGAAGATGGGTGTCCCAGTTTAAACAGAGAGTGTGAATTTGCCCTCAGTTTTTTGTTGTTGTTGTTGTTCCATCTGAGTCCTCAATGGATGGAACAATGCCTGCCCACATTGAAGGGTGATTTTCTTTATTTTCTACCAAGTCAAATGTTAATGTCTTCTGAAAATATCCTCACAGACATACCAGAAAAAGTTATACCAGCTATCTGGCATCCCTTAGCCCAGTCAAGTTAACCCATAAAATTAACCATCACAACATTCTCACCAACAGTTGATATTTGCAGTAGACAAAATAATAGCTCCCAAAGGATGTCCATGTTCTAATCCCCAAAACCTGTAAATATGTTACCTTACATGGCAAAAGGGACTTTGTAGATGTGATTAAGAATCTTTTATTTTTTTAGGATTTTTTTTTTGAGAGAGGACTCTTCTGTGTTGTCCACGCTGGAGTCCAGTGGTGCAATCATGGCTCACTGTAGCCTCAACCTCCGGGCTCAAGCGATCCTCCCACTGGGACTACAGGCACGCACTATCATGCCCAGCTATTTATTTTATTTTATTTTTTGTAGAGAGAGGGTCTTGCTGTGTTACCCAGGCTACTCTCGAACTCCTGAGCTCAAGTGATCCTCCCACCTCAGCCTCCCAAAGTGTTGGGACTATAGGTGTGAGCCACCATGCCCAGCCTGGTTAAGGATCTTGAGATGAAGAGATTATCCAGATGAGCCAAAATAATCATAAAGGTCCTTAAAAGATGGAAAGTGGAGGCAGAAGAGTTAGAGGAGATGTGAGGATGAAAACAGGTCAGAGTGATGTAGTCATCTGCTAAGGAATGAGGGCGCCACTAAAAAAATTAAAAAGTCAAAGAATAGGTTTTCTCTTAAAGCTTCCAGAAGGAATGCAGCTCTGCAGACAGCTTGATTTTAGCCCTATAAGCTCCATTTCAGATGTCTCACCTCAAGAACAGTAAGGCAATAAGTTTGTGTTGTTGTAAGTGTGTGGTAATTTATTATGGCAGCAATAGGAAACTAATACATTTTGTTTGTCTTTTTAATTTTAGTAATTCAATGAATACATATTGTATCTCAGAATGGTTTTAATTTGTGTGTATCTATCTAATGATGTCAAGTGTCTTTTAGGAGCCCTTCATATATTTCCTGTGAAATGTCTGCTCAAGTCTTTTGTCCATTTTAACTGGATTGTCTTATGATTTAGTTGCAAGAGTTCTTTATATGTCTTGGATACAAATCCTTTGCTAATATATGAATTGGGACTATTTTCTCCCAGTATTTGGCTTACGTTTTCTTAATGATGCCTTTCAAAGGGAAGAAATTTTTAATTTTGATGAAATCCAATGTATCGATTTTTAACTTTTTATGCTTTATGCTTTTTGAGTCTAACAAATTTTTGACTATCCTCAAATGGCAGGAATTTGGATGTAGGTTCTTTTCTAAAAGTTCTATAATTTCAACTTCAAAATTTACTTCCTTGAACTTTTTAACATGAGTTGAGATGCTTGGTATGAAGCCAGAGGCTTTGTTGACTTTCAGAGAATCTTTTCATGCAATCTTAAAACTGCATTATTTCTGTCTCTGGGTGATAGACACTAAAGCAATCACTTCAGCACTTTGGGAGGCCGAGGTAGGCGGATCACCTGAGGTCAGGAGTTTGAGACCAGTCTGGCCAACACAGTGAAACCTCATCTCTACCAAAAATACAAAAAAATAGCTGGGCGTGGTAGTGTGCATCTATAATTCAAGCTACTAGGGAGGATGAGGCAGGAGAATCGCTTGAGCCCAAGAGGTGGAGGTTGCAGTGAGCCGAGATCGCACCACTGCACCCCAGCCTGAGCGACAGAGCAAGACTCCATCTCAAAAAAAAAAAAAAAAAAAAAAAGAGAGAGAGAGAAATATATGAAAATATGCATTTTTTGCCCAGTACTCTTTCTGACTACTGAAACATAAACTAGCATTTACTGCATTGTGATGCTGTGCTACACAAACTTTCCTCATCTATAAAACTCGGTTCATTTCATAGATGAGGAAGCTGAGATTCACAGAGTTTAATTACCTGCTATAGATTACACAAGTATAATCAGTCCAGAATTTAAGTTCCTGTCTCATGGATATACTTTGAACTTTCTCATTTGATGGTATGACTTCTTACTCTTCAAATATATTACCCTTCTTTTTCTATGAAAAATGTTATTGCTCTAAAGTCAAAATGCATTAACCATTTTAAATATGGGCTCTTTCTTCTCAAGCGCCTGTCAGATTATGAAGGGGACAATCCAATGTTCCTCTTTTCTTCCCTTAGGGGCAGGGATTTTTGGCACGGTTTGTATCTCCACTGTCCTATTTCACTTCTGTGAAGAGCAAAGGCAATTGATGGATCAATGCTTGGAGCAAAATGCAGAGAATATGCATTTTGTATATTTTCTGCATTTGGCAAAGAATCCAAAGAATCACTTCTTTGGCAGTGATTAGTCTCTGACATTCTAAAAATGGATGAGCAGAGGGATTAGCCTTTATGCAGCTGGGACCCTGAAAAGCAAGTATTAGTTTGGTGTAAAAGTAATTGAAGTTTTACCATTACTTTCAATGGCAAAACTGCAAATGCTTTTGCACCAACCTACATATACACGAGCATACATAGACATTGAGGAATGTATATCACTACACAAAGCCACCACACCATGTTTATTGGGGGAAGGATTGCCGAGGATCTTTTCTGTGTCCTCTTGGGAGATACGGGAGTGGTAGAAACAGGCCCCTACATGGTGAACATACTTATCAGGTGGCATTCTGACCCTCTCACTGCCCTACTGTGGCTTTCAGGTTAATTTATTAATTCTCAGAGTTCAATTTTCTATTTTAGTGACAGAAGCAGTATTGTTTATGTGCTAAACTGACTCCCTATTTACTAGCCCTGTCATTTTGAACAATTTGCTTTATTTCTCTGTGTCTCATTTTCTCATCTGTAAAATGTAGCTGCCATGACACTGATCCAACATGGCTGTGATAAGGATTTAATGAATTAAGACAGGTAAAGATCATGAATGCTGCTTTACCTATATACCCATTGCCTGGCATATAGCAAGGGCTCAATAAATATCTTTAGTTTTAGGACAATCATACATACGTGTGTGTGTGTGTGTGTATGTGTGTGTGTGTGTGTATATATATGTGTGTGTGTGTGTGTGTGTGTACCTATATATTTTTCTAAAATGGGACAGAACTGCTTGGTCGTCCTTTTCTATGTAACAAACATAGTAATATAAATAAAGTAATAGGGAAAAAATATCTTACAACAGCCCCATAAAGTACTGAGGCACAGAGAAGTTAAATGTACTGCCCATGTTTACAGAATTCAAAATGATTACACAGATTACACAATACCTCTTTATTTTCCTGTCCAGATCTGATAGCTTTAGGTGAAGTGGGGAGAATGAGTCATAACTGGCAGGTATGGGAGGGGGGCTAATATCTCTGGCTGCTTCACCTTAAACACATGATTTATTCTACCCAGCAGTGGCTGAGCTGAACCTCGAAAACAAGTTTGCCTCGTTATACACACGCTCACTCTGCTGCTCAGCCTTCTTAGTGCCACACACGGTCAGGAACCCTCACTCAACAGTGGGATGTTTGTGGGTTTGCTGGTTGACACTAGAAAGGAGAGTGTGGTGACAAAAGGAGCTAAGGTGAGAGCAGGGTGTTTCAAAAGCAAATACTGCCTTCTTTACAAGCTTGCCAACTCTTAGAGGAAAGACTGTGATTCTGTCTTTGTGGACCACGGAAGTTCCCTGCACCTTTGTCTATTATAGGACTGTCTTGTCTTATTCATCTGAATGCCCCTAGCGCCCACCCCAGAGCCTGGTGAATGGTCAGTGTTCCATAACTGTTGAATGGTACTGGACACCAACCATCTTAGCCCTGGAAAGAGCTTAGTGGTCTGAGTTGGAGGAAAGCTCAGAAATAATAACACCTGAACTCCTGCTGGATACAGGAATCTCCTTGCATTATAAATCAAAGAATGTAGTAGTTTGGAGCATAGCATCTGGAAACAGACTTTCCTGGGTTTAAGTCTCAGCTCCATCATCCCAAATCCTGTAAATATGGGCAGTTTATTTAACTTCTCTGTGCCTCAATACTTTATAAGGATATTGTAAGATTTTTTCCCAACTATTACTTTATTTATATTACTATGCTTGTTACAAAGAAAAAGACAACCAAGCAATTTTGCCCCATTTCAGAAAAAGTTTGCAATCAACACCAATTATATGGTGATAAATAACTGGAATGGTGGCACCCTTGGGTCAAGACTGGCAAGGAAAATGCTATGGTTCATCTCCAACAAGAATATGGCACCTTGGCCAGCACAGGTCACTCTAAAACTGAGTCCTTAGTGCTGGGCCCAGATTTGGATCTTTTCTCTGAAGCTAGCAAGTCAGGTAAAATAATTGGGTTTTTAAAAAAGAAGTTTAAAATGAAGCTCAAGTTAAAAACCCATGCTCTTGACATATTTCCTTTCAAATTTTATATAAAACATACTTTTCCACTTTAATAGCCCAGATTTTTTTCTTTACACAGCCCATCGCATAGTTGCAGACAGACTCTTCTGCCTTAAGATGTAAACATAGGGAAAAATTAATGGCATCTACATAATATTCTTTCCACACTCTGCCATTATAAGGAAAATTAAAAAAAAATTTTTTAAAAAGAAAGAAAGGTTCCATCTTAGATTCTCACAACCTCTTGTTCCACAGTTTATGAACCTGACTCTTGATGCTAAGCTGGCAGTGTGTGTAAGCAGATTTTTGTTTTCAGTGAAGGAAACCTGGGAAAAGATGGATTGAGCTCATTTTCTTCCAAGCGTTATTGAATGGTACATGTTCCTCAAAGCCCTCATTCTCTCAAACTAGAGCACATTTCAGGATCACACAGCCTTCCTTATAATGCTGGCTGTCTTCAGTGGCAAACTCACAGATCCATCCCAGTTGGCTGTTGCAGTTTTTGTAGCTCACATCTTGAACTATGTGGCAGCCAGTGAGCATGATCTGATCTTGAACTTCACCATACTATAGGTTAACTACTTTGTGACAAAGAAATGCCCTGCTAGTGGTGCCTGTGCACCTAGTAGAGACGAATTGAGTTCTGAGCCATTGGTCAGGATTATATCACAGTTTGCACAAGAAAACAGATGGGTACTGCCAATATGATCAAGGAAAATTCTGTCCATTTTTAGAGCTGAAGTTTTAAAAACCTGCATAGGTGAGTAGAATAAAGGGGCTGCAAGAGCACACCAATCCTCCCAACAGCAAGTGAAAGGTAGGACACAACCCACAGTGGGCGTAACTAGGCTGGCCTGGGCTTCCCCTGAAGCTGGGTTGTGATACTGTAAGATTTTAATAAGATAATATATGTAGCTTATTTAAAACAATGCCTGGTACATAGGAAGTGCTCAATGAATGCCGACCTCCTCCCCTTCCTCTTTCTTCCTTTTCCTCCTCCTCTTTCTTCTTCTTCCTTTTCTCCTCCTCATCACTCTCTTCCTCTTCTTCATCTGGCTTCTGCTTGGAAATCCTCAATGACAGAGATACACTGAGACAAACCTACCTTCTCTTAATTTCCATTCATTGATCTCCAACCTTTCTTCCCATGAAGGATTTCACACAGCCAAAGATAGCTATTAGGTACGTCCAGAGCCTTCTGTAAAGTCACACATCTACACTTCTCTCTAATCATGTTTTCTCATTCCATGTGATATCCAGATTTTTTTCCATTTGTTTAAAGCCTTTTCATTGCCCATGGGTGATGCCTTAGTGGCACATGATCCTAATGCAGTTAGTTCAGGAAGAAGGAAGTGTGGGCTTTTTTCTTCTCCAACATAGGCATGATTCCAACTCAAACATAGTTTCTTGGATCTCTTTGAAGAGGTAGAGGTTATGAACAGGGTGTCTACCTAGCTATTATCACTCATTATACCTGTCCCCTTCACCACTCCCCCAACACACATGCACATTCACCCTGAATCTCTGCTCTTTTTACTAGGGTTGAGGTGTGAGGTTCTGTATGACATAACTCCTCCTTCCCCCATTATGGCTGCTGTGACACTCTGAGAGAGGACCAAGTGGGTGCTGGCCATTCTGCATTTCTTTTAGTGCCAACAAAAACATCTTCAATACTTGAAGCAGAGTAAGAGCTGTGAACCAGCAGAGTGATCCAGAAATCCCCCTATGCTAAATCCTACATAGCAGCCAGTGATCCAGGGAGACCTGGCTTGACTTAGCAGGAGGGACCCACAGCAGACAGTGAGTGATGCCCATTCTGAACCTGCAGTTTTATGTCTCTGTTCCCCTGGTGCTTGGGTACTTGACGTTTACAGCTTCTCTCCTGAGCTGCACTATTCCTCCATCTTGCCTCCCTGTTGTGCTCCACCTACTGCTGATTCCTGCTTGTCTCGCCAACCTCAGCTCTCCCCAAACCTTAAAACACTTATGCTCAACGGTTTGCTTTTCTTCATATATTTTAGGCTCTGGTACCTCGTTCCCCTTCAGGCATTAAGCTCCTTTAATAGTAACTAACAATTTTGGAGCACGAATTGTCAGTGAAAAAAAAAAATTAACATTTACTGAGCATTTACTATTTGCTAGACTAAGTGCTTTACATGCAACATGTCATCTAAACCTCACAAAGACTCTCTAATATAAGGTAGCTCATGTTATTGGCTATTTGTTATATGTTAATATATTTTATGTGTTATTATATATATATGTGTGTGTATGTGTGTGTGTATATATATATGTTATATGTTATTGGTTATAAGAAAATAAAATGGGGGCCAGGTGCGGTGGCTCGCACCTGTAATCTTAGCACCTTGAGAGGCCAAGGTGGATAGATTGCTTGAGCCCAGGAGTTCCAAGACCAGGCTGTCCAACATGGTGAAACCCCCATCTCTACAAAAATTACAAAACCTAACTAGGGGTGGTGGCATACACCTGTAGTCCCAGCTACTCAGGAGGCCTGATGTGGGAGGATCACTTGAGCCCAGGAGGTGGAGGTTGCAGTGAGCCGAGATCACATCACTGCACTTCAAATCCTATCTCAAAAATAAAATAAAATAAAATAAAAAAATAGGGCTTGAGAGGTTAGATAGCTTGTGGGAGAACTGAGGTGGATACCCAGTATCTCTGAGTCCAAACTGTAATGCTTCTCCAAGCAGGAATCCTCCAGTAATTAACAATAATTCCCTCCCACAGGGTATCTTGGGATTCCAACAGGAAAGAAGAACCACTGTCAGTTATGAAACAAGGGATTTATTATGAAATTTAGACCTTACATAATTATGGAAGAAGCTGAGAAAGTGAAAGTGCCACTGGAGAGTTGAACGATCAGAGCAAGAGTAAGTAACAGTCATGCATGTCCCACTGCAGAAATGAAACTGCGATGGCAAGCTCATGGGAAGCCCGTGAGAAACTGCCACCACTGCCAACATATGGTGATAGGCCTGGACCCTCAGACCACTGTTGATCAGTGGGGTCAACAGTTGGAACATAGGTAGAATGTAGAGCAGATGGCAGCAAGGACAAACTGGAACCTGCCAACACCTCTGCATCTGTCATCATGTCTAATCACAATGACTTTCAGAGGTAATCATACTGCTTTAGTCTTTCAAATCTCATGCACATTTCTTTTTTGACAACTCCAATCCAGAACCATATAGGGAGGGGGACTCTGGGAAATATACTTCCAGGTTAATCAAGTTGACATATGCAAACCATCCTGCCTTAGTCTGTCTTGTGCTTTCATAAAAGAATACCTGAGACTGAGGTAATGTATAAAGATTAGAAATGTACTGGCTTATGGTTCTGGAGGCTAGGAAGTCCAAGATGGAAAGGCTGGCATTTAGCAAGGGCCTTCTTGCTAAGTCATCTCATAGTGGAAGGGCACAGGGGGCTGGGGACCAGGGACCAAACTCACCCCTTTAGAATGAACCCAATCTTATGGGTTTGTATTAATCAATTCATGAGGGTGGAGCCCTCATGGCCTAATCACCTCTCACTAGACCTCACCTCTCAACACAGTTGCAATGGAGATTAAGTTACCAACGCATGGTTTTTGCGGGGGGCACATTTAAACCATAAATGTGCAAACTTCTTCCCATGTATTATCCTCAAAAGCAGCAGGGGCTGTTATCTACTGAAGATCCCACGCATTATCTATGATTCTTAGGGTACAATAATGCTTACAAAATCTAAGTATTTATTGGCTCACTTGCAATTCAAAAACTTAGTATGTGGCTGTTATTCATTTACTTTCTTTTTCCTATTTTAGAAGATCAGAGGAAGGCTTACCATTTTAGTGCTCAACATTAGTTTAAAATAAAAAATAAAGTTAATTTTAAAAAATTCATTACAGAGAAGATGATAAATTTTTCCAGCATCAATGCATAGATGACAATTAATGCTTGACATAGCTTCTATTTAAAACAAAATAATGTTTTAAAAAATCCTTCATTAGTGGTATGCTAAGGATTCCAACAAAGCCAAACAGCCTTCAGGCATAGGATGAATCATCTAATTTGTCTGTCAAGGCTCATTCAGCTGGAAAGGGCTGTACTTTCACGCAGGGAGAATTTCTAATGGCAGCTTTCTGGTAGCAGGCATCACACCACCAGAGTGACATTAGCAGCTCACCACCAAAACCAGTTTGGACAAGTGAGAATGACCCTTGGGCAAACTCCTTAACAGCTGATTTATGGGTATATTAGTCAGCTCTGGCTGTCATAATAAAATATCACATACTGGATGGCTTAATAGAAATGTTTTCCCCATAGTTCTGGAGGCTGAAAGTACAAGACTGGGGTCCCAGTATGATCAGGTTCTGATGAGGTCTCTCTTTCTTGCTTGCATATGGCTGCCTTCTTGCTGTGTCCTCCCATGATGGAGAGAGAGAGGTTGGGGTGGGGAGGAGAGAGTGCATGAGCTCTGGTGTCTCTTCCTTTCTTACCAGTGCACTAATCCCAACCCATCATGAAGACCTACCCTCGTGACCTCATCTAAACTTAATTACCTCCCATACCATCACAATGAGCACTGGAGTTAGAGCTCCTACATCTGAATTTGGTGGTGGGACACAATTCAGTCCATAGCAACAGGCATTTCAGACAGACCTGGAACCTTGAAGTTCTCAGGTTTCCTGCCAGCCTGACTGGACCCAGAGTCTGTACACTGAATCCACTGTCTTCTGCCTTGGCTCAACATTCTTCTCTTATTGGTTTTAATGTCACCAGGCTAAGAAATTCTCTTCCAGCCAAGAATCTGATTTTTTTTCAACATGCAAATCCCCATGGATATTTAGAGGGGAAAAAAGCAGCCTTCCATGAGTGTAAGGCATAGGGCAGAAGGAGGCAGGTGCCCTGAGATGAGCAGATCTGTCCCCCACCTAGGGACACCATTCAATCACTCATTATACAATTATTTTGAGCATCTTCTCTGGACTAACCACTGTGCTAGATGATGTGGGTACTACGGAGAATAACATAGATGACTCACATCTTGATGCAATGGACTGAAAGTTCATGTCCCCCAAAATTCATATGTTGAAATCCTAATTCCCAATATTATGGTATTAGGAGGAGGGGTCTTTGGGAAGTGACTAGGTCATGAGGGTAGAGCCCTCATGAATGGGATTAGTACCTTATAAAAGAGACCCCAGAGACTCTCTTACTCTCCTCCCAACAGGAGAGGATACAATGAAAAGATGGAAAGTGTGCAACCTGGAAGAGAACCCTTGCCAGAACCTGACCATGACCATGCTGGCACCCTGATCTCAGACTTTTCAGCCTTCAGAACTGTAGGAAATAAGTTTCTGCTGTTTATAAACCACCTAGTCTATGGTGCATTTGTTAGAGCTGCACAAACTGACTAAGACACTGCAGAATGCCAATTTCAGATACTCTGTCACATTTTGCAGGCTAATAAATTCTTGTCTGTTAGACCTTTGTCTGCCATTGTGAGTTTGGAAAAGAGAGTGACATATTTATTCCTCTATATTTTCTCCTTTCACATTCTCTTATCCTCATCCTACTATAGGCCTCTGTGGCATCATCTAAGTAAATTAGAGAGCAGAGACCTGTGCTTTATCGCCAGTTCCCTAAAACTCTTTTCTTGTCATTGGCTTTTGGAAAGGCAAGACTGAGAGCAGCAATGTCCTCCGGTGGTAAAAAACTGCAGTCACAATGTCTTACTGCCTGGAACCAAGAGATACCTCTCTCAAGTCTTTCACAGGCTCAGATTTTAAGTCTCCTTGGCAGTTTCTCCCTCTCCCTCTCCCCCTCCCTCCTTCCCTCTGCCCCTCTCTCTTTTGAGATGGAGTCTGGCTCTGTCTCCTGAGCTGGAGTGCAGTGGTGCAATCATGGCTCACTGCAGCCTAGACCTTTTGGGCTCAAGTGATCCTTCTACTTCAGCCACTTGAGTAGTTGGGACTACAGGCATGCACCACCATGCCTGGCTTTTTTTTTTTTTGGTAGAGAAGAGGGCTCATTATGTTGCCCAGGCTGGTCTCAAACTCCTGGGCTCAAGCGATTTTCCCGCCTCGGCCTCCCAAAGTACTGGGATTGCAGGCATGAGCCACCATGCTCAGCCCACTATCTCTCTCACTTAAAGAAACAAACAAACAAACAAAAAGAGATGGTGATGTGGATTCAGGTGGGACAGAGATCTGAAAGCACCTCAGAACCAGCAATTGCTCTGATCAGAGTGACCCCACATTGATCCCTTTTCACTCAGACATTTCCAAACTCCAGCTTCTTGGAGGCAGTGGTTGATATATTTGGTTCTTTACTGGGATTCTAGCACAGGGCTGTCCAATCTTTTCGTTTCCCTAGACCACATTGGAAGAAGAAGAACTGTCTTGGGCCACAAACAAAATATACTAACACTAATGATAGCTAATAAGCTAAAAAAAAATTACAAAAAAATCTCATAATGTTTTAAGAAAGTTTACAAATTTGCATTGGGTTGCATTCAAAGCCATCTTGGGTGACATGTGGCCCGTGGGCCACGGATTGGACAAGCTTGTCTAATAGATGGTTCAGTTGAACCTTTAATTAAACATGTTTTCCAAACTCAATTGGACCTTCAGTGTCCGTTTCAATAGTACTTGTCACACTTTAATGGACCTTATTGTTGAATTGCTAGATGATGACCTTCAGCAACCAGTTGAGTTTGGAAAACATGGGCCAATCCACCATTGGTTCACAAACTGGGTCTTTCTCCTTTCTCCTAAGATAGCTACATCAAAACTTCTCTGTTCTTCTCAAAGGGCTGATACCCTTTTACAATCCAAAAATGATCAAGTCATTCATCCAAGAATGATCAGATCACTCTGCCCTTAGAGCCCTTCTGCAGCTCCCCATTGCCTTGGGATAGAGCTCTGCTCAGCACCTTCGCTCACCTGGCCTCTAACAGCTTCAGCTCTCTGTGCCTCTCTAGTCTTGCCCCTGTCATTTCCTAACAATGTGCTCTGTGCTTTCTTCAGTCTTTGCAACTCATCAAGTTCTTGCCTCTAGGCTTTCATACCAATGTGCTGCTGCTTTAATTTAGGATGATCCTCACCTTCCCCACACCCTAGCTGGCCTTCAGGTATCATTTTTCTTGTACTTCATGCAGGAAGACTTCTCCCCCTTCCTTCAGTAGGCTAATTATCCATGGTATGTGCTCCTATGGCACAATGAACTTCCTTTTCAATAGCACTCGTCACACTTTAATGGATCTTATTGTTGAACTGCTAGATGATGAGCTCCACTAGATGATGAGCTTCCAGTAGGCAGGGATTGCGTTGTTCTCTGATGCTTCCCTACTGCCGAATACAGAGCATTACACACAGTAGGCAATCACTACACAACCAACTCAGTGAATGGACTAATCATGCAGGATCACAGAAAGTTTGAAAAATTGCAGCAAAAATCACTCATAATGCCATTTTTCTAATAGGACCATTTTCATTTTTGCTTATTTCCTTCTCTTCCTCCTTCCACCAAATATTCATGTCTTTAAAGAGTTGCAGTCATTATGCACTTATAATGTGGTTTTTTGCTTCTAACTTCACATTTTTACTAAGTTACACATAATGAGACTTAAGAATTGGAGCTCATCTTTGTCCTACAAGCAGCACAGGGCTCTGTCAGAAGAAATGTAAATAAGAGGGAAAAGAATACATGTGATACATTATTGCATTTATTCTAGGCTGTGCTCTGGTTTTTCCCAAACTCTGGACAAGCAGGCATGGACTCTTATGTAGGGTAACGACTTGTGTGGCAGGCTTGGATTGTACATGGTCTGTAACAAGACAAAAATGCAAGGTACCTTAAAATAATTTGATTTTCTCCCTTCCTCCCATCCTCTCTTTCTCTCATTTTTAAAAATGATAAAAACTACTTAACAGCATAGATAGGTTCTTTCAGGTTAGGGAGGAACTATGGAGTCAAGCAGTCCTAGATTTTAAATACTGCCCTTTTGCCTGCTACCTTCGGGAAACTCAAACCCTCTAAGCTCGTTTTCTTATTTGTATGATGAGGATAATAGTAGTATCTGCCTCATAGTGGGATTGTGAAGTGTAAATGAAATCATGCATATGAAGTGCTGAGCACAATGCCTGGCACATAGTAAGCGCTCAATAAATGATAGTTATTTTAGTTTTTATCCATAAGCAGATGGATCTCTCCAGCATTTCTCAGGAAACTAACCACTGTTAAGTGGATAGATCTCTGATGTTCTTGCGCTATAGAGAGGATACCATATAAAAACTGCTGAAGTGAAGAGCAGTTTGAACACAAATACCTGCAATCCAGATCATCTGTCCCTTCTCCATCTATGCAGGCTCATATGTTAAACCACTGTCCAAGGCACATCTTCCTGGCTGGTGGACACATAGGTCTCTTGCTGGCCCTTAGTTTCACTTGCTCTTGGAAAAGGCTGTCTGTCTCCAAACTTATTCTTCAAATTAGATGAAAATCCTATGAGTTATTTTCAGTGATGTGATAACAGTCTCACAGATTGAAACATTGTTTATTTATATTATTGATGGTGTACTTTTTCTATTCAACTCTAAAATGCATGCACACACAACAGAGTTTCACTTTGGAATAGCTTTTGCTCTTTGCTCCCTTCACATGGATAGGTCAGTTCATAAAGCAATTTTTTTTTTTTTTGAGACAGAGTCTCGTCCTATTGCCCAGGCTGGAGTACAATGGCATGATCTTGGCTCACTGCAACCTCCGCCTCCCAGGTTCAAGTGATTCTCCTACTTTAGCCTCCCAAGTAGCTGGGATTACAGGCACGTGCCACCTCACCCAGCTAATTTTTTGTATCTTCAGTAGAGACAGGGTTTCACCATGTTGGCCAGGCTGGTCTCGAACTCCTGACTTCATGATCCACCTGCCTCGGACTCCCAAAGTGCTGGGATTACAGGTGTGATCCACCGTGCCTGGCCTAAAATAATTACATCTTAAGATAGAAAGAAACTGTATGGTACAGCCTCTGTTTCGGTATGGGGGAGAAAAGTCATGTTCCTTCTTTCTGCTGTGCTTAATGTGTTCATTAAACACACATTTACAGATAAATTCTTGAAAATCAAGATAAAAGGATAAAGGAATGCTAAGCACAGCCTTAAGATCTCAGAGCCAAATGAGAGAGACCCATGCATTTGCAGTAAACTATCTTCATGTGAGAAATGCTATGTTTGGAGCTGGTATATAGTAAAAAGAGAACTCAATTAAGAATGCTATTATCGTATTTACCAAATTTAATATGCTATTGATAAGAAGATGAACTCCAATTTCAGAAATTGTGTCTTAGGTCAAGTTTCCCAGAGATAGACCCTGAGACCAACATTCATGTGCAACTCACTAATTAGGAAGGGCTCCCAGCAGAACCCAATAAGGGAATAAGGAAAGCAGGCCAGGGAAGGGGAGGAAGCCAAGCACAATCCCACAGACAGCAGCTGCAGCTTTATTCCACAGGGGGAACTCTGGGGTGGAAGTTGCATCTCAGAGTCTGTCCTGATTTGGGGCAGGGAACTGGACTTTCATACTTCTGCACTAGTCCTGGGCCAAGGATGCCCGGGCATATTATATTTCAGTTCTCTGCTCTGGGCAGCCCGAGAGTAGTCTTTTGAAGAGAATAGCAAGGGCAGACAGTTGGAAGCAGAAGCCCACATTCATATGAGGAGAGGTGCACAGGAATGGTACAAAGAATCCAAGAGGATCTGGGCAGAACACCAACAATGTTTGCTACAGAAAATAGGATGTGAGCAGATGCGCATCTTAAAAACAGTAGAATAGCAATGGAGGAAATGGGCATCAGTGTATGTTTCACAGAGGAAGTCGGGTGGCCTTGAAAGATCAGCAGAAGAAATGTTTCAGTCAGGGGGGATATGATGAGCAGCGTGAGAGGATCAATGTGAGACCAATGAGAAGACAGAAGGGAAGGCCCCATGAGTAGACTGCTATCACTGGCTGTGTCCAACTTCTGAGGCAGAGAAGCTGAAGCCACCTTAGAGGGATCTTCTGTTGGAAACGCTGATTGGTTGATTCTTACTTTGATCCAGGGTCATTTCTTGAGTCCTTTGAGGCCAGCTTCTACTCCAAGGTGACATGCCACAACTAGGGCAAGATGATGATGGCTGAAGCAGAGCCCTCAAATGTAGGCTGTAGTAGAGCTGGGAGGGCTAAGCCGTGCAAAAAGTTTCAACTTTGTCCTGTAAGGTCCAAGGAATCTTGGAAGGTTTCTATACTAAGGAGTGATATAATCTGACCTGTGCTTAAAAAGGGTGACCCTGGCTAAGATGCCTCCACATGTGCTTTACTAGAATGGGTACTTTTCTTTTTAACCTTTACTGTGGGACTTCTCTCCCTACAGACATCTTTCTATCCCTATCTGTCTTAGTGTCCTTGGACTGCCATAAAAGAATATATCACATGCTGGGTGGCTTAAGAAACAAATTTATTTTTATACAGTTCTAGAGGCTGGAAGTCTGAGATCAGGGTGCCAGGTCAGGTTCTGGTGAGCGTCCTCTCACTGGTCTGTGGATGACCACCTTCTCCATGTGTGTTCATGTGGCTTTTCCTCGGTGTGGGTGAGCAGAGAGAAAGAGACAGACAGACAGACAGAGACACACAGAGAGAAAGCAAGAGCACCCTCCTGTCTCTCTTCCTCTTCTTCTAAGGACACTAATTGTGTCAGATCAGGGCCCTACCCTTATGGATGTATTAGTTCATTCTCATGCTGCTATGAATAAATACCCAAGACCAGGTAATTTATAAAGGAAAGAGGTTTAATTGACTCACAGTTCCATATGGCTAGAAAGGCCTCAGGAAACTTACAATCATGGCAGAAGGTGAGGGGGAGGCAGGCATCTTCTTCACATGGTGGCAGGTGAGAGAATGAGAGCTGAGAAAAGCTAATAAAACCATCAGATCCTGTGAGAACTCACTCACTATCATGAGAACAGCACGGGGGAAACTGCCCCCATGATTAAGTTATCGCCACCTGGTCCCACCCTTGACACATGGGGATTACTACAATTCAAGGTGAGATTTGAGGTGGGGACACAGAGTCAAACCATATCACTTCCTTTAACCATAATTGCTTTTGTAAAGGCTCTATCTCCAAATACAGTCACACTGGGGGGTTAGAGCTTCAACATATGAATTTTGGGAGGACATAAATGTTCAGTCCATAGCATCACCTCATAGATTTCTTAAATAGTTGGAAATATCCCAGAGGCTTACTTGCATCATAACAGCAGTCAAGGCTTAGCAACAGCAGGTAAATTCAAGAGTTACTTCAGCCCGGCTATTGACCTCATGTGATTATCTCCTTTAACCTATCCAGACCATCAGTTTATCTCAGTTAAATTTGTACTGCCATGGCACGTATACTGGGGGAAAAAAATGTGCTACTTAGATTTCCCAAGCAATTTGTATTTCATCTCCTAAAGCTGACACAGGGAGTTTATCAGGCCCAGAGTTCAAATTCTGGCTTTCCAGCTGATCATTATGGAACTGGCTTCCTTGCTGGCTTTAGCATCTGGAGTTGCAACAGATACCTTGGTGCCTGAAACATGCTTATGAAATCTATGAAACCACAAGCCAGCTGTCCAGTTCCAATGTGAAGCAACATTTACTCTTGGGCTACAGTGCCTTGATTGTGGCATGTCACCTTGGAGGAGGAACTGGCCTCATCAGACCCAAGAAATGAGTCTCAGGTCCCATGAAGTGGCTCATGCTTGTATCCCAACACTTTGGGAAGCCCAGATGGGAGAACTGCTTGAGGTTAGGAGTTCAAGACAAACCTGGGCAACAAAGTGAGAGTCTATCTCTACAAAATTGAAAAACTTAGCTGGGCCTGGTGATGCACTCCTGTAGTCCCACCTACTAGAGAGGCTGAGGTGGAAGGATTGCTTGAGCCCAGGACGTTGATGATGCAGTGAGCTATGATGGCACGACTGCACTCCAGCCTGGGGGACAGAGAGTGACCCTGTCTCTAAAATTAAGAAAAAAAGAGAAAGAAATGAGTCTAAGTCAAAATAAAGAGCAACCAGTTTCCAACAGAAGGTCATTCTAAGGTGAAAATTAAGGCAAAAAATGTAAAAAGATAGATTTTATAAACATTTTTACTTCAGCTTTGTTGGTTTATCCTAATAACTTTCCTATCTTTTTTAACAGATTTCTTTAAATTAAGCATATTTGCAATTTAAATAGCAAAAACATTATGTAGCTATTAATTACTATATATACTTGATCTATAATAAATTCTAAAACACTAAACACTAAATAACCAAACACTAAATATAGAAAACACTAAACAGCCAAAATGAGACCATCTCCATCCAAAAACATAAATAAAAACCAGGCATACCCTGTAAACAATATTCTGCATTATTCCTTCTCTCCAAAACTATATTTAAGTTTGGTTCTTGATATTTTTCACTATGTTCTCCCAACTGTTGTGTGGGTTCAGCCATGCTTTAAAAATATAGGTTTTTTTCAGATCTTTTTCTGATTACAAAAGCATATATTTTTATGTCAAGAAATTTGAAAAATCTAGATAAGCATAAAGAATAAAACATCTATAGCCTCAGTTAATATTTTGCTGCCTTGTTTTAATGTCTACATGTAACACTCACTCATTTATTCATTCATTAATTCATTCATCATTTACTCATGTTTTCAACAATTATATTTATGGAGCTCTCGAGAGGAGCTTACATTCTAGTGGAGAGAGGGAAAAATAAACTAGTAAATCAAAAGATAAAAGATTGGGTGGTGATGAGTTCTATGGTAAAAATAAAGCAGGTGATATGGTATCAAGTACTACTTAAGTTGAATCCTGAATGATAGGAAGCAGCTAGCTTTGTGAAGATCTAAAAAAAGAACAGTCCAGGCTGGAGGGACAGCTGGTACAAAGCCTTAGAAATACAAGTACCCTTTAGCCAGAAATCCCGCTTGTAAGAATGGGCTTGTAAGTATGCAAAGAAATCGTTATACAGATAACAGATATAAATAGATGATAACTAGCTAGCTAGCTAGATATAACCACACTGTTGTTTATAGTAACAAATGGCTACAAACAATCTATCACTAGGAATTTGTTGAATACTTCATGGTGCTTCCATAAAATGGATCATCTTCCAGTTGCTAAAAAATGAACTGGGTCTTTCTCTACATGCTGACATGGAAAGATCTCTAAGTGGTAACTTAGGATCCCAGGCTGCTTGTGTCCAGTGGTTCTGCCATTCACTAGAGCCTACTTGAAATCCTCCAATGAGTTCCTGCATTTGGTTCTCCAACCAGCAGAGAGAGAGATTATGAGGAGGTTGCACAAGAAGGTTCAGAAGCCAGGCCTGGATGGGCTACACATCATGTCTACCCACATTCCATGAAGTCTCATGGCCCCACCTACATGGTATGGAGGCTAGGAAATGTGGAGGAGCACTTGTGTATTAGTTTCCTACTGCTGCTGTAACAAATGTAGTGGCTTGAAACAACCTAAATGTATTATCTTAGAGTTCTATAGTTTGGAAGTCCAACATAGATCTCACTTGCTCAAATCAAGGTGTTGCCAGGATGGCATTCCTTGTGAAGGCTTTAGGTTAGAATCTGCTTCGTTGTATTTTTCAGCTTCTAAAGGTTGCCCACACTCAATGGGTTGTGACCTTCTTCCTCTCTTTTGAAAGCCAGCCAGCAACACTGTATTTCTTATCAATACTGACACCTTACCTACTGAATGTTGGTTTGGTTCTAAGATTCAGGGCTTTGTGTTTCTGTGGTTATTTTATTATATGCATCTCTTCCCAACTGTATGTTCAGAGACATCTCATTGGTAGCTTGAAGTGGCATGGTGGTCTTCAGTATGTAGATATTGGGGTGGGTCATTATTCTAGCATACTGCTTGACATGGTCATTTAGTGAGATTTCAGGATCAACAGGTATGTTCTACAGCTTTTAGTATCTCCATCAACCAAAAACCAATTAATTTCTACCTGTTATCAAAGAAGAAATGCTTTAATTGGTCATTGCCAATTTTGTTTTAGCTTTAGTTTTTTTCCTAGAATATCAGAATGGGGATCTTCTCTTTGATTCATTGATGGATTCCAATAGCCTAACAACACATGATAGATGTTCAGTAAATATTTGTAGAGTAAATGAATAAGATCTGCCAGAAGCTAAGGCCTCTATCTTCCTGATAGGTGATTCCACCAGGCTTTCTCCATCATTTGTATTACAAAATCTTTGTAGGAAAAGAGTTAAGCTCCTCTCAATAACTCTTTCTTCTGCATCCTCATAGTAATTTACAAAATACCTATAAGGGTGGCAATTATCTATGTTATGGTAATTTATCTTATTATATACATATGTGACTCTTCCGCTATAATAGAAGCTCTTAGAAATCAGGGTTGGTGTCTTTGTCTTGTTTTCATGTTTATTTCCTTCTCAAAAGTAGTATTTCCTTTATTTTTATTATCTATTCTCATGAATGTGCTACACGGAAAGCTGAAGGAATTGATCTTGCCTGTGCTTCTTAGCTGGAGTGCAAACCCGTTTGCAGCAGGTGTGATGGACAAAGCTGTACTCCAAGACTGTGACAGTCCTCAGCCCTGTCAAGATTTCAAGCTCAGCACATGTTTGCTGAAGGAATGGTGTTGGCTTTCCCTTTGAAAACCTTGGAGAGACTTTAGCAAAGGCCAAAAGAGGAAAAGCTGAATTTCCTCCTAAAACATTTCTCGGTCTCTGCCTCCCACACATATAGGAGCTTCTAATTTTGGCCTTGGCACCAGTCACCTGTCAAAGCAAATTATTCTTAAAAAGGCTTAAGTGGGAGGCCAGCCCAAGGTTTTGTTTTGACAGAATTGTACGTGAGTGGGACTGACCATGTTCTTGGCCTTGGCTGTACCCTTTTGTGACACAGAAATAACCTGAACTCATCTGATGTAACAAGTTTTGAGAAGTTCTGCTGAACTGATTGACAAATCTTTCCCAGGACAGCTTGAGATTCTCAATGTACAACAAGTATATCAACCATGATGATCAAATTAAATAGCTTTTCTTGGATTTTCCTGTCACTCCTGGCAGAGGTAATATGGAAAACCCAGGCCTTGAGAAAAACATGCTTAGAGCATACTTGGGCTATTTGCTGGAGCATTACTTTCCAAGTTTTCCAAGAAGCTTTAAGTTGCTAACATAAGCATAAATGCTGCTCTACTGCAGCCACTGTGAAATAAACAGCAGGCTGGGACACAAGAGCCAGCACACTCTGAACCAACTTTCTCGGGAAACTCCCTAGGGACCCAAGGTTGCATAAAATTTAACAGGAAGGCAATCCAACATTGTCCAAATGCTCTTTCTCTACCATAGGGTTCTATCAGGTTTGCCAATTCCTGCTTACAAAATCAATCTATTAATACCATGCATGAAAATGCTTCTCAGAAAGTAGTTTTCATTAGTATAAAAGGCAGCTCCTCCAGGGATAGCTGGAGGTCAGAGTTGTATGTTCCAGAACCCTCTGTCTTTAGGTTGAAGCCAATTGGCCAAGACTCCGAGAAACATTTTTCTAGTCAATCAAGGTCAAAACTTGATGTGCTTGTTTATATTGGGGGAATGTGCATATAATTTTATATGTGTTGTGCATGTTAATTTAAAAAGCTCCTTGTCCTGAGGGCAGAGGAAATGATGATGCCTCCTAGTGGGAGACAAATTGAGAGAAACAGCCATTTAGAATAGGCTGGAGGAATTCAAGAGGATCCTCAGATCCTGGGTAAAAATGCAGACTCTACTCTCTGTTGTTTAATGATCTAATTCTATATAAGGCACAAGATCTCTTTCTGAACATCTATACAGCCTCTCTTGGTAGCTGTTCAAACCTACCAATCAACATATTTTTGACAACTTCCTATTTGTTCAAACATGGGCCTGGAATCAAAGAGGACACCAAGTGGCTGGGAACGATGACTCATGCCTACAATCCCAGCACTTTGGGAGGCCAAGATGGGAAAGTTGCTTGAGTTCAGGAGTTTGAGACCAGTCTGAGCAACATAGCAGGACCCTGTCTCTATTTTTAAAAAGAAAAGGAAAAAAAGAGGACACCAAGAAAATATTAGGCAGTAATTTTGTCCTTAGAAAATATATGCATCGTTCAGTAGAAGAGACTGGGTTGTAGCTTAAAACAATTTGAGATAAGCAATTCTCCATCTGTATGGTTCAGTTTGTGTGTCAATGGCTTAATCTTCTTTTGGACTCCCCTGTCCCCAGGAGCAAGCCCAAACTCCTTAATTTCGCATTCAAAGGTGTTTATAATCTGGTTTCCCACCCACGTCCTACTCAACCACATTTCTTGCCATTTCTGTCTTGCGTTCCATATTTCCACCACTCCTGAAACTGGCTTAAGGGTAGACCCTTCAGGTAAGCCAATCGCTAAGGCTTTCTAACACATGAAATCTAGCAAGTCATAGAGAAGAGAATTGTCAGACAGGGCTTCTTGTGAGATCCTCTAATAAACTGCTAAGGGTGGGAAGTGATATCCCCCAGTGACATGCTTAAGTAACAGTTAAAAAAAAAAAAAACCAAACTGCTTTCTAAGAAGAGTAGGTTCACCCAATATCAGAATTTTGTTTGATTGAGTCAGGGACCAAGGAATTGAATTGCTTGGGAAAACAGAGAAGAACAATTGCATATTGCCATCAGAGAGCCTTCTTTATCCACTGTTGTAACATCTAGCTTCTCCTCTAAACAAAATTAAACTGGTTAAAAGAAGTACCTAATTATTAACCAGCTGACAGTGGGCTGGCCATGGTTTACTGAACCACCTGTATTCTCTGGATTTCCCATGCTCTGTCTGTGCTTTTGACAGTTTTATCTGGAACCACTCCACTGCTACTCTACATTAAGTCAATCTCAAAATGCAACAAAAGCTATTGACTCCATCATAAAACACTCCCTGACTTTATGCTACCCTCTGGCCTAGCCTGCTCTGTATTAAGTGCCAAGTCTTTGTGTTCCCATTGACTCTGATGTATGTCTCTTATCCCAACACTTTATTATAATACGCTTTTGGTGTCTGGCCCCTTCGCTAGGCTCCTGATGGCTATGAACTGTGTCTTCTTTTTCTATGTACTAAAGCATCTCTCCTAGCTACTGGACCTTTGAGTATATTAGTGCTCTTTTTTAGGATAGGGACATGGGAGATCATTGAGAATACCTGAGTAGTCAGATTCATAGAAAAAGACCTGGGTTGGGTCCTGGCCAATGGGTGGGTAAGATTTGAAGAGGCAAGGGAAGGTCCTTCTTCCAGGAGAGTGACTGTGAGCAAAGGTGTGTGAAAGAAACAGTAAAGGACACAAGCCCACCTGTGAGAGGCAAAACATTCTTTCATATACCCAATGAAGATCTAACAAAGTCCATTTTCTTTTGCTCAGTTCTTCCCAGAATGTCAGAAGGGTAAAATTGTACAATTTGCAAGTAAGTGGCCAGGCATGGTGGCTCACACGTGTAATCCCAGCACTCTGGGAGGCAAACATGGGCAGATTGCTTGAGTTCAAGACCAGCCTGGGCAACATAGGGAAACCCTGTCTCTACAAAAAATGCAAGAATTAGTTGGGTGTGGTGGTACACCCCTGTAGTCCCAGCTACTAGAGAGGCTGAAGTGCGAGAATCACTTGAGCCCAGAAGGTAGAGGCTGCAGTGAGCCATGATGGCACCACTGCATTCCAGCCTGGGTGACTGTGAGACCTTGTTTCAAAAACAAACAAAATGTAACTGGAATTGTAAGTGGACAGAAACCTTGGTTGCCATTCCAGCTATGAAATCAAGTCTTCTGAGAGGCTGTACAAATTCACAGGACAAGATTCTTTGAATCACGTACTCTACCCTCAACTCCTCAAAAAAAAATCCCTAAATAGTGAGGTCTTGTTCAGGAGGTATTCACAGCATGAGGTAGGAGTAACTAGAGGTTAACCAGAATGGAAGGTCTTTGGCCTTTGTAAATGCAGCACCCCGGCACAGGCCTCATGTTCCTATCAGTGGTCTGTTTCTTGAGCCCTGGGTTGAAGATTATTTTGTTGACAATGTGGAGATTACTTTAGAGAGTGGTGCTCAGGGCTGTTAGGTGATTTAGTGGATGGAGGGCAGAAAATATTGAGCAATACCTCTTTTATTTTTTTAGACAGGGTTTGTCTGAAACAGAAAAATATCAGATAACACCACTAGCTAGACTAGAGTGTTCTGTTTCTTGAGATTTTTGGAGGGGAGGAGAAAGAGTCCAATGATAAAGGTGAGAATGCTGTCAGAGATTTTTGTCTGGAAAAACAACTTTTAGACCATGTTTCAAGAGAGGAAAATCACATGTATACTCTTAAACTGCTTCATGTGTGTCTGCAAAGCAGATTAAGGTGTGCTTATAGAGCAAACCCTGATGTCTACAAAAATCTTAATAAAAAAAAGTAATGCCTATTAAATGAATCAGAGAGCTAAATGTGAGCTAATACAATACAACTTCTAGAAGAAAGCATAGAATAAAATCTTCGTGACATTGGATTAGGCCAAGATTTCTTAGATTCAGCACAAAAAGGAGAGACCATAAAAGAAAAAATGGATCAACTGGACTTCATAAAAATTAAAAACTTCTCTCTTAAAAATGTTAATTACATTAATTAATTCATTCAAGTATTTATTATATATTATGTGCCAGTACCCCCTAGCTGTTGTATTATGGCAATGAATTGCATTCCCTCTATTATACTGCACTGGAGAAGGAAAACACATTTTAGAAAGATTAGCAATAAGAAAAATATCCCTATTATTTAAAAGTAATTTTTTATTTAAACTCACAGACAGGATCAAATACTAGGAAAGGATGGAAAATGCTGAGAAAAAGAATGTGTACAATAACAGGCCAGGGGCAGTGGCTCATGCCTGTAATCCCAGCACTTTAGGATGCTGAGGCAGGTGGATCACTCAAGGTCAGGAGTTGGAGACCAGCCTGGCCAACATGGCAAAAACCCATTTCTACTAAAAATACAAAACTTAGCTGGGTATGGTGGCAGGCACCTGTAATCCCAGCTACTCGGGAGGCTGAGGCACGAGAATCACATGAACCTGGGAGGCAGAGGTTACAGTGAGCCGAGATCACGCCACTGTACTTTAGCCTGGATGACAGAGAGAGACTCTGTCTGAAAAAAATAAAGAATGTGTACAATAAGCCTGACAGTTGGTGTTTGTTAACTCTCATACTATTTGAACAAAAATCTTAGCAGTGCAGATGCAGGATAAAGAATATTAGCACTTTGGAAGATGTTCTGAGACCATGTTTTGCTCTATATTATTTTAGTATAGGACTTTAGAGTCAGGTAGGACAAGATTTGAAAATTAGTTTTTCCAGCACCTGTGGGATCCCAGACTCTGATTAAAATGTCTACTTTATAGAGTTGTTGTAAGAATCAATGAGGTAATAAATAAAGTGTAAAGTGCAAGGCACATAACTGGACCTCAGTAAACGGAAACTATTGGATTATGATGATGGTGATGATAAACTCCAATCAGGTTCCAAAAGTTGACCAGGACTAGGCAGCTTACTTGTTCTTCTTGAGAAATGTGCATCCTTCCCATAGTAATCTTAGGGTCTAAGGGAAAAATGAGGGTACTTCCCCTCCTTTCCCTATTCTGTACCCATGACAGGTATCACTAAACAACCCACCCTAGTATTCTTCAATTAGCCTGGACTGAGCTCCAAATCCCTCTCCAGGCAGCCACATCTGATCCATATTAAGTTGTTGGTGGAGATAAAATGTACCTGCCATTCTGATTTAAGGCTTCAATGGACATCCCCATCAGACCAGGAAGACTGATTGTAAGTTTATCTTTCCTACAAAGACAAAGGCCCAAGTCTAGCCTAAGGATGGATGACTATGGGTTTTAGAAGGGGCTTAGCCATACTATAGTACAAGTTTATTTCTCAAATAATCAGTTTATTTGTTTTTTATTTAGTTTAACTCTTTTCCTGTTTGTTCTACATTTGCAAGTAACCTATTAATCCTTTACTTGACTTGTGGGATTTCTTTTTTTTTTAATTATTATTATTATACTTTAATTTCTAGGGTACATGTGCACAACACGCAGGTTTGTTACATATGTATACATATGCCATGTCGGTGTGCTGCATGCATTAACTCGTCGTTTACATTAGGTATATCTCCTAATGCTATCCCTCCCCGCTC
>NW_012107486.1:2059508-2060046 GCF_000951045.1 Mandrillus leucophaeus
GGCCTCATAAAATGAGTTAGGGAGGATTCCCTCTTTTTCTATTGATTGGAATACTTTCAGAAGGAATGGTACCAGCCCCTCCTTGTACCTCTGGTGGAATTCGGCTGTGAATCCCTCTGGTCCTGGACTTTTTTTGGTGGGTAGGCTATTAATTATTGCCTCAATTTCAGAGCCTGCTATTGGTCTATTCAGGGATTCAACTTCCTCCTGGTTTAGTCTTGGGAGAGTGTATGTGTCCAGGAATTTATCCATTTCTTCTAGGTTTTCTAGTTTATTTGTGTAGAGATGTTTATAGATTCTCTCACAGTAGTTTGTATTTCTATGGGGTTGATGGTGATATCCCCTTTATCATTTTTTATTGCGTCTATTTGATTCTTCTCTCTTTTCTTCTTTATTAGTCTGCTAGCGGTCTATCAATTTTGTTGATCTTCTCAAAAAACCAGCTCCTGGATTCATTGATTTTTTGGAGGGATTTTTGTGACTCTATCTCCTTCAATTCTGCTCTAATCTTAGTTATTTCTTGCCTTCTGCTAGCTTT
>NW_012107486.1:2060096-2060600 GCF_000951045.1 Mandrillus leucophaeus
AGACTAGGATTGCAACCCCTGCCTTTTTTTTGTTTTCCATTTGCTTGGTAGATCTTCCTCCATCCCTTTATTTTGAGCCTATGTGTGTCTCTGCTTGTGAGATGGGTCTCCTGAATATAGCAAACTGATGGGTCTCGACTCTATCCAATTTACCAGTCTGTGTCTTTTAATTGGACCATTTAGTCCATTTACATTTAAGGTTAATATTGTTATGTGAGAACTTGATCTTGTCATTATGATATTAGCTGGTTATTTTGCTCATTAGTTGATGCAGTTTCTTTCTAGCACTGATGGTCTTTACATTTTGGCATGTTTTTGCAATGACTGGTACCAGTTGTTCCTTTCCATGTTTAGTGCTTTCTTCAGGATCTCTTGTAGGGTAAGCCCGGTGGTGACAAAATCTCTAAGCATTTGCTTGTCTGTAAAGAATTGTATTTCTCCTTCACTTATGAAATTTAGTTTGGCTGGATATGAAATTCTGGGTTGAAAATTCTTTTCTTTAAG
>NW_012107486.1:2064906-2086450 GCF_000951045.1 Mandrillus leucophaeus
ATCTGCCTTTGGTCTTTGATGATGGTGACATACTGATGGGGTTTTGGTGTGGGTGTCCCTTCTGTTTGTTAGTTTTCCTTCTAACAGTCAGGACCCTCAGCTGCAGGTCTGTTGGAGTTTGCTTGAGGTCCACTCCAGACGCTGTTTGCCTGGGTATCAGCAGCGGAGGCTGCAGAAGATAGAATATTGCTGAACAGCAAGTGTTGCTGTCTGATTCTTGCTCTGGAAGCTTCGTCTCAGAGGTGTACCCAGCCGTGTTAGGTGTGAGGTGTCGGTCTGCACCTAGTGGGGGATGTCTCCCAGTTAGGGTATTCAGGGGTCAGGGACCCACTTGAGCAGGCAGTCTGTCTGTTCTCAGATCTCAACCTCTGTGCTGGAAGAACCACTGCTCTCTTCAAAGCTGTCAGACAGGGACATTTACATCTGCAGAGGTTTCTGCTGCTGTTTCTTTAGCTATGCCCTGTCCTCAGAGGTGGAGTCTACAGAGGCAGGCAGTCCTCCTTGAGCTGCAGTGGGCTCCACCCAGTTCGAGCTTCCTGGCAGCTTTGTTTACCTACTTAAGCCTCAGCAATGGTGGGCACCCCTCCCTCAGCCTTGCTGCTGCCTTGCAGTTAGATCTCAGACTGCTGTGCTAGCAATGAGGGAGGCTTCGTGGGTGTTGGGCCCTCTGGGCCAGGTATGGGATATAATCTCCTGGTGTGCTGTTTGCTAAGACCCTTGATAAAGTGCAGTATTAGGGTGGGAGTTACCCGATTTTCCAGGTGTGGTGTGTCTCAGTTTCCCTTGGCTAGGAAAAGGAATTCCCTTCCCCCTTGTGCTTCCCAGGTGAGGTGATGCCTCGCCCTGCTTCAGCTCTCCCTGGTTGGGCTGCACCCACTGACCAGCACTGACTGTCTGACACACCCCTGTGAGATGCACCCGGTACCTCAGTTGAAAATGCAGAAATCACCCGTCTTCTGTGTTGCTCATGCTGGCAGCTGGAGGCTAGAGCTGTTCCTATTCAGCCATCTTGGGCGTCCCCCTGCCCGACTTGTGGGATTTCTTAAAAGTAGGTTCTTGACTTCTCAGATCCTAGAGTCACATACCCCCTTCCCTATCTTATAAACATTAGAGATGTTTTTCCTTAGATTAAGAGGGACTTGGACTCTATCTGGATAGAAAATAACTCTGTGATGCAAATAAGACAAAAATCTACCAGGTCAATGATCTGGTAATCTGATTCAACTAGGGGCAGTTGTACTCAAAGGGACAGAACCATCCCTAAGGCATGGTTCTTAACCTTGGCTACTAAATAAACTCAACAGAAAAGCTTAAAAAACCCTCATGGCAAGGCAGCAGTCCTGCCTGATCAATTACATCAGAGTATCTGCAGATGGTGCCCAAGCACCAATTGATATTTGAATTAAAGTTCAGCTCATTTTAATGTGCAGCCAAGACTGGCAGAGAACCTTTGTCCAAAGGTGTTTTGGAAATTTGCAAAGTATCCCTGGTATCCCCATCATTGAGGTAAAAGTGTTACTGGCATTTTCTTGGCAGGGATATGTGTTCAATGTTGTTACAGTGCCTCAAACAGTTCCCTCACAATGAAAAATGGTTCCACCTTTTGAATGTCCTACTGGCTAATTAATAAACTTGAAAAACCTATATGATCTGGAACTTTACCTTACATATGACCACAAAGAATTTTTTGCATGGTTTTTATTAATGTACATTGAATTTTCCCAGAATGTAATCAACATATAAATTAAGGTAGAATTGTACTTTATTCTATTTAAAACTTTACTAAGAGTTGCTTACCTTTTTAGAGAGTCATATGACTATGTCAATATCACTTTTGGTATTTTGAGTAGTCAGCATTTGTAGATGCAGTTTACATGGTGATTCTGTGTACAAGTGCCAGTATCTGATGATCTCATTATGCCCAAATGTTTACTTATTGAAATGTATTTACTTCATTGTAAAACATATCTATTTCATGTCTCTTTATGACAAAATATTGATTTTCAAATATTGTGCATTTAGATGGATTATATAATATTATTTCTGAATGATAAATGTAGTATTATGAAATATTTCTTATAAAAAGGTACCTTACAGTTGATATAAGGTTAAGGACTTCTAATCTGGGGATTCCCTTTGTGATCTGTAATAATACGCAACCCCTCTCAGCTTGCAATTCTGTTTAATGAGCATGAAAATTCCAGCAAGCCTAATTCCAGCAAGGGGCATTAACTTTGAGCAAGTTACTTAATGTCTCTATGCCTTAGCTTCCTCATCTGCAAAAATAGCCTACTAATAGTAGTTAAGAGCTGTCAAGAAAATTAATTGAGATCAACCATAAAAAGCACTTAGCAAAATTTCTGGCATGTAAGAAGCACTAAACAAAGGTACCTGTTTTGATGATGATGATGACAATGACAATGATGATGGTGATGAGGATAAATTTAATAGTACCATTCAGAGAGTGACCAAAGACTCTTTAATCCATTCCTCACGCAAGAACATCATCTCTACACTTCTTCTTTTCTCAAGGTTAAATACTGGCCAGAGCAGATGACATGAGATGCCTACTTTTGGATGGAAACACCTTGCATGATCTTTGCTTCTTCATTCGTGTAATTGTTTTGAACAATATTCATGGAAGAAAACTCAGGACCATTTTTGTTAGTGGCTAACAAATTGTTATAGGCTTCATCATAGTGTAAGCATTCTGCAAACTCAGAGACTTTGCATCTGGAGATATGCTACTATGATGCAACATTCAGTGTCTTTCAAAATGGAATCTGGCATATCACCTTTTTGTTTGATATTTTCCCCACTCTTCATCTCACTTATCATCCTTTTCTTTCATTCCAGTCTACATACAAACTTCATTAGAGAACAGTTTTCTCTTTGGAAGAATCTAACTTAGATATTTTGTGCTACCATATGGACAGAAGGGCTAAAACTCTTCTGTAGTGGCTAGTCAATAATCACAAAGCCAGGACCACAGTTTCCTCCCAGTTTTCCACTCAGTCCTGACTTTGCTCAACTGGAGTATTTGCAAATAAATAGACTCTGCTTTCCTCATTCAGAAAGTACATGGCTTTTGTCACTGGCAGAGCCCATTCACTGTCTATGCCATATATACTGTCAAGTTTTGTAAGCATAATATACCAGATAGGTCTCTGTTCAGGAACAGTCCACCATGTAATCCAGTTCTTCACCACAAGGACCTGTAGTATCATGGTAGGGGATGTTGAGAGTGGGGCATAGTCAGCTGTGGATTTCCAGCTGAAGAAGCATTGAGAAGGTATTGTAAGTATTCAATACTTTGGGGCAGGATGACACACAAACCATTCCAGATAGAGGAGCATCGGGTACATGTTAAAGGCCCTCAGAAATAAAGAGTCCACAATCAATGCCAAATACCATCTTTGTAACAGAATTTCTTCTTACTTAAGGGGAGTTGGTATTATTGAGAACATGGTAACAGTCAGGAATATTTTACATTTTCTTAACTAATGCTCATAAAAGCCCTCTGATTTAGGAACTCAGAAAACCCCATTTTACAGATGAGAAAACTGAAGTTCATACAAGTTAAGTTACTGTCCAAGTAAGTGGCAGAATCTAGATTCAACCCTAGTATATTTTTCTCTAAAGGCCAAGAGATTAGCTACCACGCCTTATGCTACACTGCCTCACCTGAACACTCATGCTATAATTTACACTCACTATCTGTATTTGTTTCTGGCACAGTCTCCCCCAGAACCCCAGAATACCAGACCAGCACCATCTAATGGAAATATAATGTGAGCCATGAATATAGGCCACATTTATAATTTTAAATTTTCTAGTAGCCACATTTTTAAATATAAAAAGAAATGAGTGAAATTAATTTAAATATTGTATTTAACCCAATATATCTAAAGTATTATCATTTCAACATGAAATCAACATAAAAATTATCCATGAAATAACTTACACTTTCTTTTGGACTAAGCCTTTGCAAACTGGTGGGTGTTGTACGCTTACAGCCTGACTTAGATCCAACTGTCCACATTTCAATTGCTTAATAGCCATATGTGGCCAGTCGCCACCAAACCAAACATCACGAGTCTAAATTCATAATCGCAACACTCTTCGTAATCTTTGGAGCTCTTTTTGAAAGTCTTTCTGAAGATAGGAACAGAATTGACAAGGTAAAGAGCCTATTTTTAGTTATTTGCTTTAGTTCAAGAAAAGAAAAGAAATAAACAATAGGTTTCACAACTTCCATCTACAACCAGTGGTCAGCTTAGTTGCCAAAGGTCAGATGAGAAGCAGAGTGATGGAATCCACATCATTACATAACATGTGTCAGGTGTTCGCATGCTTTCCGAGGGAGACTGAGCACAATATGAAGATCAGAAAGCTGCAGATCCCTGACCAGAGGGTGGCTCATGAATCCAGCTCACAAGGAACACCAGCAGAGCTATAATTAACTCCCTCCCAGTCCTTGCTCTCCTTACTGTCACTCTCACCCCTGCCCCAGTTTGAAAGGCAAGGTGTGTGAGCCAGGCCAAACCAGTATACGATAGACCCCATCCTCCTCACATCCAGAGGGCAGAAAGAAACCTCAACACCTCCTTTCACGCCCAGCCCCTTGGAGAATCATCTACACCAGGAGTTCTCAAACTTTTATGCACAGCAGAATCACCTGAAGGACTTGTTAAAACTCCGATTCTGTGCCTTACCCCCAAGAGGTCTGAGGAATGTGCATTTCTAGCAAGTTCCGAGGCTGTTGATGCTGTAGGTCAGGGGATGATCACCCATTGAGATCCCAAGGTTCATCCCTAAGTTATCAATATATCACTCAACAGCAAGAACAAATCTAAGAAAAGCACAGTGCCTTTTTCACTCTTGATAAAAATAAATGTGAAATAGTTTATGTGTTTGGCTATTTCTCCCCTGCCCTCCATTATTTCCTCTAGTACAGGAAGGAAGGAAGCAATCATAATGGAGAGACAAAGACGAAAGGGAAAAAAGTATAGGGGCAGGGAAGCTGGTAGGAAATAGGGAGATGGACAGAGATAGATCACCAGAGTTCAGGATGGTGGAGAATGAGGCAAGATCTGTGCTCAGGGAGGAAAAGGGCAGCACAGCTACCTCCAGGCCCTTCAGCTGGGCCTGATGCACAGACTGGGGACAAGCTTGCCCCTCTTTCTTTTCAATGAAGCCACAAAAACATCTTACACAGAGATTGTTTTCCTCTTTGCTTTTAAGAGAGGAAATCATGGTTGAATGCTATGTGACAGTGGGCAGTTACAAACCACAAGAGGCTTGACATCCCCATTCCGGGCCCCATATAGTGCTTCACTCCCCCTCTGCTTGTGTGTGGGCTTTTTAAAATCTCTAACCTTTCAGGGTGCCTGGGTTTTAAAAGGAGAGGCAGTGAGACTTGCTGAGTTGCAAGCAGCTGGGAATTTGGAATGCATCTTTGGAGATACACACTGAGCCTGGCTCAGAACTTCCAAGAAAACTCAGTGGGAGGGGAGGAAAAACAACGCAATGACATGACGCCTTGCAGGGCCTGCCTCGGCCTTACTGAATTGCCCAGAGATTGCATTCCAGCTGCACTGCGGTGACCCAATGTTCCAGTAAACAAGGAGGGGACGGGATGGAAGGACCTCAGATCAGGCTACCCTGGAGCTGTTAAAATAGAACACAGGGGCCTAGCAGGGTGGGGCATGGAGACTGGGAGGCCTTTGTGCTCATCCTGGATCAGCAAGGCACATCCACGAGGCCCACCGGACACATGTATACACATATTCACTTCTGATGGGACTGGGACAAATACCAAAAACCCACGTTCGAGCCTCAGAATGGTCAGAAACTGGTGAGCTCTTTAGGATCCTTCCTAGGAATCTCAGAACACAAAGGGTAAAGTAAGGAGACACTGACTTAGGCCAAGCCAGGCCACTGACTAATGGCGCCATGCTCTAAGCAATCCCTTTGCCTTCCAAAAAGACAAGCTGAACCACAGCAGACAAGCACAGTCATTGAGTCCATTTCCCCATTTGATACCATAGCATGGAATAGTTGACTGATGATCCTATGACTCCTCAGGCTTATCCCATCCCTCCTCCCTTGCCCCCACACCCTTCTGTTTTCTCCTCTGTATCCACTTCCATTTCACCAGTCAGCAAATGAGCCTATGTGACAATCAGAGGGGTTTAGTAGAAATATGAGGAAGAGTGCCCTGGCTCAGACAGCACAGCTATGGAAGTTCCTTACCTGAGTGTTCATCTGCCTGGGGTAACTTGGGGCTTTGTAGCCCAAAGAGCATATATAGCTTGCCCCTCCCACATAAATGTGTGAGTGATATCCTATATTGCTCTATATTCTGTATGTCTAGGTGACCCAAGACTTTATCATCCACACTGGGACGGCTCTAAGAATTAAAGGCAGTGCTCTTGAAAACAATTCCAGGACAAAGACATTAACCAGGACATAGGGCTGCCTGCATGATGAGGGGACCATTTACCATCCCAGACGTCCCTCCCACATTTCTCGACCCGCCCTGCTTCGCAGACAACATATTTTTACTATGTCTGACCTGTCCTTCCTCTTTACTGGTTTTAGCCTATATTCCTTCATTTTCTTATATAATAATCACATTCAGGCAGTTATCACACCTCTATTTTGAAGTGAAAAAAGGTGAGTTTTGAAAATTCCGTATGTAAAAAGCTGTAAGACCCCTGGCCGAGCACGGTGGCTCATGCCTGTAATCCCAGCACTTTGGGAGCCTGAGGCGGGCGGATCACAAGGTCAGGAGATCGAGACCATCCTAGCTAACACCATGAAACCCCATCTCCACTAAAAATACAAAAAATTAGCCAGGCGTGGTGGTGGGCACCTGTAGTCCCAGCTACTCGGGAGGCTGAGGCAGGAAAACGGCGTGAACCCAGGAGGCAGAACTTGCAGTGAGCCGAGATGGTGCCACTGCACTCCAGCCTGAGAGACAGAGCAAGACTCCATCTCTTAAAAATAATAATAATAAAAAACAATAAATAAATAAAAATTTTAAAAAGCTGTAAGACCCCTTCATTAAGGCTCTGAGTGGTGTGTTCCAGCAGCCTCCAGGAGCTGGTTTTCAATTCCAGAGACTGGCTACCTTCTGAACATTAGTGTTCAGTGGGTATTGTTGGTGTTACTCATCAAATAGCCACATCCCAGTTTCTGGAGAAGCAAAACAGTGTGAAAAATGGTGATCCTTGCTTGAGCACTCAAAGCAGGGAAAAGGCTTTTTCATGCTATTTCCTTAACACTAATGGTAACAGGACTTGCCTCCTCTCCGTCTCTCCAAAGTGCTTAAAGCATCGTGCATGTTTTCCATGTTTACAACCACCCTACAAGGTTCCAGTCATCCTCATTTTACTGACTGACACTCTAAGTTGAAGCCAGAAATGGGGGCTAGCCATATCTTATCCAGATCTATCTGGTTCCAAAGCCCATACTTGTGCTCCATCAGGCTGGGCATCTGCTTTGCAAACCCGGCTTGACCTTGGAATAACCAGGCATGGACCCTTGTTTATTTTTCAAGCCTCATTTTTTTTTTCACCACTGATTGTTCCTTTCCATTACAGCGGGTGATATCATACTTCAGCAAGCCTTATCTAGTATACACCAAGACTTGAAGCAGCCCCAGAAAAGTGCTGTGCATGATAGGGCTTGGGCTGGAAGTCTGGCATTTCTGTAAGTCACCTAGGCTAAAGTCCGGAGAGGCAAGACAAGTATGAGATGGTGGGGGCTTGTGGGGTGGTGCACAAAAGGTTTATTGACTTAGAAGATAGCGGTCTCCATGAGCAAGACTGGATGCCAAGCCAAGCTCTCTTAGGCAAAACTTCCTCCAGGGCAGGACTCCATGTGTGGAAATAAGTAGCACATCTGCCTATGGTTGGGAGTAAAGTCTAGTGAGAGAGACTAGAACAGGGCTTTAATTACCTGTTCTAAGCACCTCTTCTCATCTCAACTGACTTACCTCTGACCACTCTGCCAGGTGACCACTCTGTAAGGTAATTCTCTGGCCTTAAATGACCATATCTTACAATACCTGCTCTCCATCCTCTCCCCACCTTCCCTACAAATATATAGTGGTGGACACAGGAGTGTGGACTTAAAAGTCAGACATTCCTGGGTTTGCTTCTTATTAACTGTGTGACTTTGGGTATGTTTCTGAACTTCTCTGAGCTTTGGTCGCCTCATCTATAAAGAGGAGGATAATAATCAGGCTTTTACAGACTTGTTAGAATAATTAAAATAAAGCTATAATTTGTCTTATGTAGCATGGGCACTAAATAAATGTTTATTGTTGATACTATACCTGCTGCTGTTGCTTGAGATTGGTGTGAGTTCTCCCTCCAGAGTCCACTAGCCCTAGACCAATAGAAAGAGAGAATTTTAGGGAGAGGGACCTTAGCATTCATCTAGTCCACCTTCATTTGTGAAGAAACCCCAGGTTCAGAGGTGCTTAATTGCCTTGTCCCTGATTATATGCCTTACTAGTTCCAATCTTCAAATAAGGATGTTAGTTCACTGGAGTGGTAGAAAGAGCTCTGGCTTTGGAGTCAGGCCTATGTGAATTTGAATTCCACTTGCCAGCTTGGTGACATCAAACAAGTTACTTGACCTGTTTCTGCTTCACTTCCTCACATGCAGCCTTGGGACGATAGAGCCAGCCTCACAGGATGGTGGGGAGGACTAAGTGGGATATTGCACACCAGGTGCCCAGGGGCATCTGTCACTTGCTGGTGCTCCTGCTGGTTTCCTCATGTCATTAAAACCTTTCAGGGCCACTTACAACAGGAAAAGCCCAGTAGAAGGAAGTAAGTAGAGTTTAAAAACCATACTGGGCTTTGCCTAAATGTTGAAATAGGGACATTTAGGAATAACTTTTGCTTACCAGTCCGCAAATGCCAACTTTAAAAAAGAGTTTGGTAGACTGAACAGGGAAGAATTCCTAGTGGCATGGCCAAGAGCAAAGATTGGAAGATCATCTGCAGGCTGAGCTAAAGTGAGGGAGTGGGACGTGGGGAGTCAAGGAAGAGGATCCTGAGGGTTTGCAACTCATCATTAGAATATCTTCTAAAACAATTTTGAAAGCCCCCGTGGTTTCCAGGCACAGATTATATTTTGAATTAGCAACACAAAGTGGGAGGTGGTTGTGAGATGGGTGGCCATTCTTCAGATGCAGCCCCTGCAGTGGTTTTGAAATGAAAAGCATGGGCATATCTTGCCACATAAAATGAGTTCTGATGGGTGGATTTTCCAAGATGAATATGAACAAGGGCACTGAGACATTTCGCAGCAGGCTCAGCCCCTGAATGATCCAATTACAGGTTTTGAAATGGACCCAGAGGCAGAATTTAGAAAACCAAACTGGAAAGGCAGAGGAGAAGTAATTTGGTAACTAGACAAATGACTGATTCCAAAAAGTCCTCTGAGGATAAGAGGGTTTGGAAAATGCCATGTAGGCAATTTTCAAATGTCGCATGGGAGCCAGGATTGACTTTTCTAGGGATAATTAGGGTGATTCTAGGGGTAATTAGGGTGAGGTTGATTGGGGTCTGAGAGAGGATTACTGTATTGTGCTTGCAATTCACTCAGATACCTGGGCAACCTCTGCAATGGAGCGTAATGAGAAGTACCATCAGCAGAAGCAGAACTGTGGCCCAATGTAATAAACATAAACAGTAGAGAAATTGTACAAAACTGTGATATTCTTAAGAACTGGATCTAGGTTTTTGTGACCTTGTATTCCCAGTGCCTGGTGGAGGGTATGCATTCAAAACAAAAACATTTAATTAGTAAATTAATGGCTTAGGTTGTCTTTTAAGATAAAAAGTTCTCCAGGATAGAGAGTATTCAAGCAGAAAGTATTCAAGTATTAGCAGCAACTGTACAGAGGTTTTCACAAATCTTTTAGATGTGCCTGATAATTACTGGCATTCTTAGCAACCCTAAGACTCTGGCTGTTTATCACAGTGCACTAACTCTCTGAGATAATCGGATCTGAGCTGAACACTGGGGTCATGATGCAAGGGACTAAGGGAAACAAAGCAAAGATTTGTGAAGGAGGACTAACCAGTCTAACCTTCTATTTTCTAATTGAGTCTGTGGTCTGAAATACTTTTTTTAGGCAAAATTAGATTTGCACCCTCACTACCCCATGGGTACAGATCACTCCCGAATTTTCTACCTGCCCTCTCATGTCCACTAAGGCTGAAGCTGCTGACTGATCACAAACTCATTCCCTCTTCTTCCTGGGCAAACATGTATTTCACAGCTTCTAGACTCCCTTGAGTTAAATGTGGTCACACACTTGAGTTCTGACCCGTGGAATCTGAGCAGAAGTGATGTGTGCCACCTCCAGGTTTGTGATAAAAGCCTCCCACTTGCAACCTCACAAGCTCTTTCCCCATCTGCCTGTGGGATGCCGATGCTCAGGGCAACGCTGGCAGTCATGTGTTGAAGATGGCAGAGCTATGGCTCCCTGGATTCCCCCATCCTTCCCACGCATTAGACTGGTGGGACAGAAACAAACTTTTATTGTGTTATGCTGTTACAGCAGCTCACATACCTTAACTAACATATTTACCTGTCTTTGTCTTTTTTTTTTTTTTTTTTCTGTGCGATTTCCTCTCTGAAGTTATAAAGGACTGAGAGAGGAGGGTGAGGATGTGACCATGGTCAGAAGACACAGTTGAATGGTGAAGATGGGCCTCTCTCAAGTGGCTTTACTCTCTTTCCTCTGCCTGGGGTGTTGGTTTGGGTGTCTCCCTCCTAATGCAGAAGTATATGTAAGGGAGCCAAAGCTTCCTAACAGATGAGCACGTGGTGGGGTGTCAGGCCCTCTCTTCCCTGCTGCAAGTTCACTTGTCATCTCCTAGCTTTCTGGGCACCAGCTCCTCCACTCTTTTTCACAGCTTGTGGAAGGTAGGGAAGGAAGGCAGGGATGCCCTCTTTGGGCTACAACCATGAGACTAAAGGCCTTAGTTTTTCTAGCCTCCTTCTCCTCTTTTGTGACTCTCCAGCAACCTCAGACACAGAAATGATAACACAAGGAATCTTAGGTATAGGCTACAATAAGAAAGCAAATTCTAGGCATCTGGCTTAGTTGGAGTGTTGCTTTGGCTACTTTAATTTTCCCTCAGTCTTGTTTAAAGTTTTTTGATTCTGGATTCTTTCTGTTAAAGGGCCAAAGTTCATTGTTTCCTTGCATAGTCTTCTTTTTTTTAACTAAAAAAAAGTTTAACTGGATAGCAAGTAGGGACAGTGGGAATCTTGTTCATCCATTCATTTTATTTTTATTTAATTTTTTTTCCTTCCTTGCATACTCTTTTATGTTGTCCTGCCTCCTAAGTCTACAGAAGACACTAAGAGTCTGTTTTCTCTTCCTTTGTTGACCATGACTTCCCTTCTGTACAAAACCAAAGCCTCTCCCTTTCCCTGAGATGTGGAGTAAGCTAATTGCTCCATTTGCCCTATATTTTGCCCAAACTATTAAACAGGCAGATTCTAAATGATCTTGATTCCATTTACAGTACCGATATTCTGCTCTACAATTTTTGGACATCTCCCTAATTGACCCTTCCTGGGAAGCCCACTCTAGCAGGGCCTGTTATACATCCCCTAATATCTGTCTTCCTCCTACTCCTCAGCAGGAGCCCCATGGCTAACCAGAACAAAAACTACATATGATAGATCCCCTTGCAGGCCAGGGTGGCCATAAGACTAAGTTCTCATCAATGGAGTGGAAGTAGATGGCTGGCCAACAGCTTGGATCATGATACAAACTTGGCAATGGAAGCCATGCTGGGCAGAGTAACAAGATAGAAGTAACTTGGGTCCCTGACCCTCCCTTTTAGCCAATCTCTAGACTTCCATGTGAAAGAAAAATAAGCCTCAAACTTGCTTGTCCCTATTACTTAGGGTTTCCTATCACTTACAGTTAAATTAATTCTATTCTACTACCCTACTTTCTGATATTAGAAGTTATCCCACCTTCCTTCCATCCTTCCTTCCTTCTGATTTTCTTCATTCCTTCTTTCCTCCATTTTTTTTCTCCTTCCATCCCTTCTTTCTCTCTTCTAAAATAACATTGTGTTAACTCAGCAGGGATCTTAGTTGTTATCTCACTCAGGCCCCTCATTTCAAAATGAGGAAATCGAGGACCCCAGAGTGGGGAAGTGACTAAACTGATGAGACCTGAACCAAAGACTCAAACTCAAACCTCCTGACTCTTTGGCCCTGTGCTCTTACTACACCACCTGCCCTGGCTCCTCTTGGCATACAATATCTCCCACAAGGATACAGTGTTTTTGGTTCTCCTTTCTTCTAGGTCAACTTAAACCCATAATAAAATAATATTTACTTTTTCAGCCTTGGTGGATGAAGAAGTAGGAAGACCTTAGGTTAAACTACTTTTTCCTTTAGTGTAAAAACTGATTACAGGCCATTACCAGGCTTCTGTACCATTTGGTCACTTCTTCCCCTCAGAGGACACTGCTCTTGAGGGTGGCCTCAGGTCTAGAGGCTCTAGGGAGAATTCAGGTGTCAGCCCATAGCTGCCCCAAGGGAGAAAGGGCAGGTGGCTACTGCTAACTGCTTCTGGCATGGGTGGCACCCAGATGATACAGGTTTTTGGTGACTGGGTCCTGACTCTACCTGGCCTTCCATAACAGCTCAACCCCTCCTCTGAGTTAAGATGCTGCCCTGGATCATGCACCTGGGCTCCCATCTGTCCTCTCTGCAGAGTGAGCACCCTTTCCCACTGTCCATGGAAGAAGATGTTTCCCCATGATGGCATGGTAGAGGGAGTGCCGGAAAGGAAAGAATGTCTGCTATCCCATTTGTCTTAAACTGATGCCAGGCACAGTGGCTCACACCTGTAATCTTAGCACTTTGGAAGGCCAAGGTAGGCAGATCACGAGGTCAGGAGATTGAGACCATCCTGGCTAACACAGTGAAACTCTGTCTCTACTAAACATACAAAAAATTAGCCAGGCTTGGTGGCATGTGCCTGTAGTCCCAGCTACTCAGAAGACTGAGGTAGGAGAATCACTTGAAACCAGGAGGCGCAGGTTGCAGTGAGCCGAGATTGCACTACTGCACTCCAGCCTGGGCGACAGAGCGAGACTCTGTATCGGGGGAGGCGGGGGGAAACCTACTCCATAAAACAAAATAAAACAGAATAATATTTTAAGCACAATGCCTACTGGACCGACCAAAATCAGGAAAGCCAATGCCCTGACACTATAAACCTCCATCCATTCAGGAGATGCTAAATTCCTGTCACCTAAGCATTCGGCATTGAGCAGAACAAACAGGTCTCTGAAATCCTGGAACTTGTCTTTCACTGATAAGCTATAATTATTCAAATAAATGCCATAATTGAAAACAGTGGTAGATACTACAAAGAAAATGTGCAGGGCACTGTAACAGAGCATATTTAGAGAATCTAATTTGGGATTGGAGGGGGTTAGGAAGGAACATTTAACTTGAGACATAGAAGACAAGAAAGAACTATCCAGATGTTGAACATTTCAGACAGCAGGAATAGTTGGGGTAAAAGCCTCGTGGTGGAAAAGCAGATAAGAAAGTCTAGTACAGGTTGATTATCCCTTGTCCAAAATGGGACCAGAAATGTTTCAAATTTGGGACCTTTTTTTGAATTTTGGAATATTTGCATATCCATAGTAAGTCTAAACACAAAATTCATTTATGTTCCAAGTATACCATATACACACAGACTGAAGGTAATTTTATACAATATTTTAAATAATTTTGTGCATGAAACAAACTTTTGACTGTGTTTTGACTGCAACCCATCATATAAGGTCAAGTGTGGAATTTTCTATTTATGGTATCTTGTCAGCATTCAAAAAGTTTTGAATTTTGAAGCATTTTGTATTTTGTATTTTAAGGTTAAGGATCCTCAACCTGTATAGCAAAGGTGGGTGGCTGGAGACTGAGGCAGAACCAGATCACATAGGCCTAATGGATCATGTTGAAGACTTTAGATTTCACCTAAGAGTGAGGTAAGGATATGAAATACACACACACACACACACACACACACACACACACACATACATACATATTTCTTTTTGAGATAGAGTCTCAATCTGTGCCCAGGTGTAGTACAATGGTATAATGTAGGCTCACTGCAACCTCTGCCTTCGGGGTTCAATCAATTCTTGTGCCTCAGCCTCCCAAGCAGCTGCTATTACAGGCATGCGCCATCACACCTGGCTGATTTTTGTATTTTTAACAGAGAGGGGGTTTACCATGTTTGCCAGACTGGTCTCAAACTCCTGGTCTCAAGTGATCCACTCGCCTCCACTTCCCCAAGTGCTTGGATTACAGACATGAACCACTACGTCTGGCATGAAAGATTTTTGACTGCAGAGTGACCTGTTGTGATTTTTATGTAAACGATGCTTAGAACCTACTGTTTCTGGAGAGGTGCCACCCAGTTAACACAATGAAGCAACCAATCAATCAAAACATCCTTTAAAAATATTTCACAAGTCTAGCTAATAGGAAGAATGCATCCCTCCTATTCACTGGTCGTGAATTAAGCCGTAAAAGAATTCCATGTAGGTTCCCAGAGAGAGCTACAAAATTTGCATTCTAACTCCACTGCCAAAGTCAGCAAGGCAAGAACAGTTTTTTAGAAGTATCAGGTCCCAGTTTTAAGTGGACAGCCCAAGTGTACATGCAGACAGCATGGTTTTATTACACTAACCAGGAAAAAGAGCTAAACACTAACTACAACAAAGCAAAAATTACTGTCCTTGTATGGGACAGATTCCAAGATTTAATTGCTTGATATCCAATAATTCTTTATGGTGGATGAATCATACAATTTCCTGAGAGTTCATTTAAGTCTAATTCATTACAGTGGCCCATGAGGAAGTCATGCTACTTGGAAGTAGACATTCCACACAAGTCTTAAAAATGTTTTGCCCAAGCTGTGATGGCTCAACTTGAAATATTCATGCCATTCTAGCAAATTTTGGAGTTTTCATTAAGCACAGATCCTAGCGGGTCACCTGTATTTAGAAGAAGCATGATTTCCTTCCACATCAGATTATTGGTAGGTTCCTTTGTTGCTATAACACATGTCCTTCCACTCATTTATCTATTTTCCCAAGCATATACATTTGTCTTTAATTAGCAAAATAGAACAGCTTCCTGGAAGTCTAACTTCAACTCTCAAGCCATACCTAGCTGAAGTTATTATATTTATTAAGCATTTAGTTAAGAGTCTGAGAAACATGATATCTATCTATACCTCTAAATATTTTAACTTTTATTGTCAGATTAGCCTGGACTACCTACTATCTATAAACTTGAACCTCATTACCTTACCATCTCAAATAAATGCCTTTACTATATGTTTTTGTGTAGGGGGGTTGGCTTTTATCAAAAATTGTCATGAGAACTAACCTTATGAATTCAACTTTTTTGTTCACTGTGAGGTTGATATAGAGAACCTTATATCACTTAAGACCTCCTCCTCTTAATGAGAATTATTCCATATCAATCCTTCTGTCTTTTTCTTTCTTCCTTTTTGTTTCCTTTCCCTTTCTTAATCTCTTTCTATGACTACCATAGTCTCAGTCAAGTTTTATATTTAATCCCAGCTACTGCTTTGCCTCTTATGGTGTCTGGAAATTAGTTTTCTCTTTCTTAATTGCACATCTCCATTTAAAATCTTTACTTTATTAATCTGAATGTTTATAGTTCATGAAAAAAGTCATTTAAAAAGAGGATGCAAATAAACTAAATATGTTTTTCTTACGTTCCAAAGTATTTATCTGCCTTGGATGGATGGTGAGTTGTGAGCACATACCAGCCAACAGAAGATTGGATAAAAGGTTTGATCTACAACAAAAACACAACAAACCAAAAATGATTGTCCTTGGATGGAACAGACTCCAAGATTTAATTGGTTGATATTCAGTAACTCCTTATGGTGGATGAACCATACCATTTCCTGAGAGTTCATTTATGAATAATTCCTTCCAGTGATGCATGAGAAAGCCATACTACTTGGAAATGGACATTCCATTCAAGCCTTGCAAACATTGTATGAGTCTAGCTAATAGATTCAGAATGATTCGAAGAAGCACTTTTTATTAACCTACTCTAAATAAGACAGGCAATGTTCTCTTTTCTTCATAGATTTACCTTTGAGGGCAGGCACTGCTAAGAGCATTGAAAGAGGAGTCAGGTTACATAGGTTCTAATACCTGGTGGCCTCTAAATAGCTCCTGATCATGGGTAAGTTCTTCCACCTTTCTGGGACCCATTTTCCCCATCTGTAGAAAAATTCAGACTAGAGAAATACAGAGGCGACTTCCAGGTCTACCATCTTATGGTTCTCTAACTTATTCTATAAAAGGTATAGAAGAATGGCTCCTGACCTCAAGAAGTTTAAATTTCTTCAAAGGAGGTAAAATATCAGCCATGTCGCATTTCTGAAGAATCACAAATGTACAAGTAGATCAGCATATTGAATGTTGAAGTTTATCAGTCGGGCATGGTGGCTCACACCTGTAATCCCAGCACTTCGGGAGGCTGAGGTGGGTGGATCATTTGAGGTCATGAGTTTGAGACCAGTCTGGCAAACACAGTGAAACCTCATCTCTACTAAAAATAAATAAATAAATAAATAAAAGAAAGTAAGTTGAAGATTATCTATATGACAATGGGTTGAGGTAAAAAATATTTTGCCTTTGTTCTTTTTTCATTTAGGATAGTCTAATATAATTTGAATAAAATTAAGATTTCATGAATTAATCACCATCAGCATTTTATTTTTAGGTTCAAACAAACAAAAAAACTTCTGTTATTCCTCTTGTTGGGTGTGAACTTTCTTGCTAGGAGCAGTGTGTCCTATATACATAGGACAAGGAAGGGCAGGACTGGACAAATATTGATTTGAGTGCTAGTTGAGATGATCTGTAAAAAGGATTACTCACAATGGAAATATGTAGTTTGAAAAGTGTAAGGGGAACACACTCTCTTACACTGATCATAGAATTTTAACTCCATATAAACTTATGAAAGGAAGGAGAGCAGTAAACAGCAAAACCCTTAAAAATGTGTGTCATGGGCCAGGTGCAGTGGCTCATGCCTGTAATCCCAGCACTTTGGGAGGCCAAGGCAGGCGGATCACCTAACATCAGGAGTTGAAGACCAGTGTGGTCAACATGATGAAACTCCATCTCTACTAAAAATACAAAAATTAGGACTGGGCTGGCAAGATGGAGGAATAGGAACAGCTCTGGCATGCAACTCCCAGCGAAATCAACACAGAAGGTGGGTGACTTCTGCATTTCCAACTGAGGTACCTGGCTTATCTCACTGGGGCTGGTTAGACAGTGGGTGCAGCTCATGGAGGGTGGGCAGAAGCAGGGTGGGGCATCACCTCATCTGGGAAGTGCAAGGGGTTGAGGAACTGTCTCCCCTAGCCAAGGGAAGCCATGAAGGACTGTGCCCTGAGGGATGGTGCATTCCAGCCCAGATACTATGCTTCTCCCATGGTCTTTGCAATTCACAGACCAGGAGATTCCCTCAGGTGCCTATGCCACTAGGGCCTGGGTTTCAAGCACAAAACTGGGCAGCTGTTTGGGCAGACACCAAGCTAGCTGCAGGAGTTGTTTTTTTGTTTTTGTTTTTGTTTTTTTCATACCCCAGTGGCACCTGAAATGCCAGCGAGACAGAACCATTCACTCCCCTGGAAAGGGGGCTGAAGCCAGGGAACCAAGTGGTCTAGCTCAGCAGATCCCACCCCCATGGAGCCCAGCAAACTAAGATCCACTGGCTTGAAATTGTCACTGCCAGCGCAGCAGTCTAAAGTCGACCTGGGATGCTCCAGTTTACTGGAGGAAGGGGTGTCCACCATTACTGAGGCTTCAATAGGCAGTTTTCCCCTCATGGCTTAAACAAAGATGCTGGGAAGTTCGAACTGGGTGGACTCCACTCAGTTCAGCAAAGTCACTGTAGCCAGACTGCCTCTAGATTCCTCCTTTCTGGGCAGGGGATCTCTGAAAAAAGAGGCAGCGACCCCAGTCAGGGGCTTATAGATAAAATCCCTATCTCCCTGGGACAGAGCACCTTGGGGAAGGGGCGACTGTGGGAGCAGCTTCAGCAGGCTTAAATGTCCCTGCCTGCCAGCTCTGAAGAGAGCAGCGGATCTCCTAGCACAGCACTCGAGCTCTACTAAGGGACAGACTGCCACCTCAAGTGAGACCCTGACCCCTGTGCCTCCTGACTGGGACACATCCCAGAAAGGGTCAACAGACACCTCATACGGGAGAGCTCTGGCTGGCAGCTAGTGGGTATTCCTCTGGGATGAAGCTTCTAGAGGAAGGAACAGGCAGCAGTCTTTGCTGTTCTGCAGCCTCCACTGGTGATACCCAGGCAAACAGTATCTGGAGTGGACCTCCAGAAAACTCCAGCAGACCTGTAGCAGAGGGGTCTGACTATTAGAAGGAAAACTAACAAACAGAAAGGAATAGCATCAACATCAACAAAAACGATGTCCACTCAGAAACCCCATTCAAAGGTACAACATCAAAGACAAAAGGTAGATAAATCCACAAAGAAGGGGAAAAACCAGTGCAAAAAGGCTGAAAATTCCAAAAACCAGAACACCTCTTCTCCTCCAAAGGATCACAACTCCTTGCCAGCAAGGGAACAAAACTGGATGGAGAATGAGTTTGACAAATTGATAGAAGGAGGTTTCAGAAGGTGGGTAATAACAAACTCCTTTGAGCTAAAGGAGCATGTTCTAACCCAATGCAAGGAAGCTAAGAACCTTGAAAAAAGGTTAGAGGAATTGCTAACTAGAATAACCAGTTTAGTGTAGAACATAAATGACCTGATGGGATCTGAAAACAGAACATGAGAACTTCGTGAAGCATACACAAGTATCAATAGCAGAATCGATCAAGCAGAAGAAAGGATATCAGAGATTGAAGATCAACTTAATGAAATAAAGTGTGAAGACAAGATGAAAGAAAAAAGAACGAAAAGGAACAAACAAAGCCTCTAAGAAATATGCGACTATGTGAAAAGACCAAATCTATGTTTGATTGGTGTACCTGAAAGTTATGGGGAGAATGGAACCAACTTGGAAAACACTCTACAGGATATTATCCAGGAGAACTTCCCCAACCTAGCAAGACAGGTCAACATTCAAATTCAGGAAATACAGAGACCACAAAGATACTCTTCAAGAAGAGCATCCCCAAGACACATAATTGTCAGATTCACCAAGATTGAAATGAAGGAAAAAATGTTAAGTGCAGCCAGAGAGAAAGGTCAGGTTACCCACAAAGGGAAGTCCATCAGACTAACAGCAGATCTCTCTGCAGAAATCCCAAAAGCCAGAAAAGAGTGGGGGACAATATTCAACATTCTTAAAGAAATGAATTTTCAACCCAGAATTTCATATCCAGTCAAACTAAGCTTCATAAGCAAAAGAGAAATAAAATCCTTTACAGACAAGCAAATGCTGAGAGATTTTGTCACCACTAGGGCTACCTTATAAGAGCTCCTGAAGGAAGCACTAAACATGGAAAGGAAAAACCGGTACCAGCCACTGTAAAAACATGTCAAATTGTAAAGACCCTCAGCACTATGAAGAAACTGCATCAACTAACAGGCAAAATAACCAGCTAGCATCACAATGATGGGATCAAATTCACACATGACAATATTAACCTTAAATGTAAATGGGCTAAATGCACCAATTAAAAGACACAGACTGGCAAATTGGACAAAGACTCAAGACCCATCAGTGTGCTGTATTCAGGAGACCCATCTCACATGCAAAGACACACATAGGCTCAAAATAAAGGGATGGAGGAATATCTACCAAGCAAATGACAAACATAAAAAACTAGGGGTTGCAATCCTAGTCTCTGATAAAACAGACTTTAAACCAACAAAGATCAAAGGAGACAAAGAAGGGCATTACAAAATGGTAAAGGAATCAATGCAACAAGAAGAGCTAACTATTCTAAATATATATGCACCCAATACAGGAGATTAATAAAGCAAGTTCTTAGAGACCTAAAAAGAGACTTAGACTCCCACACAATACTAGTGGGAGACTTTAACACCCCACTGTCAATAATAGACAGATCAATGAGACAGAAAATTAACAAGGATATTCAGGACTTGAACTCAGCTCTGGACCAAGCAGACCTAATAGACATCTACAGAACTCTCTACCCCAAAACAACAGAATACACATTCTTCTCAGCACCACATTGCACTGATTCTAAAATTGAACACATAATTGGAAGTAAAACACTCCTCAGCAAATGCAAAAGAAAGGAAATCAAAACAGTCTCTCAGACCACAGTGCCATCAAATTAGAAGTCAGGATTAAGAAACTCACTCAAAAATGCACAGCTACATGGAAACTGAACAACCTGCTCCTGAATGACTCCTGTGTAAATAACAAAATGAAGGCAGAAATAAGTTATTTGAAACCAATGAGAACAAAGACACAATGTACCAGAATCTCTGGGATACAGCCAAAGCAGTGTTTAGAGGGAAATTTATAGCACTAAATGCCCACAAAAGAAAGCAGGAAAGATCTAAAATTGACACCCTAACATCACAATTAAAAGAACTAGAGGGGGGATGCCCAAGATGGCCAAATAGGAACAGCTCCAGCCTCCAGCTTCCAGCATGAGCGACACAGAAGATGGGTGATTTCTGCATTTTCGACTGAGGTACTGGGTTTATCTCACTGGGGCGTGTTGGACAGTTAGCACCGGTCAGTGGGTGCAGCCCAACCAGGGAGAGCTGAAGCAGGGCGAGGCATCACCTCACCGGGGAAGCACAAGGGGGAAGGGAATTCCTTTTCCTAGCCAAGGGAAACTGAGACACACAACACCTGGAAAATCAGGTAACTCCCACCCTAATACTGCACTTTACCAAGGGTCTTAGCAAATGGCACACCAGGAGATTATATCCCATGCCTGGCCCAGAGAGTCCCACACCCACGGAGCCTCCCTCATTGCTAGCACAGCAGTCTGAGATCTAACTGCAAGGCAGAAACGAGGCTGGGGGAGGAGTGCCCGCCATTACTGAGGCTTAAGTAGGTAAACAAAGCTGCCAGGAAGCTCGAACTGGGTGGAGCCCACAGCAGCTCAAGGAGGCCTGCCTGCCTCTGTAGACTCCACCTCTGGGGACAGGGCATAGCTAAAGAAACAGCAGCATAAACCTCTGCAGGTGTAAATGTCCCTGTCTGACAGCTTTGAAGAGAGCAGTGGATCTCTCAGCACGGAGGTTGAGATTTGAGAACAGACAGACTGCCTGCTCAAGTGGGTCCCTGACCCCTGAATACCCTAACTGGGAGACATCCCCCACTAGGTCCAGACCAACACCTCACACCTCACACAGTGGGATACACCCCTGAGATGAAGCTTCCAGAGCAAGAATCAGACAGCAACACTTGCTGTTCAGCAATATTCTATCTTCTGCAGCCTCC
>NW_012107486.1:2090573-2090924 GCF_000951045.1 Mandrillus leucophaeus
AGAGCAGAACTGAAGGAGATAGAGACACAAAAACTCTCCAAAAAATCAATGAATCCAGTAGCTGGTTTTTTGAGAAGATCAACAAAATTGATAGACTGTTAGCAAGACTAATAAAGAAGAAAAGAGAGAAGAATCAAATAGATGCAATAAAAAATGCTAAAGGGGATATCACCACCGACCCCACAGAAACACAAACTACTATCAGAGAATACTATAAACACCTCTACGCAAATAAACTAGAAGACCTAGAAGAAATGGATAATTTCCTGGACACTTACACTCTCCCAAGACTAAATCAGGAAGAAGTTGAATCCCTGAATAGACCAATAGCAGGCTCTGAAATTGAGGCAA
>NW_012107487.1:0-1397 GCF_000951045.1 Mandrillus leucophaeus
AAAAAAAAAAAAAAAAAAGTTTAGCATAAGTGAAGTTTCATTAATACAACTGATGGTCACCTAAGTATGTTTTTGTTTGTTTTTTCAGGGTTTTTTCTGAGACAGGGTCTCACTCTATTATCCAGGCTGGAGTGCAGTTGCATGATCAAGGCCTGGACCTCCCAGGTTCAGGTGATCCTCCCACCTCAGTCTCCCGGGTAGCTGGGAGTACAGTACAGGCCACCAGGCTCAGCTAATTTTTTGTACTTTTGTAGAGATGGGTTTTCACCATACTTCCCAGGCTGGCCTTGAACTCGTGGGCTCAAGTGATCCTCCAGCCTCAGTCTCCCAAAGTGCTGGGATTTCAGGAGCGAACCAACACCTAGCCACGTTTTAAAAGCCTATCGTTAGCTTATTGTCCTTCCTCTCTTTACTCAAGATAGAGACAAATCATAACTCTATAATCTTCTTTGCACCAAAAGGGAAAAGAAAAGGAAAAAGGAAATCAGGTACAATACAAGGTGGTAAGAGGTATGTGCCATTCTTCAGACGAAATTGCATAGAAAATTCCCTCCCAACAATTATACCAGTGACTCCACAATCGAGTTGTGCAAGAGGAGCAAGAATATTACACTTCTCAGTCACGTTCTCCCACTATAAAACCTCTGCTTTTTTGTTTTTTTGAGACAGTCTTGCTCTGTTGCCCAGGCTGGAGTACGGAGGAGCATTCTCGGCAACCTCCACCTCCTGGGTTCAAGCGATTCTCCTGCCTTAGCCTCCTGAGTAGCTGGGATTACAGGGGCCCACTGTCACACTCAGCTAATTTTTGTATTTTTAGTAGAGACAGGGTTTCGCCGTGTTTGCCAGGCTGGTCTTGAACTCCTGACCTCAAGTGATCCACCCGCCTTGTCCTCCCAAAGTGCTGGGATTACAGGCATGAGCCACCGCGCTCAGCCTTATAAACCTCTGCGTTTAAAAGTGGGAGTCTAGGCCGGGCACGGTGGCTTGCGCCTGTAGTCCCAGCACTTTGGGAGGCTGAGGCGGGCGGATCACGAGGTCGGGAGATCGAGATCATCCTGGTGAACACGGTGAAACCCCGTCTACTAAAAATACAAAAAAATTAGCCGGGCGCGGTGGCGGGCGCCTGTGGTCCCAGTCTCTCTGGAGGCTGAGGCAGGAGAATGGCATGAACCCGGGAGGCGACGGAGCTTGCAGTGAGTGCAGATCGCGCCACTGCACTCCAGCCTGGGCGACAGAGCGAGACTCTGTCTCAAAAAAAAAAAAAAAAAAAAAAAAGAGCAGTAAACTAGACATGTGCACAGACAAAATAAGTACCAAATAAGTACAAAATAAGACAAATGTCTAGAACTGTAAAATCCCAAACTGTTAATATTTTTGAGGGGTAGAAACGGAAGGAT
>NW_012107488.1:0-1220 GCF_000951045.1 Mandrillus leucophaeus
ATCGAGACCATCCTGGCTAACACGGTGAAACCCCATCTCTACTAAAAAATACAAAAAACTAGCTGGGCGAGGTGGCGGGCACCTGTAGCCCCAGCTGCTTGGGAGGCTGAGGCAGGAGAATGGTGTAAACCTGGGAGGCGGAGATTGCAGTGATCTGAGATCTGGCCACTGCACTCCAGCCTGGGCGACAGAGCAAGACTCAGTCTCAAAAAAAAAAAAAATAAAATAAATTAAAAATAAATAAATAAATAAATACCGTTTGCCAACTGGCCACACCATCACAGAGCCTCCTTTGGGGATGTAATTAACTCAACTTTTGATGTTAGGTTTCATTCCAGGCCTGGCTCCCATGATAGTGAAAATCCTTGAGGGCAGGGCTCATTCAAGTATTCAGGTTTGTTCTCTGTTGTCTATCAACCTACCAGGCACCAAATGTCTATTTGTGGACATTTATGGAGTGAATGAATCAATAAGTGAATGTGTAAATTGTGGAAGCTAAAAATGGTCCAGTAGAGGGGCCAAGGTGAAAAACTCTGGGTGAGGTGCCAGCTTCTCTAGAGCACAGATTTTCAAATCACATGGTCCTGGGTGTAAATCCCAGTTCCTCAATGTACACGCTCTGAGTGTCTCAGGTATGTCTCATCATCTACTGCTTAAGGATGTCTTGAAGAGGAAGTTAAATTATATATGTGCCTGCTCCTGTGTGTCTGGCACAGAGATAGTTACTAGTTCTCCTTCCTTCCTACTGTTCCCCCTGCAAAAAGTCACAATGGGATGTCTCTCTTCTCCCATGCTGCTGTGATGCCGTCCTTTGAGAGATACTGAGCTCAAGATCTCAGCTGAGTCAAAAGAGGAAAGCAGCCTGTAATCCCAGCACTCTGGGACACCAAGGTGGGCGGATCACCTGAGGTCAGGAATTTAAGACCTGCCTGGCCAACATGACGAAACCTTGTCTCTACTAAAAATACAAAAATTAGCTGGGCGGGCCGGGCGCGGTAGCTCACGCCTGTAATCCCAGCACTTTGGGAGGCTGAGGTGGATGGATCACGAGGTCAGGAGATCGAGACCATCCTGGCTAACACAGTGAAACTCGGTCTCTACTAAAAATACAAAAAATTAGCCGGGCGCAGTGGCGGGTGCCTGTAGTCACAGCTAGTTGGGAGGCTGAGGCAGGAGAATGGCATGAACCTGGGAGGCGGAGCTTGCAGTGAGCCGAGATC
>NW_012107489.1:0-1980 GCF_000951045.1 Mandrillus leucophaeus
TTAAGCCCGTTTTGGAAGATTTGTGAAAAATTAATGTTGTAAAAGAATTTCTGTGTGAGAACATATTGGCTAAAGTTAAAGGAGTATTATTCAGTTTTTTCATAAAGTGAGCATTGAAATAAAAGCACAACAGGTTTTCCATAGAGCACTGATCTGCTCTTCAACAAAATTTTGTAAAGAGTTATAAAAGATTTATGAGCATCTTACCTTATGGTCAAACTGATTAAACTGGATAGGCTTGTCTATAAGGTTTTATTAAGAATTGGGTTAACATCAATAATGCACTGATGCAAAGATGAAATTGGGCTCATTTAGTATAAAAGTAATACAGGAAGCATTGTCAAATATGAAATGATGTTTGGCTTTCTTTGGGCTGTATTTGTATAAATATGGAATTGGTATGTGTTCCAAAATTATGGAAAACTCCTATAATTCTAGTATCACTTAGGGTATGATATCAATAACTATAGTTATTATGTAAAATTGTTGTACACCACAGAAGTAACAAAAATTTCTTTGTAAATTGTGACTTTAATAGTGGCTGTCCTAAAACTTTTTGTCATCTGCTGACAATTGTCTTGTTTTGGTCCTCTTCAAAAGGTGGTTTTATAATCAGTTATAGGAATTTTACAGGTGCTGTCGAATGCAGGTTTCTGATAACTTTGGAGATTGTGACCTAGAATAGAGGAAAAAACTTTCAGGATTCATGGAAAGCTAAAACGTTCATGAATATCAAGCAGAACAGGAGCTAACTGCGTGACTTGCATTAACAGAAGACTGAAGTAATCTTTTTGACTTTTTGCTTAAAATGTTCCTGATGCTTCCTTTTGTTTTTGAATCAAGGAAACTTTTCTTTTGAGCTATTTACAGCTTTTAACAATTGAGAAAAGTATACTTCTGTGAACAAAATTTGGAGCATATTTGTTTCTCGCTACCTGATTTCTCCGAAATTTGGAAACTATTAGTTAGCATTCTTAATTTATGGCAGTATAGTTGTTTGCATAAGCGCAATAAGAATCTGTTTTCTTTCATAACAGTACACAATTGGAGAAACTGGTTATTTTAACAAGGCTTTGACTGGAATGGCGTGCTTTCCTTTAGGGAACCAAACTTGACTTGCAGAGCCAATAAAAGACCTTTGGGAAAACTGGCCTCATACCTTGTCTCCACAGTTCCTGTACAGGGTTCCTGACCTGTGGTAAGTAAAAAATGTTACTTTCTGACAGGCCCAGGAGCTCCAAGTTATCTTGGGACTTCAAGAGGAGAGGAATTTATCCAACTCATAGGTATTTGATGGTACAAATCCATGGCTGGGCTCAGCTTTAAAAAAAAAAGTCTTATCAGAGATTCTTTCCATGGAACAAGGTTCCATCAAAGCCAATTTTAAAAGCCTATGTAAAAAATTATTCTTGCTGTACTTTGTACAAACAATCAGGCTAAGTATAATAAAGGAAATTGGTCTTACCATGATTTGTCTTTAGTAAAAATGGGAGACTGAAGAGAGAAAAAACTGTATTTGAAGAACTATGGTACACCTGTTAGATTCTAGTCTCATCAGTTGTTTTTGAGTTTGTTTTTCCTGCAATTTAGACTGACCCTGCTTATTTCTGTGAACCAACCAGTGATCTCTGGCTACTGCTCAGAAGAAACAGAGGGATGGGTAATGTGAGAATCTGGATCAATATTCTAATTCTCAGCACATTGGAATCAGCTTGTGACCCCATATCAGCTTGGTTCCAACCGCTGTCCAGTTCATAGAAAGCCTTCTAATTTAGTTTACTTGGAATAATTTTGCTTATTTTGCTTTACTGTTGTGAAATATGTTGCTGTTCTGCCCTTTGTGTAAGAATGCAGGATAAGCTTAATGAATGTTTTCCTAAACTATACATTTATTAATCCAGATATCACCTTTCATTGGAGTTATGTATAGCCCTCACCATACTGATGATTTCTGACTAAGCTCCTCTCTACCTTGAATAC
>NW_012107490.1:0-1652 GCF_000951045.1 Mandrillus leucophaeus
TAAAAGGATGGACTCTGGTGTTACTGACTGTCTGCTGCACATTCAATGTCAAGGTCAAATGAATGCTCTCATTTTTCCTATTATACTGAAGGATGATCCTTACTAAGGTTCCTGTCAAAATGGCAGGGTATAAGGGCTCAAATCATTTAGTTGGCTTTATCTGTAAACTATGACTTTTGAAGTATGTCTTATTTTGAGGAATTTCTCATTGCCTTTCTTTTAACATGTGGAAAAATCATTTTCTTAAACATATTCTTTGTTACTTAAAATTTTCCTTATAGTTTAAAGATTTTTCCCAGGATTCTCTGACTTTTCTATGCAGTTGGAGCAATTGCTTCTTCTTCTTCTTCTTCCTCTTCTTCTTCTTTTTTTTTTTTTTTTGAGACAGTCTCCCTCTGTCACCCAGGCTGGAGTGCAATGGCACAATCTTGGCTCATGGAAACCTCCACCTCCAGGGTTCAAGTGATTCTGCTGCCTCAGCCTCCTGAGTAACTGGGATTACAGGCACACACTACCACACCCGGCTAATTTTTGTATTTTTAGTAAAGATGGGGTTTCACCATGTTGGCCAGGCTGGTCTCGAACTCCTGACCTCTTGATTTGTCCTCCTCAGCCTCCCAAAGTGTTGGGATTACAGGCGTGAGCCACCATGCCTGGCCAAGATCCCCAACTTACAGCTTTTTTTTTTTTTTTATTTTTACATTAAGTTCTGGGATACATGTGCAGAACGTGCAGGTTTGTTACATAGGTATACATGTGCCATGGTGGTTGAGCAATTACTTCTTAAGCCTATTGATGTGTGGTTGACCAGAAATATTTTGTTGCACTCTTGGATTAAGGACACAATGTCTTGGATTCCATGCATACTGTTTTCTGAATTCTCTTTTCATTGTTTGAAAGCGTATACTCAAGTAACTTTTTTTTGTAAAGAGTCATTCAATATCCGAAAATTTTACCTTCGAATTTGTTAGCAGGACTTGGAAAATAATTGCACCTACCTAATTTAATTCTTTGATCAATTTTCTAGTAACGCAATCTATTTTCTGTACAGAAAACTTTCAGAATTAATTATTTCTGTACAAATTTCACCATAAAGATTTGAGTCATTTCAAATATTACCGATTACAGCTCATGATTTTCTATTAATTTATCTATTTTATCTATTTTGTGGATGCAGCCTTGATTTTCACAGTCTAATTTTCTTGAGTTTACTTATTAAAGAATGTTTGATTCTTCCATTAATTTTTTTTTTTAGTAAATAAGGAAATTTTACTGCATACTGCATGTGATTTTGTCAGACTTAATTTGAGTTGATAATTTTTATTCAGTTTTCCTTTTCCTGGGTCAATTTTTGCAGTTTTCAATGTTACTTTCTTTTTTTTGAGACAGAGTCTCATTCTGTGGCCCAAGCTCAAGGGCAGTAGCGTGGTCTCAGTTCACTGCAACCCCTACCTCCTGGTTCAAGTGATTCTGGTGCCTCAGCCTCCGGAGTAGGTGGGATGACAGGCACACGCCACCACACCCAACTAATTTTTGCATTTTTAGTAGAGACGGAGTTTCACCATGTTGGCCAGGCTGGTCTCGAACTCCTGGTCTCAAGCTATCTGTCTGACTTGGCATCTCAGTGTTTGGATTACAGGTGTAAGCCATTG
>NW_012107491.1:0-950 GCF_000951045.1 Mandrillus leucophaeus
CAGACAGAGATAGGGATAATGCCTGAGATGGGTTTGAGTATAGTAACTTCATCACTCATTAAGTTATATTAGGTGGGATCGTTTACACATAAAACTCACCCTTACTCAGCTTAGTATTTAATAATGATACTTTTTCATAGTGTAATGTCATATTTAATATTATTTGATACTGCCATATTTCAGATATTTAATCATAATATTTAGTAAGTTTTCTAGTTATTTGGCGTAGCACCTATCTCACCATGTTTACTAGCAGTGAGAATATTTACTTATTTTCTGTTAATGTATGACATTTTGAACTTCATTATTGATGAACTAGTGTTCTATCAAAAGTGATGTGCTGTAACAATATAAATATTTTCCATAGATTTGTTATATTTGTGAATATAAATATTTAAAAACTATGGTAGAATGTTGTTTTCCTATAGCATAGCTTTATTTTGAAAAGCTGTATGTTGTATATGTTTGCAATTACTGAATATGTATGTGCATCTTTTTTTTTTTTTTTTTTTTTTGAGACAAAGTCTTACTCTGTCACCCAGGATGGAGTGCAGTGGCCCAATCTTGGCTCACTGCAACCTCCACCCCCCAGGTTCAAGCTATTCTCCTGCCTCAGCCTACCAAGTGGCTGGGACCACAGGCCCGCACCACCATACTAAAAATTTTTGTATTTTTAGTACAGATGGGTTTCACCAAGTTGTCCAGTCTGGTCTTGAACTCCTGACCTCAAGTGATCTGCTGGCCTCTGTCCCCCAAAGTGCTGGGATTATAGGCATGAGCCACCGTGGCCAGCCAATGTGTGGATACTTTTTAAAAATTGGGGGCCGGGCACTGTGGCTCACGCGTGTAATCCCAGCACTTTGGAAGGCTGAGGCGGGCAGATCATGAGGTCAGGAGATCAAGACCATCCTGGCTAACACGGTGAAACCCCGTCTCTACTAAAAATACAA
>NW_012107492.1:0-2356 GCF_000951045.1 Mandrillus leucophaeus
CGAGTTCCGGGTGGGCGCGGGCTCGGCGGATCCAGCAGTCTGCGCGGCCGCCCGGCCGGCGCCTCCGGCCCCGGGCAGTGAGGGGCTTACCACCCGGGCCAGCAGCTGCGGAGGGGGCACCGAGTCCCCCAGGACTGCCGGCCCGCCTGCGCCGCGGGCTCGAATTTTCCCGCCTCCCCGCTGGGCAGGACTAGCGACCTACAGCCTGCCATGTCCAACCCTCCCCCCGCCCCGTCCAAGCGCCCCCTCTCTCTTGCGGTGGGCTCCCGTGCGGCCGGAACCTCCCCTACTGGCGCCCGCGCCCGGTCCCATCGACCGCCCAAGGACTAAGGAGTGCAGGCTGTGGCGCGGGACTGGCGGGCAGCCCCGCCTGCAGCCCTGAAGCCAGATCCACTAGGTGAAGCCAGCTGGACTCCTGAGTCCGGTGGGGACTTGGAAAACTTTTGTATCTAGCCGGAGGATTGTATATGCACCAATCAGCACTCTCTGTCTAGCTCGATGTTCGTGGATGCACCAATCAGCACTCTGTATCTATCTAATCTGGTGGGGACTTGGAGGACTTTTATGTCAAGCTAAAGGATTGTAAGTGCACCATTCAGCACTCTGTGTCTAACTCAGGGATTGTAAAGGCACCAATCAATACCCTGTTAAAACGGACCAATCAGCTCTCTGTAAAATGGACTAATCAGCGCTCTGTAAAATGGGCCAATCCGCAGAATGTGGGTGGGGTCAGATATGGTAATAAAAGCAGGCTGCCCGCAGCAGCGGCAGTCTACGGGCGTCACTTTCTGGGTGGCTGTGGCTACAGTGCGTTTAGGAGCTGTAACACTCAGCGCGGAAGTTTGCAGTTTCAGTTCTTGAGACCAGTAAGACCATGAACCCGTCGGGAGGAATGGACAGCTCCAGATACGGTGCCTTAAGAGCTGTGTGACACTTACCGGAAAGTCTGCATTTTCACTCCTGAAGCCAGCGAGATCAGAAGGAAGAAACTCCAAACGTGTCCAAACATGAGAAGGAACAAATTTCGGATACACCATCTTTAAGAACTGTAACACTCACCCCGAAGGTCCGCAGCTTCATTCTTGAAGTCAGTGAGATCAAGAACCCACCAATTCCGGACAGAATCTCATGTGAGTAAAAACATGCAGTATTTGTCTTCTCGTTGTTTTATTTCACTAAGCATATTTTACAAGGTTCATTCATGTAACAGCGTATGTCAACATTGAATTCATTTTATGGCTGAATAGTATTCTGTTACACATATACACATTATTTGGTTTGTCCATTTATTTGTTGATACTGGGTCAATCAAGATTTTGTTTCCACCTGTTAGCTACTGTGAATAATTCTGGTATGAACTTTGATATATAGATGTATGTTTGAGTTGCTGCACTTACTATATATATTTATACACTTTGCAGTGGAATTACTGGATCAGAGTAGTTTTATATTTACAGTTTTGAGGCTCTACCAAACTTTCTCACAATGGGTAAATTAGTTTTCATTTTCACCAGCAATACATAGTTTTCAATTTCTTGGCATCCTTGTGAAAAGTTACTTTACTTTTCCTTTTTATCCCCCCACTACAACCACCCCAGAGTGTGAAGCTGTGTCTCACTATTGTTTTGATACATACTTTCCTCATGCCTAATGATGTTGAGCATCTTTTTTTGTACTTGCCCATTTGTATGTGTTTGAAGAAATACCTACTCAAGTCTTTTGCCCTCCCCCCCTTTTTTTTCTTTTTTTCTTTTTTTTTTTTTTGAGACGGAGTCTCGTTTTGTCACCCAGGCTGGAGTGCAGTGGCGCGATCTCAGCTCACTGCAAGCTCCACCTCCCGGGTTCCCGCCATTCTCCTGCCTCAGCCTCCCGAGTAACTGGGACTACAGGCGCCCGTCACCACGCCCGGCTAATTTTTTGCTAATTTTTGTATTTTTGGTAGAGACGGGGTTTCACCATGTTGGCCAGTCTGGTCTCAGACTCCCGACCTCGCGTAATCTGCCGGCTTCGGCCTCCCAAAGTGCTGGGATTAAAGGTGTGAGACACCATGCCCAGCAATACTACCAAATTCTTATGGTAGTTTTATCACGTAAGTAAGTGATCACAATCCTAAGTACCCAGTTTAATTAAAAAATTGTCTGGGCTGGGCCTCCCTACTCAGGAGGCTGAGGCAGGAGAATTGCTTGAACCTGTGAGACGGAGGTTGCAGTGAGCTGAGATCGCGCCACTGCACTCCAGCCTGGGTGACAGAGCAAGACTCTTGTCTCAGGGGAAAAAAAAAAAAAATATTATGTCTACTAAAAAGTCCACAGGAATGTTTATGGGAAGCTTTATTCATACTGCCCACATTGAAAGC
>NW_012107493.1:0-1083 GCF_000951045.1 Mandrillus leucophaeus
CACAATCTTGGCTCACTGCAACCTCCACCTCCTGGCAATTCTTCTGCCTCAGCCTCCCGAGTAGCTGGGACTACAGGCGTGCACCACCACGCCTGACTAATTTTTGTATTTTTAATATAGGCGGGATTTCGCCATATTGGCCAGGCTGGTCTCGAACTCCTGACCTCAAGTGATCCGCTGGCCTTGGCCTTCCAAAGTGTTGGGATTACAGACATGAGCCACCATGCCCGGCCTTTGTTTTCTTTATCTATATCTGCAGTAATAACAGTATTTACCTCCAAGATTGCAAGGATGAAATACGATAATATCTGTAAAGGACACCCTAGGTGCCGGCACCTGGTGGATACTCTATGATCACCTTCAGCTTCACACAACAAGCTAAAGCCATTCTTTGGGAACAGGAAGACCAGGCTGTTCCCACTCTGTATGGGTGCTACTGAGTACTCAGAGGCAGTGGGCAGGTAAGAGGAGGAGAGTTCTGGGGTCAGAAAAGTGCCCAGGACTGGCCTTTTATTCATATGTTCAAGAGATGTTCATTCATCCAGGCCCTGGATCAGGCTACTGGAGGTAAAAGAATAAGCGAAACAGAGCCAGTCCTGCCCGTGTGTAGCAGACAGGCTATTTTGATACTGTCAATAAAAATAAAATGTGAGTGGCCAGGTGTGGTGGCTCACGCCTGTAATCCCAGCGCTTCAGGAGGCCGAGGCGGGTGGATCACAAGGTCAGGAGTTTGAGACCAGCCTGACCAACATGGTGAAACCCCATCTCTACTTAAAAAAAAAAAAATAGAAAACATTAGCTGGGTGTGGTGGCACGTGCCTGTAATCCCAGCTACTCAGGAGGCTGAGGCAGAAGAATTGCTTGAATCCGAGAGGAGAAGGAGGAGGTTGCAGTGAGCTGAGATTGCACCACAGCACTCCAACCTGGGCAACAGAGCGAGACTCTGTCTCAGAAAACAAACAAAAAAAAATAGGCCAGGCGCAGTGGCTCACGCCTGTAATCCTAGCACTTTGGGATCACAAGGTCAGGAGATCGAGACTACCCTGGCTAACATGATGAAACCCCATCTCTACTAAAAAATAC
>NW_012107494.1:0-1303 GCF_000951045.1 Mandrillus leucophaeus
AAAAAATCAATGAATCCAGGAGCTGGTTTTTTGAAAAAATCAAAATTGATATTTTCAAATTTTCTAACAAAATTGATAGACCACTAGCAAGACTAATGAAGAAGAAAAGAAAGAAGAATCAAATAGAGGCAATAAAAAATGATAAAGGGGTATCACCACCGACCCCACAGAAATACAAACTACCATTAGAGAATACTATAAACACCTCTACGCAAATGAACTAGAAAACCTAGAGGAAATGGATAATTTCCTGGACACTTACACTCTCCCAAGACTAAACCAGGAAGAAGTTGAATATCTGAATACACCAATAGCAGGCTCTGAAATTGAGGCAATAATTAATAGCCTACCAACCAAAAAAACTCCAGGACCAGATGGATTCACAGTCGAATTCTACCAGAGGTACAAGGAGGAGCTGGTACCATTCCTTCTGGAACTATTCCAATCCATAGAAAAAGAGGGAATCCTCCCTAACTCATTTTATGAGGACAACATCATCCTGATACCAAAGCCTGGCAGAGACACAACAAAAAAAAGAGAATTTTAGACCAATGTCCCTGATTAACATCGATGCACAAATCCTCAATAAAATACTGGCAAACAGAATCCAGCAGCATATCAAAAAGCTTACCCACCATGATCAAGTGGGCTTCATCCCTGGGATGCAAGGCTGGTTCAACATACGCAAATCAATAAACGTAATACAGCATATAAACAGAAACAAACACAAAAACCACATGATTATCTCAATAGATGCAGAAAAGGCCTTCGACAAAATTCAACAGCCCTTCATGCTAAAAACGCTCAATAAATTCGGTATTGATGGAACGTACCTCAAAATAATAAGAGCTATTTATGACAAACCCACAGCCAATATCATACTGAATGGGAAAAAACTGGAAGCATTCCCTTTGAAAACTGGCACAAGACAGGGATGCCCTCTCTCACCACTCCTATTCAACATACTGTTGGAAGTTCTGGCTACGGCAATCAGGCAAGAGAAAGAAATAAAAGGTATTCAGGTAGGAAAAGAAGAAGTCAAATTGTCCCTCTTTGCAGATGACACGATTGTATATTTAGAAAACCCCATCATCTCAGCCCAAAATCTCCTTAAGCTGATAAGCAATTCAGCAAAGTCTCAGGATACAAAATCAATGTGCAAAAATCACAAGCATTCTTATACACCAGTAACAGACAAACAGAGAGCCAATCATCAATGAACTTCCATTCACAATTGCTTCAAAGAGAATAAAATACCTAGGAATCCAACTGACAAGGGATGTAAAGGACCTCTTCAAGGAGA
>NW_012107495.1:0-1076 GCF_000951045.1 Mandrillus leucophaeus
CCTCCCCTTTCTTTTTTAGACAGGGTATCACTCTGTTGACCAGGGTGGAGTGCTGTGTCGTGATCTCTGCTCACTTGCAACCACCACCTCCCAGGTTCAAGCCATCCTCCCACCTCAGCCTCCTGAGTAGCTGAGACTACAGATGCACACCACCACACCCGTTAAGTTTTGTATTTTTGGTAGAGATGGGTTTTGTCATTTTGCTGAGGCTGGTCCTGAACTCCTGACCTCAAGTGATCCTCCTGCGTCCCCTTCCCATAGTGTTGGGATTACAGGCATGAACCGCCGTACCTGGCCGCGCCTGGCCATTTTCTAAGCATTTTTCTTTAAAAAAAAAAAAAAATTGAAATGGGGTCTCACTCTGTCACCCAGGCTGGAGTGCAGTGGTGCAATCATAACTCCCTGCAGCCTCTAACTCCTGGGCTGAAGCGATCCTCCCACCTCAGCCTCTTGAGTAGCTAGGACTACAGGTGTGTGCCACCACACTCGGCTAATTTTTGTATTTTTAGTAGAGACGAGTTTCATCATGTTGTCCAGGCTAGTCTCGAACGCTGGATCTCAAGTGATCCGCCCACCTCAGCCTCCCAAAGTGCTGGGATTAGAGGTGTGAACCACCGCGCCTGGGCTTTAAGCATTTTTCTATTGATAATTTGCTAAAAAAAAACCATTGGTTGTCCATGGCCCGGCGCGGTGGTTCACGCCTATAATCCCAGCACTTTGGGAGGCAGAGGCGGGTGGATTACCTGAGGTCGGGAGTTTGAGACCAGCCTGACCAACATGGAGAAACTCCGTCTCTACTAAAAATACAAAATTAGCCGGGCGTGGCGGAGCATGTCTATAATTCCAGCTACTCTGGAGGCTAAGGCAGGAGAATCGCTTGAACCCGGGAGGCGGAGGTTGTGGAGAGCCGAGATCGTGCCATTGCACTGCAGCCTGGGCAACAAGAGTGAAACTCCATCTCAAAAAAAAAAAAATAAAAATAAATAAATAAATAAATAAATAAATAAAGGAAAGAAAAACCATTGGTTGTCCATAGCAAAGACTATTATTATTATTATTATTCCTAACTACTATCA
>NW_012107496.1:0-1093 GCF_000951045.1 Mandrillus leucophaeus
TTAGTAGAGATAGCGTTTCACTGTGTTAGCCAGGATGGTCTCGATCTCTTGACCTGGTGATCCACCCACCTCAGCCTCCCGAACTGCTGGGATTACAGGCGTGAGCCACCGTGCCCAGCCAACAGCTTCCATTTTCAAACGGCACCCACGTGACAGGCCTTGTGCAGCCAGCTCTACATGATCTCCTCACATCCTTCTGAGAACCATGCACACTTGGGGATTATTCTTCCCCTTTACAGGTGAGAAAACTAAGCTCAGAGGCTGGTGACAGAACCACGACAATTTGAAGTCTAGTCAGTATGGTTTCAAAGCTCAAATTCTTTGCGATTTAACTCAACAAATACATATTGGACATACATGTTGTGGCAGACACGATGCTAGACTCGGGGGCTTTAGAGATGGATAACACTGTTGCTATCCTCTAGGAGCTTACTGGAAGTTTTGACATACCCCTGAAAATGCTCTAGCACCTGGGATTGAGGAGGCTTAGAGGAAGGAGGAATTCACTCTTTCTGGGTAATCGGTGATGAGTTTTTCAGAAGCAGTGATCCCCGATCCAACTTTCGAGGAGTGTGCCAGGGGAAGAAGACCCTTCCAAACGCACTAGTATGTAACACATCTGTACTAGGATGGTTACTGTACCATTGTTCATGGGACATGGGAGACTGCAGGGCAGTGTGCATAGGTAGGGGACTGGTGGAATAAATTGTGGCCCAATCACATCAAAGAATATTTTGAAACCATTGAAAGAAACAAATTAGAGTCATATCAAAATGACACAAGAGCGACTGGGCGCGGTGGCTCACACCTGTAATCCCAGCACTTTGGGAGGCTGAGGCGGGTGGATCACGAGGTCAGGAGATCGAGACCATCCTGGCTAACATGGTGAAATTCCATCTCTACTAAAAATACAAAAAAAATTAGCTGGGTGTGGTGGCGGGTGCCTGTAGTCCCAGCTACTCGGGAGGCTGAGGCTGGAGAATGGCATGAACCCGGGAGGTTGAGCTTGCAATGAGCCAAGATCGCACCACTGCACTCCAGCCTGGGTGACAGAGCGAGAATCCATCTCAAAAATAAAATAAAACAGAAAAAA
>NW_012107497.1:0-136879 GCF_000951045.1 Mandrillus leucophaeus
GGTGGCTCACACCTGTAATCCCAGCACTCTGGGAGGCCGAGGTGGGCGGATCATGAGGTCAGGAGTTCGAGAGCAGACTGGCCAACAAAGTGAAACCCCGTCTCTACTAAAAGTGCAAAACATTAGCCAGGTGTGGTGGTGTGCACCTGTTATCCCAGCTACTTGGGAGGCTGAGGCCGCAGAATCGTGTGAACTCGGGAGGTGGAGGTTGCAGTGAGCAGCGATTGCACCATTGTACTCCAGCCCAGGCAACAGTGTGAGACTCCATCTCAAAAATAATAATAATAATAAAAAAAGGAAATCATGGAACTGATTCAGTTGGGGATGACAGGGGCGGATCAAAACTCTTTTATTTATTTATTTTTTTACCGGTAAATATCTTACTTGAGAAAGAAATTTCTTTACAAATATTTAGCTATGCTAGGGATCATCTATTTATCATTACATTAGGCATGTACTGCATGGAATTAGTACCTGTGTCTTGCCATAAAACACAATTATGGTAGAAAGAATATACCACTTATCTAGTTATCATATAGCTGAGGATAGAGCCGTCAAATGCTATTTGCAATTTTTGTATGTGAGTCAGCAAAGCTGTCTTTGACATAAACATCAGTTTTCTCTGATTTAAAGACAATCTTTTAATAGATAATTCTGGTTGGAAGAACTGATTGATATCTGACAGGAAGTCCTCCTCATATTGAAAAATGCCTAGGAGGAGAGACAGGAGGTGGAGGTGGGACTGGCAGTAATCATCAGTAAATTTCAAAACTCAAATGAGAATCTTGTTGACAGCAGGATGTTCAGCACAGAAAGTAGTTTCAGTACTGACATTATTTTCTAAGGTTCAGTATATATCTATCTTTATGCCAAATACCTGTGCAAAGACAGTGTAGCGCTGGGGAATGAAATTGAAATCAGTACATGTGGATTATTTTCCCGCTGGGTTCTCACTACTGATTCTCTCTTGGAGTGTTAGAGCTCTGGGAATAAAATTTTTTGTCTCCAAGTTACCTCCTAGGATCTTTTGAATTCTAAATTTTTTGAAATTCCATTTTATCATTGTAGCAATACTGTATACAGGAAGATAGCAAGCTAAATTAATAGATGTATGGATGGGTGAGTGGAAAGATGGGTGGATATATATATATATACATGCACACACACATATATATGCACGCCATGCACACACATACACAATATATGCACATATATGTATATGTGTGTACATATGAATATATATGTGTGTATATACACACACACAGTTATTTACACACATATATTTTTATACAAAGTCACATCACAAATTCTCCTGGTCACAATTTTCCTTTCACAAATGTGAAACATTTGGGCTTGCAAAAATGACAATACATCACCCATCGCCTATTATTGAAGAGGTAAGACAAGTGGGACTTGAAACAGATCTTTAGGTTACAAAAAGTACTAATAAAGTAATTCTCAAATATTTATATATATACACTTGAAAAGAATTTCTAGTGGCTTTAAATTATAAAAAGCGAACAAAGACAGTATCATAAATGTATCCATATATAATTGTAATATTATTGAATTTACTGGGAAGTGCTAACTGATAATGAGGATTCTGTTCTTGCCAAAATAACTTTCACTTTTGATACACAGTATGGTGTGCACACTATTTGTAGAAACATATTTTTTTCTAGCAAAGAGCTTAATAAAAATAAAACATATAAAAACCAAACAACGAAATACATATTTTACTTCTTTAACGTATTTAGGCTTATGGAACACTTAAGACCTCCTAGTAACCAATTTTACAGAGAATTTTATGAAAGATATATTATTATACAATGATTGTAGGGAGACATTTAAATCTGCCTTCTGGACAGTTTAAGTACATTTCTGTGGATCAGCTGGCTTTATTTGAGTGGAAAGGACCCAATCAGTGAAAGTTTCAAATAGTCAACTATCTATTTACTCCTAGGAATTTAGAAATAAATAAGTGTTTAGATGGGGAATCTTTATTAAAGAGTTAAAACTGAAAAAGACCATATTATCATAGAACTTTAAAGTTAGAAAAAGCTTCATTTTTTTTTTCAAATGTAAAAAACAGTAACTGAGTAGTTTGATGAGCTTTTAAAAGTCTCAAGTTAGCCAGGTACGGTGGCTCATGCTGTAATCCCAGCACTTTGGGAGGCGGAGGGGGGTGGATCACCTGAGGTCAGGAATTCAAGACCAGCCTGGCCAACATGGTGAAACTCTGTCTCAATTAAAAATACAAAAACATTAGCTGGGTGTGGTGGCAGGCGCCTGTACTCTCAACTACTTTGGGAGACTGAGGCAGGAGAATCACTTGAATCTGGGAGGCGGAGGTTGCAGTGAGCCAAGATCGTGCCATTGCACTCCAGCCTGGGTGACAAGAGCGAAACTCTGTCAAATAAATAAATAAATAAATAAATAAATAAATAAATAAATAAATAAATGTCTCAAGTCTATAGACTGACAAAAATAAGACTTTAAAGGCATGCTTCTGGGACCAGTGCAGTTTCGATCTTACTATGTTTTTCCTTAACACTGATTAAATTGAAACACACACACAAATGAGAACATCATTGCACATGCACACACTCACACCAAAAAACAAACAGAAACCCATAAAAACCCACAGTTCACTCTTCAAATCAACTTGCTTTCAACCATATGAAAACTGTATGGACTGGATCTTTAAGACCTTTTTAAGAGAAGATAAACCAAACCTTTTTTTCTTCCACTTGATCTAGGAATTGTTTAGACTTCTTAAAGGGGGTGCAACTATTCATTAGGGATCTCACCTATTGTTCACACTCAGCTTTGTGATGGCCATGCTTTAAACTCTGTTCTTAGAGGAACTTTACATGGTGAAGTACTTGGGTAAGTGAAAGGAACACAAGGAGAGGATACTGGAGAGAAGCTTTTAGAGAATGGGTGATGAGTTGCTGATTTTCCACTGTGATTATACTTTAATGACAATTTCTATGAATATGAGTTGTATTACCTGCTTGGTGTAGGATACATGTAGACTTCCTTAAATGAAAACCCCATTGTGGCAAACATACCTCCAAGCCAGTTTGTTTATTTATTTATTTTCTTTACTTCTTCTAAAAAAAATGGGGAAACGTGCAGGCTTGTTACATAGGTATACGTGTGCCATGGTGGTTTGCTGCACCTATTGACCCATCCTATAAATTCCCTCCCCTCACCCTCTACCTCCAACTAGGCCCTGGTGTGTGTTGTTCCCCTCTCTGTGTTCATATGTTCTCAATGTTCAACTCCCACTTATGAGTGAGAACATGCGATGTTTGGTTTTCTGTTTCTGTGTTAGTTTGCTGAGGATGATGGCTTCCAGCTTCATCCATGCCCCTGAAAAGGACATGATCTCATTCCTTTTTATGGCTGCATAGTATTCCGTAGTGTATATGTACCACATTTTCTCTATCCAGTCTCATTATTGATGGGCATTTAGTTTGCTTTCATGTCTTTGCTATTGTAAACAGTGCTGCAATAAACATATGTGTGCACTTATCTTTATAGAAGAATGATTTATATTCCTTTGGGTATATACTCAGTAATGGGATTGCTGGGTCAAATGGTATTTCTGGTTCTGGATCTTTGAGGAATCGCCATACTATCTTCCATAATGGTTGAAATAATTTACATTCCCACCAACAGTGTAAAAGCTTTCCTATTTCTCCACAGCCTCACCAACATCTGTTGTTTCCTGAGTTTTAAATAATCATCATTCTGACTGGCGTAAGATGGTATCTCATTGTGGTTTTGATTTGCATTTCTCTGATGATCAGTGCTGTTGAGCATTTTTTATACTTTTGTTGGCTGTGTAAATGTCTTCTTTTGAGAAGTGTCTGTTCATATCCTTTGTCCACTTTTTGATGTTTTTTTTTTCCCTATAAATATGTTTAAGTTCCTTGTAAATTCTGGATATTAGACCTTTGTTAGGTGGGTAGATTGCAAAAATTTGTTCCCATTCTGTAGGTTGCCTGCTCTCTCTGATGCTAGTTTCTTTTGCTGTGCAGAAGCTCTTTAGTTTAATTAGATTCCATTTGTCAATTTTGGCTTTCCTTGCAATTTTTTTGGCATTTGTGTCATGAAGTCTTTGCCCATGCCTACATCCTGAATGGTATTGCCTAGGTTTTCTTGTAGGGTTTTTATGGTTTTCAGTTTTACATTTAAGTCTTTAATCTATCTTGAGTTAATTTTTGTACAAGGTGTAAGGAAGGGGTCCAGTTTCAGTTTTCTGCATATGACTAGCCAGTTCTCCCAGCACCATTTTCTGAATAGGAGATCCTTTCCCTATTGCTTGTTTTTGTCAGGTTTATCAAAGATCAGATGGTTGTAGATGTGTGGTGTTCTTTCTGAGGTCTTTGTTCTGCTCCATTGGTCCATATGACTGTTTTGGTACCAGTACCATGCTGTTTTGGCTACTGTAGCATTGTAGTATAATTTGAAGTCAGGTAGTATGATGTCTCCAGCTTTGTTCTTTTTGCTTAGGATCGCCTTGGCTATACAGGGTCTTCTTTGATTCCACATGAAAGTTAAAATAGGTTTTGTCTAATTCTGTGAAGAATGTCGATGGTAGTTTGATGAGAATAGCATTGAATCTGTAAATTACTTTGGCCAGTACGGCCATTTTCATGATATTGATTCCTCCTGTCCATGAGGATGGAATGTTTTTCCATTTGTTTGTGTCTTCTCTTACTTCCTTGTAGTTTTGTAGTTCTTCTTGAAGAGGTCCTTCACATCCCTTGTTAGGTCTATTCCTACGTATTTTATTCTCTTTGTAGCGATTGTAAATGGGAGTTCATTCACGATTTGACTTTCTGCTTGCCTATTGTTGGTGTAAGAGAATGCTTGTGATTTTTGCACACTGATTTTGTATTCTGAGACTTTGCTGAAGTTGCTTATTAGTTCAAGAAGTTTTTTGGCTGAGATGATGGGGTTTTCTAAATATAATATCATGTCACCTGCAAATAGAGACAACATGACTTCCTCTCTTTCTATTTGAATACTCTTTTTCCTTTCTCTTGCCCAGGACATCCAATGTTATGTTGAATAGGAGTGGTGAGAGAGGGCATCCTTGTCTTGTACTGGTTTTCAAAGGGAATGATTTCAGCTTTTGCCTATTCAATATGATATTGGTTGTGAGTTTGTCATAAATAGCTCATTATTTTGAAATATGTTCCATCAATAACTAGTTTATTGAGAGTTTTTAACATGAAGGAATGTTGAATTTTATCAAAGGCCTTTTCTGCATCTATTAAGATAATCCTGTGGTTTTTGTCTTTGGTTCTGTTTATATGATGAATTATGTTTATTGATTTGCATATGTTGAACTAGCCTTGCATCCCAGGGATTAAGCCAGCTTGATTGTGGTAGATAAGTTTTTTTATGGGCTGCTGGATTCGGTTTGCCAGTTTTTTATTGAGGATTTTCTCATCAATGTTCATCAAGGATATTGGCCTGAAGTTTTCTTATTTGTTGTGTCTCTTGTTGGTTTTGGTATCAGGATGATGCTGGCTTCATAAAATGAGTTTGGGAGGAGTCCCCCCTTTTCAATTGTTTGGAATATTTTCAGAAGGAATGGTACCAGCTCTTCTTTGTATTTGTGGTAGAATTCGGCTGTGAATCCTTCTGGTCCTGGGCTAAACCAGATTCGTAATTCTACAATTTGGGGGCAAGCTGAGAAAATGTGAATACTTCCAAATTAATTTTGTTATTATGTGCAATAAAGTATTACAATTACTTTATATTTTATTTTGTCCTCATCTATTACTGTATAACTTTATTAAGAACACAGACTATGACTTTTTGTTTCTTTCGTAGCTGCCACCTCATCTAGTCACAGAGGACATGGACAATTGATTACATATGACAAAGACTTGCAATTCTGTAAAGCCTTCACATCTCTGAGAACAGGGGTCTTTAGCAAACTAATACCAGTAGTCAGACCACCTATTTGGTAAACAAAGTGTTATTGGAACATAACCATGTCCATTGATTTAGTGTTGTGCATAGCCACTTTCAAGAATTGATTAGATGCCATAGAGACCATATGGCTGGCAAGCCTAAACTATTTATTATTTGATCCTTTAAGAGAATGTTTGCCAATTCATTCCTTAGAAAATAAAGTCTAAACTTTAGATCTTGTTAAAAAATATTTCTCATGTCCAATTCCTCCTTACAGTTTTGAGGATAATCTCTACTCTGTAGACTTTCCATTGAGAAGAGCCCAGCTCAGGCTTGGTGAGAGGCTTCTCACCTAGAAGACTGAATATAGAACAAAATACTGCAGCGATGAGAGATGGCTACAATTATTTCACAGCAGTGATGTTGGTAGTATCCTGCACCTCAGTCAGTAGCATTCTGGCCAAATTGCTCCTGCTAAAAGATGGCTTTCTAACTTCTTGTTCTGTAACCTGCCAAAATGTCCTGGTTCTCCTCCAGCCCCATATCATTGTCATGAGCCCTTGATGTCCTTCCCATTAATCCCCTTGAATCTGAAGGCAGATGGATTTGGTTTCTGTTATTTGCTATCAGACTCATCTTACCATACACATTTAGCATAAAAATACTCTATTAATTATTGCATATGGCTATACACAACTCCAGGAAGAGCCATTCAAATTGACATCAATATGAATGACACTCCTTGGAGGTGCGCAGTACCCATTCTGCAAAGTTTTGTAAAAGGCTGCTTTGTGTTTGCTCATCTTTCCAGCTCCCCTTCAATTGTTTTACATTCATGCTCTACAACTGCATCAATTTCAATTACTTTTATTATCCAGACAAGCCATGTTATATCTTGGTTTTTCTGTGATCAATTTGTTCCCAATGGCAAATGCAGTTTATTCAGTTTGCTCATCTGACAAAACCCTATGTCTCAACCTTTAATGTTCTTCTCAGCTATCACCTCCACTGTAAAACTTTTCCTGTCACATTATTTTCCTGCTACCCACTCTAGGCATTCAAAATAAATGACTTTATCAAATGTTTGCATAACATTTTGTATATATTTCTGTCAACTCATCTCATGATAATTTTATTGTAGTCTTCTGCATTAGCGTATGTGTTTTCTGAACAAATGGATTTGTTTAATTGTGTCCTGGTAGAAGATACCTTTGCACATAGCAGATGCTTAAATATATATATATATATCTTCAGGCACTCTGTTATATTATTTAACACTAATAATTCACTAAATACATCAAATTATTTAGTACTTAGAGTTTTCAATTCTCAACGATCACATATATCTAAATGCAGCAATATTTACTTCCTTCTACTAGTTGTCAAATGTCAAGTGAAAAGAAATCTCAACTTAGTAAGGAGAGACTTTATTTGAAAAGATTATTGCAGTCAAGGTGAATGTTGCAAGAGGGGGAGGAGAACTATCACAATAGAGATAAAGCTCTGATCGTAATACCTGCAAGCATCTCAAAGTTTAGGCAAAAAGGGCTGTTCTTCAAGAGGAAGAAGTAGACAAAGCTAGAAACAACAGAGGAAGTAAGATTAAAGGGTCACTTGATCAGATCCTCGATCAAATGTTTTACTCTGAGGCCAGCCTATTCTCAGGAAGGCTTATGTGTTGGCTCAGGCTAATGGTGAGTCAGAGTTCAGAGGCATGAAAGACAGAGAAACTTGACAAGCATTTTTTATTTTTTCTGATTGATCAGTAGAGCCAAGCAATTCAGTTAATAATTTATGAGGCAAAATATGCGAATTTGGAGGATCTTTGTTTGACCACGTCATAGTAAAACAAGGGGAGGCATCCCTGAATTTTATCTATTGGGAAGGATAGATTTTGCAATAAGCTATTTTGGGGTAACAAAGGCAAGAGAATTTCCTAATCTTTGTTATTTTCCAGAATTATTGGGCTTTGGTAAAATTCAACATTGTCACCAATAATGTTTTCAGTACTAGAAAAAAAAATAGATTTGCATAAAACTAAATTTTGTTTTCCAGTGTTTATCACACAGCCAGTCATATGTCCACTTGTTAAATTCTGTGAAGTTACCTTTTTTGTTAGAGAGTCCTCAAATTTAATAGGTCAGGGATATTTTATGAACCAAATATTGCCTTCCTGCCTAATTCAGAGACTTAGCAGCTATTTCTTTCAAGCTAAAGTCACCTTCATTCATTTGATAAGACTGTAGGGGGCAGACTTACCCTGGAACAAAGCTTGAGCACACCTAGCTAATATCTGAATGTATGCTGTCTGTGATTCACATCTGCTTTTCAGAACAAAGGTTTAAAAAAATCTTTATAAGAGAAAGATTTCTTATTTGTCACTTTGCTTTATTTTTAATTAATCCTAACTGCTTTTCGTGTGGGAAAATGTTTGAAGAGTTTGGATTATAAAAGAGTCTAGCATTATTGCTCTATTGCCCCTGCACTAAAATCTTATTGTAATGCTAAGTCAAGGAAGCAAAAGGCAGTAGATTAAGAAAAAATCGCTGGGAAACTGAGCAAGCATTGTTATAATATGTGACAGATTTCTATTACTTTTTTGGTAGTAGCATATAGTAGTGTAAAGACTAACAAATTAGTCTGCATCTTAGTAAGCTATTTGTTTCACAGTTTTTTAAAAGCTAAGTAATGTTTTCTGTAATCATGAGCTTATTTGTGGTTTCCAAATACTTTTCTGTTCTTGATGCCCTTACTACCAAAATAAAAGAGGTCTTTCTTCCTAATAATCTACTTCTCCCCTTACTTGTACTAGGGAATTTATGCATTCTTTATATTCTCGTTTTCCATGATTTTATTCAACATTCTAGCAAGATTTTATTTTGAACATCAATAATGGCTTTAGGATCCCCAAATAAAAGGTTTTTCTTCTGACTCATTTATTTTAAAATCTCCATTGCTTTTGATATTTTATTGACTGTAGTTGACTGTTACATTTACATTGAATTGTGACTATATTCTATCTTGTTACTACTCTTACAGATTCAGCAAATCAGTTTGTTACTTTGAATGCATCTTTTTTACTTCTCTTTTCCTATTATTTTGAGAATTCACAAATCTTCAGTGCTTGGCTTGCTGGCTTTCCTTCTCCATAAGAGTATTATTCGATTTTGTGGTTCCAAATAAAACTTGCCATTGGGATGAATATTACCTAATGATAATGTTAATGACTCTGGTATCTGTGTAGTTTAATCTCACTAAAGCTCAGCTTTCTATTGCTAACTGCCTTCTAAATATTTACAAATGGATGTCTTGCTATTTCTTCAAAATCAGCTATTCAAAACAATTCATTTCTCCAAAACTAGTCATCTCTTCTGATTTTCCCATCCTTCTACCACTGTCATAACTTCTTTTTTTAATTATACTTTAAGTTCTAGGGTACATGTGCACAACGTGCAGGTTTGTTACATATGTATACATGTGCTATGTTGGTGTGCTGCACCCATCAACTCGTCAGCACCCATCAACTCGTCATTTACATCAGGTATAACTCCCAATGCCATCTCTCCCCCCTCCCCATGATAGGCCCCGGTGTGTGATGTTCCCCTTCCCGAGTCCAAGTGATCTCATTGTTCAATTCCCACCTATGAGTGAGAACATGCAGTGTTTGGTTTTCTGTTCTCAAAAAAAATTGTTTAAATAGTTTTAACCTATTCTTTACTTCACAGGTTCATTGCTAACTTCCTAGGCCAGGCCCTTAAGCCCAGGAAACTACTCCAGTCTCTGTTTCCATTAGAAGGCAAAGTCCAAGAGGACAGAATTTTCTGTATGCTTTCATCAATGTAACCTAATTGCAAATGAGAGTGACTGGCTCATAGAATATTTGTTCAACGAGTGAATGAATGAATAAGCCCAAATACCCAAACCTAGGCTCTGCTATCATATATTTGTCCTGCATTCATTACTAGATGAATATTTTTAATGCCACTTTCGTAATGCTGTTTTTCTGAACACAAACTCAATTTATCTACTTTCTCACTTTTGTCTAGCTTTCAAGAATGTCCATTATCCTAAGGAGGTCCTAAGAAAGTAAATTACTGTCATAGGTAAAAGTGAACACCCTGGAGCTAAATAGTCTGAGTTTGATCATGGTTTCTTTATTCACTAATTGGAACAGTTATTTAATTGTCCAGTGTCTTGATTTCTACATCTGTAAAATACAGATAATGATCACTGGATTGGTGTTAGGATGCAGTAAGTTAGTGCGCCTTAAACACTCAAACAGTGCCTGGTATTTAATTATTGCTCAATATGCATTAGATAGTATTATTAATCAATTACCTTATTAATCTATATATTTGAAAATATTGCTTATGCATAAATCAGCAGTATCCAAATGTTTAAAGCAACATATTCCACCTGTCAATCGAAATTTTATATGTAATCCAATGAATTTGCAAACTTTTAAATAAATGCTGCTTTGGTTATTTGTATCCCTACCTCTTTGATAAATTTCTAAACCTCCTTGTGAAAAATCTCAAAATCCCAAGAACCACAATTTAAAGACCACTAGTCTAAGTAACTTTGGACATAACTATTTGTTGATTGATTAAATCCTATCTGAAAGCATCAAATTGTAGAGGTAGCAAGCTTTTAAATAATTCATCTGCTAATTTGCCTGTTGATATAGCTTGGATTTTTGTCCCTTCCAAATCTCATGATGAAATCTGATCCCTAATTTTGGAAGTGGGGCCTAAAGGGAGATGTTTGGTAACGGGGGAGGATCCCTCATGAATGACTTTGGTGCCCTTTCCTTGGTAATGAGTGAGTTATTGCTTGTTGCTGTATTAGTTCGTGTGAGATTTGGTTGTTTACAAAAGTCTGGCACCTCCCTGTCCTCTCTTTTTCCTTCTCTCTCACCATGTGATCCTTGCTACCTTCACTTTCTGCCATAACAGGAAGCTTTCTGAGGCTCTCATCAGAAGCAGATGCTGATGCCATACTTTGTAGCTGAAGAACAGTGAGCCAAATAAATCCCTTTTCTTTATAAATTACCAAGCCTCGGGTATTTCTTTATAGCAGATTCAGACACCTTTCTCAAGTCAGGGTGTTCTAACATCAGGAGGTTATATTTTAAATGTTATCTAGCACAGGCAATGTACATCTTTTTTGGTCACTTAATTTATATGTTTTGCCAGAACAAATAAAGAACTTTGAGTTAGAAATCATATTTAAGAAATCAAAGTTTTGTGTTATTGTAAGTGTCAAAGACAGAATAAGTTGTTTGCCCTTTGAGCATTTCTGGATTATTTAAAACATTATGTTTCTGAATGGAATCTGTGAGATGTAAAAACTATTTTCTAAATAATGTTGATATTAACAATATTCACCCTTTTATCTTCAACTTTTTAAACTAAGTGAAACCTTAGACTTTGCTGCAATCCTCATTTCCAGCAAAATTGATATTTATATCTACTCCTTAACTGAAAAAAATTTAGAAAAAAATTGCTATGTTTAAAAAAGAGGAGTCATATATAATTATCTTGTGTTAAAGTATTTCCTGAATAATTAAATGAACATCTGACTTAAGAGTCACGTACTCTTAAAGGACTAAAAGAGAACCCATTCATGAGCTATTTCAGTCCCTTTATCTTACAAATGAGAAAAATATGAACTGCTGAGCTTAGCATTTTATCAAAGACAAATGGTTGAACTTTAAATATTAAGAAGTATTGAAATTGAAATCTTTTTGTTCCCAGTCCTTGTGGCAAATTAATCATATAGTCACAAACATCAAAACATTTATTCTTATGTCCCAAAGCAAACAGAATATCATGTTTTGGAATCCAGATGATATATCAACTAAAAAAGAAAGATATGATTTTTATTTTTCAACTTTCATTTAAAAATTTAAAGTGCTAAATTTTTTTTTAATTAAACAGGTGTTGACTAATTCATTTTCTAGCTTACAGTAGGATAGAAAATAAAGCAGTAAGCAGAAATACTTTGCCCATTGGCTTTTCTAAATTTTGTTAAACAGAACTTCTCCAAGTAGGACTGAGAAATAGAAAAAGGCCTGTCTCTGTATTGCCTGTGGTTGTCTTTATTGATCTCATTTTTCTTTACCCTTCTAGATGCCTCTTACCTCTGTTCTGTTCTTCTCCCTCTCATTCATACTGAAACGGCTCATAGGCCCTAAAGTGCTGGATCTCCCAGAGAAATGGAGAAGTGCCACTAAAAGAGGAGTAAAGGAAAGTGAAATTGTACAGTGAATATCTAAATGTGGGATTTCAACATCAATGAGAGAGAGAGTGGCAATTTTCAATTGTAGGAAGGCAGACTTTCCCGTTCTTCTAAAACCATTGTAAATTTCCACAAAGAAACAAAAAATAAATAAGCAAAAAGACAAAAAATATAACAGCAAAACACAAAACTTAAAAGAAAAAAATGAAATTTGGTTGATTACATTGTAACTTAGGCTAATCTGTGGAGTATTGATTTCTTTAATAAGTTGAGTTCCTCATTTCATGAACATTGTATATTCCTTAATTTACTAAGGTATTTGATATGGTTTGGCTGTGTCCCCATCCAAATCTCATCTTGAATTGTAACTCCCACAATTCCCATGTGTTGTGGGGGCAACCTCGTGGGAGGTCATTGAATCATGGGGGCGAGTCTTTCCTGTGCCATTCTCATGATAGCGAATAAGTCTCAGGAGATCTGATGGTTTTATAAGTGAGAATTTCCCTGCACAAGCTCTCTTCTCTTGTCTCCTACCATATGAAACATGCCTTTTACCTTCCGCCATGATTGTGAAGTCTTTCCAGGCACATGGAACTGTAAGTTCAATAAACCTCCTTCTTTCGTAAATTGCCCAGTCTCGAGTAAGTCTTTATCAGCAGCATGAAAATGGACTAATACAGTAAATTTGTACCAGTAGAGTGTGGTACTGCTGAAAAGATACTCGAATACGTGGAAGCGAATTGGGACTGGGTAACAGGCAGAGGTTGGAACAGTTTGGAGGGCTCAGAAGAAAACAGGAAAAGGTGGGAAAGTTTGGAACTCCCAGAGATTTGTTGAATGGCTTTGACCAAAATACGGATAATGATATAGACAGTGAATCTAGGCTGAGGTGGTCTCAGATAGAGATGAGGAACTTGTTGGGAACTAGAGATAAGGTGACTCTTCTTACGTTTTAGCAAAGAGACTGGTGGCATTCTGCCCCTACCCTGGAGATTTGTGGAACTTTGAATTTGTGGGAGTTGATTTAGGGTATCTGGTGGAAAAAATTTCTAAGAAGCAAAGCATTCAAGAGGTGTCTTGGGTGCTGTAAAAGCATTCAGTTTTAAAAGGGAAGTAGAGCATAAAAGATCAGAAAATTTGCAGCCTGACAATGCAATAGAAAAGAAAAACCCATTTGTAAGGAGAAATTCAAGCCAGTTGCAGAAATTTGCGTAAGTAAAGAGTAGCCGAATGTTAATCCCCAAAGTAGTGGGGAAAATGTCTCCAGGGCATGTCAGAGGTCTTACAACAGCCCCTCCCATCACAGGCCCTGACAGGAAGAATAAGTGGTTTTGTGAGCTGGGCCCAGTATCCTCCTGCTGTGTGCAGCCCAGGGACTTTGTGCCCTGGGACCCAGCCTCTCCAGCTGTGCCTGAAAGGGGCCAACATAGAGCTTGGGCTGTGGCTTCAGAGGGTGCAAGTCCCAAGCCTTGGCAGCTTCCATATGGTATTGAGTTTGAACATGCACAGAGTCAAGTATTGGGGTTTGGGAACCTCTGCCTAGATTTCAGAGGATTTATGGAAACACCTGAATGTCCAGGCAGAAGTTTGCTGCAGGGGCAGGGTGCTCATGGAGAACCTTTGCTAGGGCAGTTCAGAAGGGAAACATGAGGGTGGGATACCCCACACAAAGTCCCCACTGGGGCACTGCTTAGTGGAGCTGTGAGAAGAGGGCCACTATCCTCCAGACCACAGAATGGTAGATCCACCGACAGTTTGTACCATGTGCCTAGAAAAGCCACAGACACTCAATGTCAGCCCATGAAAGCAGCCAGGAGGGGAGCTATACCCTGCAAAGCTACAGGGGAGCTTCCCAAGGCTGTGGGAGCCTACCTCTTGCATCAGCATGACCTGGACGTTGAGACATTGAGTCAAATAGATCATTTTAGAGCTTTAAGGTTTGACTGCCCCATTGGATTTTGGACTTGCATGGGGCCTGTAGTGGCTTTGTTTTGGCAAATTTCTCCCATTTGGAATGGCTGTATTTACCCAATGCCTGTACCCCATTGTATCTAGGAAGTAACTAACTTGTTTTTTATTTTACTGGTTCATAGGTAGAAGGGACTTGCCTTGTCTCAGATGAGACTTTGGACTGTTGACTTTTGAGCTAATGCTGAAATGAGTTGAGATTTTGGGGGACTGTTGAGAAGGCGTGATTGATTTTGAAATGTGATGACAAGATATTTGGGAGGGGCCCGGGGCAGAATGAGATGGTTTGGCTGTGTTCCCACCCAAATCTCATCTTGAATTGTAACTCGCACAATTCCCCTATGTTGTGGAAGGAATCTGGTTGGAGGTAATTGAGTCTTGGGGGCGGGTCTTTCCTGTGCTGTTCTTGTGATAGAGAATAAGTCTCACAAGATCTGATGGTTTTAAAAATGGGAGATTCTCTGCGCAAGTTCTCTTCGCTGTCTGCTGCCATGTGAGACATGCCTTCCACCTTCCACCATGATTATGAGGTTTCTCCAGGCACGTGGAACTGTCAATACACCTCTTTCTTTTGTAAATTGCCCAGTCTTGGATATGTCTTTATCAGTTGACTGAAAATGGACTAATACTAATATGGACTAATAAAATTCTTTAATTGTTCTCAGTAATGTTTTATCATTTTTAATGTAGGGGTCTCATTAGATATTTTCTGATCCATTTCATTTTTTTAGGTGTTACTGTCAAGAGTACCATTTTAAAAAAATGTAATTTCCTATTTGCTATTGATGTATACAAGTAAAAGTGATTTTTTTTTATTGACTTGGTATTTAGCAAACTTATTAAATTATGTTATTAATTCTAATGGCTTACCAGCAGAATACATTTCACATTTCATAATGATTACAGGATCAGTCTTCTAAAGCAATGTAATAATTCTAAATTTTCATACAAATAGTAGTGTTCCTCAAAAATGCATATAGCAAAAATTGACAGAAAGGAAGAACAAATAGGTAAATCCACAGTCATAGTGAAAAATTTTAACACAATTTTCTCAGTAATAGGAAGAAAAATTAGTCAAAAGCCCATAGAAGATTTTTAACACAAATATCAAGTTTGATCAAATGGAAATATACAAAATACTCTGCTCAACAAAGATAGAAATCACTTTTCAAGTATATATAGACCATGGCCCAAAATTCATTATATGACTGTACTTAAAGCATGCCTCAACATGTTTCAAAGATTGACATTAAAAAATTTTTGACTGTTGAGATATTGAATTAGAAATTAATAACAAGAATAACTAAAACATCTCCAAATGTTCAAGAATTAGGCAATTTACTTAAATAATCCACAAATTAAAGAAGAAATCACAATGAGCACAAGAAATAAAAATTTCAGCTGTATCCCAATAGTTCCTTGTACATGTATGTTCTGTAACACCCAGTACATTTCCCCTACAAGCAAGGTCATTAACAGAGCCTGTGTCTTATTTATATAGCTTCCTCTACATTTTGACAACGCCAGTGGATGTAGCTCACTAAGTGATAATTGAGTGAAACAGAAAGAACTCTTAGTTTTAAGCAATGTGATTTGACTTTGACAGCTTTAAGAAGAAAATAAATACAGTCGTGCATTGCTTAATGATGAGGATATATTCTGAGAAATGCATCCTTAGAGAATGTCATCATTTTACGAACAACATAGTATACTTATACAAACCTAGACAGCATAGCCTACTGCACACCTAAGCTATATGGTGTAGCCTATTGCTCCCGGGTTATAACCCTATACAGTAACTTCAGGCAATCAGAAAACAATGGTAAATATTAGTGTGTATAAATATAGAAAAGGTACAGTAAAAATGCAGTATAAATGATTAAAAATGCTACACCTATATGCACTTACCATGAATAGAGCTTGCAGGACTGGAAGTTGCTCTGGGTGAGACATTGAGTGAGTGGTGAGTGAATGAAAAGGCCTAGGACGTGATTGTACACTACTGTAGACATTGTAAACACTGTACACTTAGGCTACTCATGATTTATAGAAAGGTTTGTTTTCCCATAATAAATTAACCTTAGCTTACTGTAACATTTTTACTTTATAAACTTTTAAATATTTTAACTTTTTGGTTCTTATGTAGTAATACTTAGCTTAAAACCCAACTATTGTACAGTTGTACAAAAATATTTTTATATTATCATTCTATAGCCTCTTTTCTATTGTATTTTTTTCCTTTAAAATTTTCTTTTTTATTATATATATATTTTTAGAGATGGGAATCTTGCTATGTTGCCAGATTTGTCTCTATCTCTTGGGCTCAAACGATCCTTTTGCCTCAGCCTCCCAAGTAGCTAGGATTATAGGCACACCTCCCTGCTGTCTCCTCTTTTCTACTGAAGTTTTTATTATTATTATTTAAGTTTTTTAACTTTTGTTAAAAAACTAAGATACAAACAAACATATTAGCCCAGGCATGCACAGTGTCAGGATCAAGACGTTATGAGGTGATGGAAACCTTATGGGAACAAAGTCGTATCTATGTTCCATCGCTGACTGAAAAGTTGTTATGCAGGGCATGACTGTACTTGATTACTCTGCAGAGTGTAATGCTGAACTCACAAACATTGGGCATTAGATGCTGCTGCTTTTGGAAAGTGGATATTGTTTCCACTATTCCTTTTTATGTGTGACCAGAACAGATTTTACAATTGTACTTTTCCACATCACTGGCAGCTTCTAATTCCAAATCTGAAGAACATGCATGTAATTGATAGAACCCAATTCTGGTGCTTTGGCCCTAGGTTGAAAAGAGGCAGAGAAAACAAGTATTGGGGATCTTTTGCTTCTATAGCGGCAGGACAATTTGTCTAATAAATTGGGAGATTCCTAACACATAGGGAAAGGTTATGCTGAGTGGCCAAAATAGTAGCAAACATTATTTAGCGTTTACCTCTTGCACTAGCACATAAACATGCAGCTTTTGTTTTCTATTTCTTCACCTCTATTGAAAAGAAATAAGATTATTTGCAGGTATCCTTCTGAAATGTAAATGGTCTATCTTCATACAAGGTTAGATCAGGGTTTCTCACCACAGCACTATTGACATTTGGTCCAGATAATTCTGTGTTGTGAGGGGCTGTCCTGTACAGTGTAGGATGTTTAGCAGCATCCCTCTCATCTACCCACTAGATGTCAGTAGCACCTCTCCCCTAGTTGTTACAATCAAAAATATCTCCAGACATTGCCAGATACTTCTGGGGGTTAAAATTGTCTCTGCTTGAGAACAACTAGACTAACCGCAAAATGCTCTTTATTTAGTGTATCCAGCTTCATGCCCAAGTTCTTTAGATGAAAAGCACATCTACTCTACTGTATTTCTGTCATATATCTATTTTTTTTTTTTTTTTTTTTTTTGAGATGGAGTTTCGCTCTTGTTGCCCAAGCTGGAAGGCAGTTGACCGATCTCAGCCCACTGCAACCTCTGCCTCCTAGGTTCAAGCAATTCTTTAGCCTCAGCCTCCTGAGTAGCTGGGATTACAGGCGGCTGCCACCACTCCTGGCTAGTGTGTGTCTGTGTGTGTGTGTATGTATGTATGTGTTTAGTAGAGAAGGGGATTCACCATATTGGCCAGGCTGGTCTCAAACTCCTGACCTCAGGTGATCCACCCACCTCGGCCTCTCAAAGTGCTGGGATTACAGGCGTGAGCCACACCGCACTTGACCCAGATATATATTTTCGATATTCTATAACCTATGTACAAAATTTAAATTTTAACTACCATTAAGTATCTCCATAAAAATAGAGAGAAGGTATAAAGGAAGAAAAGAGGAAAAGCCACTTAAGTCATCTCTCATTTAGCATTAGTAATCTGTTCCTGAAAATCAGATATTTTGCCTGAAAATAATGAGGGCCTATTTTACTTTATTTTAAATAAAAAGTGTTTTGTGTTGCATGTCAACTCAAATCCCTAAATAATTTATTACCAAAGTGCCATAAACAACCGCATGTAAGTAACAAATATTATGTTAACCATTAAATGCTTAAGGCATTTCTGTAACTATTGTACAATGGCATCTTGTTTGTTAATAATATATTGCATTTTGAGAGTATAAATATATTTTTTCTCCATAAATATTGAATAAAATGTTTGTGAGAGATTGTGCTCTCCATGAAATCTGAGTGTTAGAAACCAGGAGGCCTTCTCCTGAGAGTGTTAACCAGGGAAATGTTTAAGATTTGAAAGAAACCTAAGTGTCCATCAACAGATGAATGGATAAAGAAAGTATGGTGAATATACACAATGGAGTACTATTCAGCCGTAAAAACGGTGAGATCTAGTAATTTACAACAACATGGATGGAACTGGAGATCATTATGTTAAGTGAAATAAGGCGGGAAGAGAAATACAAACTTCACATGTTCTTAATCGTACATTTAAAAATAACTTAAAGAGTGTAATTAGATTGCTTTTAACTCAAAGGATGAATGCTTGAAGAGAAGGATACTCCATTCTCCATGATGTGATTATTTCACATTGCATGCCTATATCAAAATATCTCATGGACCACACAAATATATACACCTATTATGTACCTATTCTGCACAGAAATTAAAAGTTAAAAAATTTTAAAAGAAAGTCAATTATATTTCAATACTGCCTTGAAAGGAAATTATGACTACAGCATGACATTCTCATTGTATTTAGGAATCTCCGTGCCTTTTCAAGCAACTATGCTACCCTCCAGATTTAGAATACTCATAGCCTTTATACTTTTATAGGACAGCCACTACTTGGATTCTTTAGTCAAATCATTAATAAACACTCAATTCCAAGAGACACCAAGGATAATTTCATGAATTTGTTTCTTATTCTGTGGTGCAGAATGCTAAAGTCTCATTCTTTATTATTAAGTGGAGATTTACTTCCATCAGTGCCAACCTGGCTATATAACAATTTTCTTTTTTAGAGAAAGAGGGGATTTTTCCCACTTTCCTTAAGGATCTATTGTCTTTGATCTCTTCTAGTATCAAGTTTTATGTCAGTCAGAATGATCGTGACTTACTGTGGGTTAGTCACACAGAAATTAAACTTACTAAAATGATATTGGGCGGTTTCTAGAATATCTAAAATATCTGAAAGGTTCAAGAATCGGGATTGGAGTCAAATAGCTTAAAATTATGCCCAGTAATCACACTGTGGAATTGTTCCAGGAAACAACTTACTGCTAGAATCCCTGGGCAGACACACTATAACTGGAACTACAAATAATAATTAAATGGGTCACTAAATACCATCATTTGAATCACTAATAGGCTTCTTCTGCATACTCAAAGTAGCTTCTGCATTCTATTGCTAGAATAGATTCTGAGCAGTTTTTTATTCTTATTAATAGCTTCTAGTTCATTCTTCAGATGGAAAAAAATTGATTGACAGAGCCACGGTCATATGCTAGACCATAGCTTTCAGGGATATTCAGAAATCAAGTAGCTGGCATTTCAGTCTCTATAATGACAGACAGGTTCTGTCTCATAAAGTGGGGTTTTCCATAAGTGTTGCATTGGTTCATAGATTGGGTGAACAAAACAAAGAGTAAGGACTATCCATTAGAGTTTATTCATGAATAAATACCACATAAGTCAGAATTTTACAGTTTTACACACATACACCCACACACTACACACATATATATGCACTACATGTATGTAGATATGCATGCATGTGTGTGTGCAGGGGTGAGTGAGTGAGTGCATTGTTATAACTTGATGATTTCTGGCTTTAAATAAAATAAGCCTTTGTTTTTTATTGCTATTGTTTTGAATTCATAATGGGGATTATGCTAGTTACAAAGAGGAAAACGAAAGCATTTCTTCCAAAGTAAATTAAATAAAATATAAACATGAAAATTAACATAATCTCTGAGGCAGGAACTACCAAATCATACTTCTGGATCAGTGGTGTAGTCAGCTGTTTGCCTTATTTATTATTAATGGAAAATGTGGATTTAAGACATCACTGAAAATAAGTATTTTAGAATAGTCTGGCTATTTGTGACATAGTGAAACATTTTTATAATATCAAAATATAAAAACAAAGATTATTTTCAATATAAATTTTAGCTGTATATTTTTTACACATTATAACAATATATAGTTAGTGTTAAATAGAAAGACCAGATTAGAAGACCGAATTGTTACAGAGTCAGTGGTAAAAAAGCTGTTATATGTTACTGTTTAGCGTGGTATTCACCTTTTGTATTTAGGACATCTTTAAGGGACTTTTCATCTGATTAATGAGTGAATTCATTAAACACAAGGAAAATAGTAAGAGTGACAGCATGGTGTCTTTAGAATCATAGGAATTTGAATTCTATTTCTTTAATGACAATTTTTGAGAATCTATCACATCCAAGTATAGGACTTTTACATAATCTCTATACATTTCATTTTTATAATCTATAAAGTAAATACTAAAACACTTAGCTGATGGAGTTTTTGAGAGCAAAACAAATCTTAAAGGCAAGATTCCAACAGATTAAAACCTTTCCAAATGACTTAAATATGTCCTGAAACAAAACTCAATAATATTTATTGGAATAAAAAACATTTCAGCACCACCACAAGGTGAAATTCATAACTTATGGTGTCAAACCAAAGAATGCCAGGTATAAAAAGACCAGAAAATATGAGCTATAATGAGAGAACAATCAATCACTCAAAAGAGACCTATATCTGACACAGATGTTAGAAGTAGAAGATAAGGAAATCAAAATAGCTATCATAATTGTACTCCATATGTTAAAAAATTTAAGCAGAAATCTGGAAAATACCAAAAAAAAGACCCAATAAAGTTGCTATTAGCCAAATTTTAAGTGTCTGAGATTTAAAAAAAAAAATCACTGAATGTGCTTAATAGCAGATGAGACATGGTAGAAGAAATGATTTTTCTGGGTAAGAGATAATAGTAGTACCAAACCTTCAGGTCACTGTTAAACTCAGCTTAAAAGAGGACTGAAGTCACATCTTCAGCCACTGCTAGCAGTAACCCTCTCTGACTCATTATCTGAGTCCGACTCTTTCTCTGAGTTACTGTGATCGTAACCCAGAAAATGAGTTGAATGGGGTTACTGCTGGCAGTGGTTGAAGATGTGGCTTCTATTTTGAAGGTTTTCCATGGTAAAAGAGGCAATGATGTGAATTAACCATGACCCCTTCCCATGCTGAGGCCACACAGGGAACTCATCCCACATTAGCGAAGACCACTGACACCAAAGGGACAAGACAAGGGTCCTATCTCAATCACCAATGGGCAGACTGAAGTCATAGGACTACAGTCTTTCCTTTTTTTCATCAGCACTGAGGTTTATAATCAATCAGAACAGGTACTTAGAGGAGAGCATGTGCCAAACTTTGTAACTTCTTGGAGACGTTGGCTTGAAAAGATGTCTAAAAACTATAATAACAACAACATAATAAAAATAAATGAAGTGTTTGCATATTTACGTAAATAAATTCTTTAGCTTGGAATTTCTCAAAGCATGTATCATTAACGTGGTCTTCCAATAATATATTTTGTAACAGACATAAAGTCGATGACAAATACGGCATTATAGTTATCACAATTACTTTTACTGAAAGACATTACATGACATGAGAGGATCTTGGCCTATTTAGTATCCCTTATCCTTTTATTTTAATGGAATACAGATTGAGTATCCAATTTCCAAAATGCTTGAGACCAGAAGTGTTACAGGTTTTGGATTTTTCCAGATTGAGAAATATTTGCATATACATAATGAGATATCTTAGGATGAGACTCAAGTCTAAAGATTAAATTTATTTATGTTCCATGTAGACATAAACACATCCTGATGATAGCTTTATACTTTTAATAATTTTGTACATGAAACAAAGTTTATGTATGTTGAAGCATCTGGAAGCAAAGGTGTCACTATTACAGTCATCCATGTGGAAAATCGGTTTTTTTGACATTACCATCATTCCTGACTCTGAATTTATATGCTACTCAGAAGCATTCATTTCTTTATAGTTATTCACATATAAATACTTGACAATACAAATGATATACTATTAATACAGTAAAAAAATAATGTGTTTGGGATAGCTAAGCAGCACAGTAGCATTACCAGAATACCTGTATCAACCACAATGCTGTGTTTTTACTAAAAAGTTACTGTATGCTCTATTTTATTTTTCTAGGTGAGAAGAAACCTCAGAAGCGGTAGAGAGGCCTCAGAAGCATCTAGGCATGAGGAGGCATTCTACTGAATGTCTTTTTTAAACAGCTGGCAGAGTCATTTTTCCCTTGGGGAAGTTGAATAAACTGTGTGTTTTGTACCTGCGTATTAACTGTGACCCATCGTATGAGGTCAGATGTGGAATATTTTTACTTGGGATGTCATGTTGATGCTCAAAAAGCTTTGAATTTTGGAGCATTTTGGATTTCAGATTTTCATTCAGATTAAGAATGCTCAACCTGTACATAATTTAGGTAGATGGAAAATATAGCTCAGTGAACTTTAAAATTTTATATTTGCAAATTAACAATGGAGGTAAAGGATTTTTTGAGTTAAAGACTACAGGGATTTGATTTATTTGAAGAAAAAAGTCTTTAAATTGTGCCTCTGTTGAATAAACTGACTTTTGACTTTGGAGAAAGATGTATCATTTCTCCAACTATCTGATAGTTGCAGAACTACCATGAAAACAGTGCCTGAATAGTTTTAATTTTCAGAAGTTAAGAAACAAAGTAAAAAGTCAGAAAGCATTATTATGGAGATACATTCTCTCTGCCCTAAAAAAGTAATAATATTTTAAAATTCCACTTCTCTTATAAGACTACTAAATTGTTGTGCCATCACCTCCTAAAGAAAAAGTGCCAGGCCAGGCATGGTGGCTCACGCCTGTAATCCCAGAACTTTGGGAAGCCGAGGAAGGTGGATCACGAGGTCAGGAGATCGAGACTATCCTGGCCAACATGGTGAAACCCTGTCTCTACTAAAAATACAAAAACTTGCTGGGCGTGGTGGCACATGCCTGTAGTCCCAGGTAGTCAGGAGGCTGGGGCAGAATAGCTTGAACCCAGGAGACAGAGTTTGCAGTGAGCCGAGATCGTGCCTCTGCACTCCAACCTGGTGACAGAGTGAGACTCCGTCTCAAAAAATACAATAAAATAAAACAAAATAATAAAAAATTAGAAAAAGTGCCACATAGTGCTCTTCTAGCTCCCCAATTTTATGCAGTAAGATAAGATTGCTCCCTACTTTAACTACTCTCTCCCTCATTCCCCTTCCTAGAAGAGAGCTTCAGCTAAGATAAGAAAAGAGAGAAAAATGTCTATTATCATAACATCAGCTAAAGGCTATTGATGTTTCCAAGAGAAATTTTGATTGTAGATGTTTAGCTGAAAGATCTAGAGATTATTTCACAGGGTCTTTAGGGGAAGCAGTTTGTAGGGTCTCCCACAACATGTTTACCCACATACCTAGATGGCTGAAAATAAAGAAGAATGGAGCCTATTTTCTGATAACAATGACCTTGAAGAGAGAGAAGAGTGACAAAGAAACTAAGGTCACTGTGGAAGAAGTGGAAAGTTAGAATAAACCTTCAGAGATGCCATTAAAAATAAACTCTGTATGGATTTTAAACAGATAAAAAAGAAAGAATTGTCTGTGTCTACTGCTAATCTCTATGTGTCTTGTATTTGTAAAGTAGTGTTTTCTTCTAGACACAATTTGATGTTCTTCCAGACATTAAGATGTGTGTAACTAAGGATTTATGTATCTGTGGGCTTGTCTGAGATTATTCTACTGTGGCATAACATATGGCCGTGCCTCCATCAAAGAATAGCATAGAAATCAGCCAAAAAACACTCCAACATTCATCCAAACTACTTACCAGATTGTTACTGAGGAAGGGGAGTGCACACAGCTTCTGAAGATTGATGTATTGAACACTCTTTCAGCAGGAGGATAACATGAGAAAAGCAGTAATCTTGGCATGGAAGTACTGACTGTTGAGTTTGAGAATGCACAGCTTAACCTGAATGCACAAGTTAGTAATTTTTGTGAGATTATTCATTTTTATAGGATTTTTTCACTAGGTGTTATTGGGAAAAGTGTGAGTAGTGGAAAGAATTTAAGGAAGGTGGTTTGTGTGTCTGCATCATTCAAGGTGGATTATAAAAGGAAAATTAGAATGTCTATAAAAAGGGAGGGAAGATCCCTGAATGATATGGCAAAATTGGATAGGCCACTGTATTTGATACAGTATTTGATTCCAGTTTCATTTCAAACCTGGCTTGAAACTAGTGAAAAGAAAACCTATTATGTACCAATGAGAAGAAGAAAAATACATTGTTTAGGGGTTTGTGATTCCCTGCCAGTTTCAAATAATTAATTAAAGAGCTAATTGGGAGCCATGGGTAAAGGAAATTGACTAAAGAAGCTTCAGAGAAACTGATAAAAATGATTTAGTTGACATTGTATATTATGATTAAGAAGTTTTCAAGGGTAATTATGGATTTATCCCATATTTAAAATAATCAATAATCTTTGCTAGCACATTATCAGATATCAAGGTAATATTTGACTTCATTGTATTAACAGCTTTAAATTTATGAAATCTCAAGTAACCTAAAATTGGAAAGGATGTTTAAAGAGAAGTTATAACTTATTCACAAAAGATTCTCTTCTCTATGAGCAGGGTAGGAGCTGTGCAAAAAGGTAACTATGACTGCAGAATGCTATATTTTGTAGAGATTTTCGGAACGATTGAGTCATCTGAGATTGGTTTATAGTACCATACTAGGAAATCTTGTCATGACATCTTAGTCATAACAAGATTGTAAGCTTATTCAATTGCCATATTTTATTTCATTTCATTTTTTAATTTCTTTGTGTTTAGGGTTTTTTAAATTATCTTTTGGAGTACAGGTGGTTTTCAGTTAGATGGATTAAGTTCTTTAGTGGTGATTTCTGAGATTTTAGTGCACCTGTCACCTGAGCAGTGTACACTGTATTCACTGTGTAGTCTTTTATCCCTCACCCTCCTTCCAACTTTCCCTCTTGAGGCCCCAAAGTGCATTGTATCGGTCTTATGCCTTTGCCTCCTCATAGCTTAGCTCCCACTTATAAGTAAAAACATACAATAGGCCGGGCGCGGTGGCTCAAGCCTGTAATCCCAGCACTTTGGGAGGCCGAGACGGGCGGATCACGAGTTCAGGAGATCGAGACCATCCTGGCTAACACGGTGAAACACTGTCTCTACAAAAAACTAGCCGGGCGAGGTGGCGGGCGCCTGTAGTCCCAGCTACTCGGGAGGCTGAGGCAGGAGAATGGCGTAAACCCGGGAGGCGGAGCTTGCATTGAGCTGAGATCCGGCCACTGCACTCCAGCCTGGGCCACACAGCGAGACTCCATCTCAAAAACAAACAAACAAACAAACAAACAAAAAACCAAAAACATACAATATTTGGTTTCCATTCCTAAGTTATTTCACTTAGAAGAATGGCCTCCAGCTTCATCCAAGTTGCTGCAAATGACATTCTTTTGTTTCTTTTTACAGCTGAGTAGTATTCTATGGTGTATATACACCAGATTTTCTTTATCCTCTCATTATCCCTCAATGGGCATTTAGGTTGGTTCCATATCTTTGCAATTATGAATTTTGCTACTATAAACAAGTGTGTGTGTGTGGATGTGTCTTTTTATGTAATGACTTTTTTTTTTACCATTGGGTAGATACCTAGTGGCGGGATTGCTGGATCCAATGGTAGTTCTGCCTTTAGTTCTTTAAAGAATCTCCATACTGTTTTCCCTAATGGTTGTCCTAATTTACATTTCAGTCAGCAGTGTAAAAGTGTTCCGTTTTAATTGTAATTATAATTTATTTATTTACTTATTTAAATTTCAACTTTTATCACTTATTTTTTTACTTTTAATATTTGTTGGCACTTAGTAGGTGTATATATATATTGTGGTACATGAGGTGTTCTGATACAGGCATATAATGTGTAATAATACCATCATGAAAAATGAGGTATTCATCCCCTCAAGCATTTATTCTTTGTGTTACAACAATCTAATTATACTCTTTTAGTTATTTTATAATGTACAATTAAATTACTATTGACTATAGTCCTCCTGTTGTGCTATCAACTTTTATTGTAGATACAGGCAGTACCTAAGCAGATTTGTTACATGGCAATATTGCGTGATGCTGAGGTTTGGAGTACAGATCCCATCACCCTAGTAGTGAGTATCACACCTGATAGGTAGTTTTTAACCGAATCCCCTGTCCTAGACAGTCTAGTAGTCCACAGTGTCTATTCCACCATTTATGTTTATGTGTGCTCAATGCATAGCTCCCACTTATAAGTGAGAACATGTGGTATTTGACTCTCTGTTCCTGCATTAATTTGCTTGGGATTATGGCCTCCAGCTCCATCCATGTTGCTGCAAAGGACATGATTTTATTGTTTTTGTGGATGCAAAGTATTCCATGGTGTATATGTCCCACATTTTCTTCATCCAATCTATCATTGATGGGTACCTGGGTTGATTCCATGCCTTTGCTATTGTGAATAGCACAGTGATGAACATATGAGTGCCATGTGTTTTTTTGGTAAAATGATTTATTTTCTTTTAGGTATAAACCCGGTAATGGGATTGCTGGTCTAATGGTAGCACTGTTTCCATTTCTTTGAGAAATCCCCAGAATGCTTTCCACAGTGGCTGAACTAACTTACATTCCCACGAACAGTGTGTAAGTGTTGCCTTTTCTCCACAGCCTTGCCAGCATCTGTTATTTTCGAGTTTTTAATAATAGCCATTCTGACTGGTGTGACATTATATCTATCTCCTTATGGTTTTGATTTGCATTTCTCTGATGATCAGTGATGCTGAAAACTCTTTTATGTTTTTTGGCCACTTGGATGTCTTCTTCTGAAAAGTGTCTGTTAATGTCCTTTGCACATTTTTTAATGGGGTTGTTTTCTGCTTGTTGATTTAAGTTCCCTATAGATTCTGGATATTAGTTCTTTGTCAGATGCATAGTTTGTGAACATCTCCAATTCTGTAGGTTGCCTCTTTGCTCTGTTGGTTCTTATGCTGTGCAGAAGCTCTTTAATTAGGCCTCACTTGTCTATTTTTGTTTTGTTGCAATTGCTTTTGGGGACTTAGCCAAAAATTATCTGACAGGGCAAATACCAAGAAGAGTATTTCCAAGGTTATCTTCCAGAATTTTTCTAGTCTTGAGTTATCACATTGAAATCTTTAATCCATTTTGGGTTAATTTTTGTAGATGGTGAAAGGGAGGGGTCCAGCTTCAATCTTCAGCATATGACTAGGCAGTTATCCCAGCACCATTTATTGAATAGAGAGTCCTTTTCCCGTTGGTTGTTTTTGTCAGCCTTGTTGACCATCAGATGGCTGTTGGTGTTCAACGTTATTTCCGAGTTTTGTATTCTGTTATATTAGTCTAGGTGCCTGTTTTTGTACCAGTATCAAGCTGTTTTGCTTACTGTGGCTTTAGTGTATAGTTTGAAGTTGGGTAGTGTGATGCTTCTGGCTTGGTTCTTTTTGCTTAGGACTGCTTTGGCTACTTGAGCTCCTTTTTTGGTTCCATATGAATTTTAGAATGGTGACATTAGTAGTTTGATAGGGAATAGCACTAAATGTGTAATTTGCTTTGGGCAGTATGGCCATTTTTATGATATTGATTCTTCCAATCCATAAGCCTGGAATAGTTTTTCCATTTATTTGTGTGTGATGATATTTTAAAAGACTTAGAAAATTGGTCTGTTAGAGTATGTGTGCTGTGTGCACTATAGCAGTTTGAGGAAACAAACCACGATTCATTAATTCACCATGTGTCAAAATCGAGATTCAGAGAGTGGCATGGCCTATGTAGTCAGGGATGATTTGTGTGCTGTTTGTGTGTATGTGTGTTTTACATTTGATGAAGAGGTGATTATTATTTGATGCTCATTGAAAGACTAAAGCTGAGGAGAATGAAAATTTATTTTTCTGATGAAATATTTTTTCCATTAAGAAAATATTTCATAGCAACCTTTGAACCAAACTCCTTCCTATATTTAATGAACAGAATGGCTATTTATAGGAGGATTTGGAAGTGTAGTTGCATGTAAATAATGAAATTGGGTTCAGGAGTTTTAAGGGCTCTGGTAAAGCAAGGAAAATTATTTCTCTATATGCTAGACCAAATTAACGAAGTCAGTTTGAAAATGTCATTTAGCAGGTGTGAGTTGTGACACAGTTCAGTGAATATACGCACTATGTTGTTTATTGACAATGGGAAGGACAAATGCCCATCTCATTAACAAATCAATCTGAAAGAACTAATGATATTTGAAGAGTTCAGATGGTATTAGAATTGATTAATCTGTTTACTCCTAGAGTGGAATAAGTGGACTGACATTCAGGGTCTATTTGGTCCACTTTCTAGTATGCCTTTCTAAACTGCAGGCTCTAGGAAACTTAACAATAATTCTCAGGCTCTCTTTTGATTTGGGATCTTGATGTGAAATAGATTCAACAAACTTTGTGCATCCACATGAGATTGTTAGGAAAGGCAATTATCCTATTGCCCTAGGTGTTGCCCCAGCCAGCATCACTGTGGAGACAAGTATTTTTCTGTAGCAGCATTCTTATGTGCTTGGAACCCTAGGTACAGTATTCATTTTGTTTAGTGAGAGTATATAGAAACTAAATAAAATATTTGTACATTTAATGAGTAATTAGGAAGCAAAAACAAACATCACCATTATACAGGTCAATAAATAAGAAGTTGCCAACACCTCGGAATTCCCTCTGCCTTGTGTCATCTCAAAATCCTCCCTTAATAAAATCTACAGCCACTCACTTAACTTGTGTGTTAATTAATTCCCTGCCTTTCTTTGTAAATTTACCACTTATACATGCATTCCTGTAATACTATTGATGGATATATGCATTGTTTCCAATTTGTGGCTGTCATGAACAATGCTGCTATGCACATTTTTTTTCTTTTTTTTTTTTTTTTTTTTAGACAGTGCAGTGGCTGATCTCGGCTCACTGCAACCTTCACCTCCCAGGTTCAAGCGATTCTCCTGCCTCAGCCTCCCAAGTAGCTGGGACGATAAGAGCATGCCATCATGCCCGGCTAATTTTTGTAATTTTAGTAGAGATGGGGATTCACCATATTGGTCAGGCTGGTCTCGAACTCCTGGCCTCAGATGATCCACCCGCCTTGGCCTCTCAAAGTGTTGGGATTACAGGCGTAAGCCACTGCGACTGGCCCATTTTTGTATATGTATTGTGGTGCTTATGAGAACACGTTTCTCTTCATAGTGGAATGGAGCATCACAGGGAAGTTTCGGGAATGGAATGAGTCACAGAAAAAAATATATCTTTAACCTCAAGATAATGTAATGTCAAGGTATTTCACAAGGAGTCAAATCAATTTTCACTTCGAACAACAGTGGAAGTTTCTCATATTTAAATTTAAATTATTTGACAACATTAGTTATTTTCACTTATTAGCCCATTTATGCCTAGTGTTCCATTATTGGAAGGCTAAGCATGTGGGAGTTATTTATATCCTACTGCTCAAGTCATCACCAGGGTCTGATTGCAAAATTCAAAACATTGCAACATCAGGCATAAATGGGTTAATGCCTCCTATCTAATGGTTGTGTAATGGCACTTCATTATGGTTTGAATTTTAGTTTTCATGTCTATTAAAGAGATTGTGATATTTAAATATACTTACTGACTTTTGAAATTTGTCATTGTAAAAAAAAATCTGTTGAAATTTTTCCTGCTTTTAAATTAGGTTGTCTGTGCTTTTCTTCAAGCTTTATAAGAGTACTTTTATATTATGAATAGCTGGTCTTTATTGGTATATCAGTTGCAATTATGTTTTCAAATTCTGTTGCATAGCTTGGTAAAAAGTTGCTGCTTTCTGAAATTAAAAGATTTTCCTCTGTATTTGAAATGCTTTGAAAGACTATAAGATTTCCTAGATACAGAAGGGAAGAAGGGAAAAGTAGGTAACCCTTTGAGACCATCCAAAGGAAGGACAACTGTCCTTGAGGCTATAAAGAGTTGGAATATCTTTATATAGCAGAAAACTTAGCAGTTCACTGTAGTAATAGGTAGACATGGCATATCTCCAGAGAGATAGTGACATTTTAGTAAGAATACTTACAAGGGCATGGAGGTAAAATGGGCCCAGACACATACTTTCCTGTGGTCCAAGTTTATCAGTGAAGCAGTAGAGTCAGCAGATTTAAATTGACCATGAAAGTTCAACACAGATGAATCTGTGTTTAAGGACTGGGTACAGAGCCTCTACCATATTTTCTAGGGTTACTTTAAGCCTCTAGGATGCGCATGTGACTTGAGAAAAAAGATAGTTTCCAAAATTATGACAAATAAATATACAATTTATTCTAAGCATGATGGGATGAGGGTTTACCATGTTGGTACCCTCAGTAAACTAAGATGAACCTTAAATGGTTGGGTAAATGCGTTTGGCTCAAATGCATTTACCCAAACATTTAAGGTTTACCTAAGTTTACCAAGAGTACCAACATAGTGCTGTAGAACTGTAGAAATCTAATGCAGAAAGGGATCATAGAAATCATTGAATCCAGTTTACTATTTTGTAAATAAGAAACCCAAAATTCATCAAATGTGGGCAACTTGCCCACATTTCGTATTCTAGAGCTGAGATCGCATCATTGCACTCCAGCCTGGGCAACAGAGCGAGACTCTGTCTCCAAATATATACATACACACACACACACACACACACACACACACACACACACACCACTCAGTAAATTTTGTGTCTTGAATTACTAACCCATTGATATTTTGGTGTTTTCTTCAGGGACCCGATGCATCTTAAGTTTTATGTGTGTGCGTGTGTGTGCGCGCGCACACACACACACACACGGTATATTTCAGATGAATTATCTAAATGTAGACATTAGTTCTTGAAAATTTATTTATTGGTTGGTGGTTTTTTCATCTCTACTTCTATCAATTTAAGACGCTAGAATCCCTTATATGAACTATTAAAGTGGACTTCTAACTGTTCTTGAATTCTTGTTGGTTTGTTTCTAGGAAATTCCCCATAAGTAATCTACAAAAAATATAAATTCAATCATATATCTCTTATGTTTAAGTTTTACACTGCAACACTCCATTATGTTTTCCTATTATTATTGAATAAAATCACACTCAATGGATTACAGGGCCTACATGATACAGCATCTCCCAAATACTCCACTCAAAGTTTGTGCAACTTTCCTCCTATTTATTCCACTCTAGCAACATTTATCTTCTGTCGACTTCTGGAACATGAATACTCTAACCTCATTCCCATGTTAGGGCCTTTGTAGTTGCTATTTCTCCTGGCTGGATTACTCTTCATATAGATTTCCATATGGCTGGCTCTTACTCAGTTTTAACCAAAAGATATACTCTTGAGAGAGGTCTTTCTTAATCATATTATCTTTAATGTAACTATTCCCTTACTCTGACTCGTGCCACTCTGCAATGCATAACCTGTTGTATTATTGTTTGTGACTCTTATTACTACCTCAAACTTTGTTTATTTTACTCATTTATTCTCCTTTTTCCCAAACTAGACAGTACATACCAAATTCCATGAGAACAGAGATCTTGTCTATATTGTTCATTGTTCTATTCTTAATACCCCCAAAAGACCACCATTCATGACTGTGTATTTGTGCACAATACAATTTAAAGGTCACCACTGACATAGATGGTGACACAAGAGTGACCATAAACCTTGACTATGACTTGAACACATGTTCCATTATTTTTGAGTGCTGCTTAGAACAGTGCTCGACATGTAATGATTAGTTAAAAGCATTTCTGAATGTTTTAATTCATTCTGGTGGTCTGTAGTAGAGTGATTTAGATGAAGTTTAAGTCTGACCTAGTGATCTTCACCAGAGCAGACTGAAGATTCAGGGTAAGGGAGGCTGCTTCTGCCAGCTATTTCTTTTTTCTCCTTTCTAGAATTTAAATACTCTCCACAAGGATGTTACACGGAAGGAATTTTTTAAAGCAAGATAATAATTTGCATAATTTTATTAGTAAGATAAGCTCTACCTCTATCATTAGAGAAAACTGGCGGAGTTTCTTTTTTTCTGTTGGACTCACAGGTCTCAGAGCACATACTGGCCCTTTATGAATTGCTATTTCCCAGCAGGACTTCCCCTGAGGTTTAATTTAACCAGTTTTCACACATATGAATATGGACTGGATAGCAAGTATGGTCAACATCCTCAGCATCCAATAGCTAGGCATAAGCACCAGGCACTGCACTGTACATAACCACAATGCTCTCACAACGGGAAATGTATTTCTTTTTCCATGTGGCTTTCTAAACTAGTGATTTGCAGCTCTGTTGGAAATATCACTCTTCTTGCAATGGGTTAACACCTACACTGCTAACATATAATAGAAAGGTTTTAAAGGTCGTGGTAGATTACTTTTCTGTCAAACAGCCTCAACTATGGATGAAGGATTAAAACAACTCTCCTTTCTTCTCTTATAGGGGCCACTGATCTGACTGGCCATATACAGTGTCATTCCAGAAATCCATCCTTTTTCCCTCTGGTTCATTTAGTCAATCTCTCGCATTTATATTTCCCCCTGGTTCTACTTTACACTGCTTACTTCTTTCTTCATCTTTTCTTATTACGTTTATAAGAATTTAGTTGAACTAAGACATTCAATAGACTTTGAAAATATGGAGTTTCAACACAAACATAAAAATACATTACTCACAGTTCAAATCTTGCTTTTTTCATTTCTGAAGAAGAAAAATTTGACAGGAAAAATATTTGCCCTTTAAAATCCCCACTCTTTTTGATCTGGGTTGCAAAATATAAGAGTAAATGTTACTTTTGGAAGCAAGGGTGTACTCATATATGTTGATCTCTCAAAATTTCATCTTCTTGTGGCCTACGAAAAAGAAGATATATACTCTGTAGAAGTGTTTGCTTCATGCTATCTGAAACTTGCCTTGGAGCTCTTCCAAAGCAGGTAGCCAGGTAGATGATTTTGTTTGTTTGTTTGTTTTAACATGAATTCTCCCCCAGAGATATTGCAAGGATGAAAAGAGGAGCAAACTGTCAAACAGAGTTTATCATGTAGAGGTTTTAGGAGCATATACTCTAACTGCAGATGCTGGATAGAGAAATTATTACCTATTTTGGAAAATCTAGATGTTATTCATCCATTTTTTAAAAAGGATATGGCAACATCTTGTTGCTTCAAATTCAGCTTTATGAGGTGCAACATAAAAATTAATTATGTGAGTTGGATGAAAACTTTTTCCAACAAGTTATTATGAACATTTTAAACATATAGCAAAGTTTGAAATAATTTAATAGTGAACACTCATATACTCATCACTTACATGCTTAAATTAACATTGTTTTGTATTTATCAGTATTTACCTATCTATCCATTTCCCTGCCCTTCTATCAATCCATCTTATGTTTTAGATATATTTCAAAGTGAATTGAGGATGTCAGTACACTTTCTTCCAAATACTGTTGCATTATTGAGTTTTATGAGCTTTTAAAATATCCTAGACTCCAGTCCTTTGTCATATACATGTGTTTCATGAATATTTTCTCCACTTTGTGGCTTGCCTTTACATTTTTAATGGTACCTTTATAAAAGTAGACATTTAAAATTCTGATACAGTTTAATTTATCAATTATTGTTTTATGGTTATTTAAATGAAATTTTTAAATGCTGTGATAAGATAACACATTTTTCAATTAGAAACTGTAAATCATAGGCTGGGCATGGTGGCTCATGCCTGCAATCCCAGCACTTTGGGAGACCAAGGTGGGCGGAGCACCTGAGGTTGGGAGTTCGAGACCAGCCTGACCAACATGGAGAAACCCCATCTCTACTAAAAAAAATACAAAATTAGCCAGGCGTGGTGGTACATGCCTGTAATCTCAGCTATTAGGGAGGCTAAGGCAGGAGAATCACTTGAACCCGGGAGGCAGAGGTTGCGGTGAGCCGAGATTGCACCATTGCACTCCAGCGTGGGCAACAAGAGTGAAACTTCATCTCAAAAAAAAAAGAAAGAAAAAAAGAAAGAAACTGTAAATCATGAGTAAGTTCTCATGTAACCCTGTTCTCCAATAACCTATGGGAAAAAAAGTAACCAAGAGCTCTAGTGACATCTCAGAGTGAAGGGCTTGGTTGGGTTCAGGCAGTCCAGCAGTTCACTAGACTGATGCCCTCTCACCACGGCAGAGCCTGTGGAGTGAGGATATGGCTGATGCTGGGGAGATTGTCAGTGCTAATTAGATATTCTACAATTATAAAGCTCTCATTTACGTGGTTCCTGCTGCTGCCCACAACCCTTGGGGTCCTTCAAAAAAAAAAAAAACCTGTAAAACAGATAGTATGGATATATGATTTTGCATGTCATATACAATTTGACAGTCTGGTAGCTTGTGAACATTTTTGATTTGTGTTATTAGTGCATGTATGAATTTATTTAAGATGTAATATATTTATGGGAACCATAAAGATTAAATTATCAGGTTTTTTTATTTACCCACATCCTTTTCCTTTGCAATCTTCTGAGGAAAAGAGGTATCCACTTTCTTAAGTAGCACAGAGCCTTTTGGGGGATAGGCTATGGGTAAGAGGGAGAGAGGCTGATATAAAGAATGGCCCAGGCTACTCTCAATGAGAAACGGTGAAAGAGGGCAGATGAATAAGAAGAATGGGGAACCACAAAGGAAAAGTGAGTACATTAAAGAGGAGTTAAAAGTAAAGAGCAGCAATTAGCACGAATGGGACTTTGGAGATACATAAAAAGAATATTTTGGAAGCCTAGCTGTGTGCTGTGTGATGCCTCCACCCAAAAGACAAAATCAGCATTGATCTTCAGTGCCTTCTGGAGTTTGTTTCTGCATACACTATCATACTGAGGCTGTGATATATTCGACACTCTGAAATTTCATGTTGTTTATTTACAACATTTTGATGTGTATGTGTCTTACTGACATATCTCAGGCACTTTCTATTTCTTCTCATCACATCTAGTCATCATAGTATTATCCATATAATGAACTACTGTAATATTTTTGTGACATCCAGGTGATTGATCTCCCTATAGGACTATAGTGCTATAGAAATGAGAAGAGTTGGCACAGCCCACGAGAAAGCCAAACAAAGTTTAAGTGCACTTCTATCTTTGTCAGGTTAACATAAACTACCTCTCATCATGCTTACTAATTGATCTGCAGACAAAGAGCATTTTCCAGGTCAATCGCTGTATAGCAGCAGTTAGCACTGTCTTAAGTTGCCCCCAAAATAAAAAACGTCTCCAAAAAACATAAAACCAAATAGTTTTTTTTAGAAAATCCACCTCATTACTTTATGATAATCATTTCATTGTCCTTAATCCATTTACCTTTCTTTATAAGCCAAGCAGATTACTTAAATGGGCCAGGCTGCAGAGCTTACCATCTGCATGGTTATTTTAGTCTCTGCAAATTCCCCAGAGAGGTGGTGTTGCATTTTAAAATAATATGTATTATTTTGAATTGGATGGGCAGTCACAGCAGCTCCCAGTTGGCCCTATCTTTATTTATTGTGGTAAAATATACATTACATAAAATTTACTATTTAACTACTTTTAGATATACAATTTACTGGCACTTAGTACATTCACGATGTTGAGCAATCGTCACTGCAGTCCATCTCCAGGCTTTTTTTATCTTCCCCAACTGAAATTCCATACCCGTTAAACAATACACTGTATTCTCCCCATCCCAAGATCCTGGCAACCACCATTTTACTTTGTGTCTCTATGAATTTGACTTCTCTAGACACCTCCTTTGAGTGGGATCCTACAATACCTGTCCTATTGTCTCTGGCTTATTTCATTTAACATAATGTCTTTAAGGTTCATCCATGCCATAGCATGTGTCAGAATGTTCTTCCTTTTTAAGGCTGAATCATACTCCATTGTATGCATATACCACATTTTATTGATGCATTTATCTGTTGATGGATTTTTGTGTTGTTTTCACCTTTTTGATATTGTGAATAATGAAGCTGTGAATATGGATGTACAAACATCTGTCAAAGTCCTTCCTTTCAATTATTTTGGGTACGTACCCTGGAAAGGAATTTTTACATCATATGGTAATTCTATTTTTCATTTTTTTGAGGAAGTTCCACGATGTTTTCCACAAAGGCTGTATCATTTTACATTCCTGCTAGTAATGCACAAGAGTTAGGATTTTTCCACATGCTCATCACTATTTGTTATTTTATTATTGTATTCTGTTTCTTTTTTTAATCATAGACATTCTAATTGGTGTGAAGTGATGGCCCTTTCCATCTTAATAGCTCTTGCTATGGGTGAGAATTTTGTTTTTTTGTTTTTTTGTTTTGTAAGTATGTCTTCTCCAACAATGCATTCAGGTATGGGGAAATATAGCGTAGCTCACTGAATTCACAGAGGTTATAGTGAGGTGAATTTATGTCAAGTCTCCAATTATCATACGACCTCCATAAACCCCACTATGACCTGAAGATAACAGTGATATTTTTGAACCTCAGATACGTGAAATTAGCTTAATAATCTCTGAAAAATTCTGAGTTTTCCCCTTTTCTTGTTAAATAATCCCCCTAGAAAATTGTTACAAACCACTTTGAGGAGGACTTGGAGAAAAATTCACATTATATGCTTTATTCTTTTTTTTTTTTTTTTTTTTTTTTGAGACGGAGTCTCACTCTGTCACCCAGGCTGGAGTGCAGTGGCACGATCTCGGCTCACTGCAAGCTCCGCCTCTCGAGTTCAAGCAATTGTCTGCCTCAGCCTCCCGAGTAGGTGAGATTACAGGCACCTGCCGCTGCGCCCAGCTAATTTTTGTATTTTTAGTAGAGATGGGGTTTCACCATCTTGGCCAGGCTGGTCTTGAACTCCTGACCTTGTGATCTGCCCACCTCGGCCTCCCAAAGTGCTGGGATTACAGGTGTGAGCCACCGCGCCCAGCCGGAGCGAAAGTTTTATAAGTGAAAGAAAGCTCTCCGCAGTGGAGAGGGGGCCTGAAAGAGGGTTGCCGTTTTTACAGTTGAAACCACAAGCTTGTAAGAGAGACTCCCCTCATCTTTGTAGCTGTTTGTGTAACTTTCCTTATCTGTGTAGCTGTCTGTAACTCTTTATCTGTGTAGCTGCGGGCATCTCTTGGGCAAATACAAAATGCAGCTTCTATTGTTTATGCAACTGTGCGTTTTAGGTAAGCCCCACCCCGCACTCCCCCCGTGCAAGTTCCCATGGAGCCCACCATGTACATGCCTGAAAACGGGAGGAAACTTTTTCCTGGAATCCTACTGATTACACAAAGAACAAAGACGTTTCTGTGTTGGGCCTTGCTCCCTTATTAGTGCAACTGTAGCTTGATTTTTCCCCAGGCTGCTCTATCTGTGCCTGTAACTTTGATTTTTCTGGCTGTTTCTCTGTTTGAAGGAATTTTACCAAGGACCCATCCCAACTGTCCGCCTGACAGGGATTCTTTTTCTTTCTCCTCTCTTAATAGTTACAGGCTGGGAAAAGAAAAATAAGTGCTAATACGAGTGGGTCTTGAGAAAAGTAGAAACTCTTTGAAAATTAACTACTCCAGAAAAGGTCTTTAGAAGTATGTTTAGCAAAAGACATTGCTTAATTTCCTCAGATTGGGGTTGGGAAATGGTTTGTTTTCACTGTCAAGGAAACCTCAGGAAGATTTAAGGTAAAAGATTTCATATTGCCGGGCGCGGTGGTTCACGCCTGTAATCCCAGCACTTTGGGAGGCCGAGGCAGGTGGATCACGAGGTCAGGAGATCGAGACCATCCTGGCTAACACAGTGAAATCCCGTCTCTACTAAAGAATACAAAAGAGAAATTAGCCGGGCGTAGTGGCTAGCGCCTATAGTCGCAGCTACTCGGGAGGCTGAGGCAGGAGAATGGCGTGAACCCAGGAGGCAGAGGTTGCAGTGAGCCGAGATTGTGCTACTGCACTCCAGCCTGGGCGACAGAGCAAGACTCTGTCTCAACAACAACAACAAAAAAAAAAGATTTCGTATTAATCTTAGTCTGCCTACCTGTCCGTATCTTTAATCCTGAATACTGAGTTTCTTCTTGATCAATGTCCTCATGTTAATCTATGAGACTCAACACAAAGATGGGCATTGAGCTTTTTTTATTTTCTTTCTGCAACTCACAAATTTAGATCTGAAGCTTGATCCTCAGCCACATCTGCTCTATGGCTACAAAACCTGAGAAACATTTAAGTCCCTCATAGGGGTTGTCTGCGTCTCTTCCCACGCATTGATCTGAGAGGTTAAACACTCAATTTACCATTTGCATCTTGTAAGCTCTCTGGTGTTATCAGAAGCAGTTAATGTACCCCATAGTGCTTATAGATATTATTACCACAATGAGCACAGTAGCCACTTGACCTCCAAAAGGATTTTCTTTGACTGGCAATTTATCCAAAACAAACACTGGTGGTAACTTAAATGATCACGTTTCCACTGCTTGGAAGAAGTGCTTGCTTTCTTTACATTGGTACTGAGATCATTACTACATTCAAGTTCAAAGAGATAAATAACTATTCTAGAGTCTTATTTTGAAGGTCTGTTTCCTGGGGCTAATCAATTAGAGTTCAGGAAGGACGGACAGTCTGCTTCAGGAAGTTTAGAAAGTGCATTTTAATACATTAACCTTTTCTTTTCAAAGATTGACAAAGCGAAAGAGTCAAAATGGGGATAAGGAGGTTACTTAGAGTTTTGCAAGAGGGAATCCCCTAAGCAAAATTGGAATGGGTGCTGGTGATTCTGGTAATATAGAGGGAGAAAATCTCTAACAGGAATTGTATCCATGAAGGAGGCAAACCCCCAAATGTAGATGTCTATGACACTCAAGGAAGGAGGGCAAGCCGGGCACAGTGGCTCATGCCTGTAATCCAGTACTTTGAGAGGCCAAGGTGGGAGGATCGCATGAGGCCATGAATTCAAGACCATCCTGGGCAACATAGTGAGACCCTGTCTCTACAAAAATGAAAACAAAACAAAACAAAACTATGATGGCATGCACCTATAGTCCCAGTGACTTAGGAGGCTGAGGCAGGAGGATCACTTGAGACCAGGGAGTCGAGGCTGCAGTGAGCCATGATCACACCACTACACTCCAGCCTGGGCACAAAGTGAGATCCTACCTCAAAAAAAGAAAAAAAGTAAAAAAGGAGGGCATTCTGTGTTCTCCTTTATTCCCTCCTTCCATTATCTCATCAGTGCTTCCGTTTGCTCAAAGCTAATGGGAAGCTTATTGTCAAGGCATACTGGAAAATTCAATGTTGTGAGTCTATCCTCTAAAATAAAAATCAGAGAAAAGGGATGGAGACATGGTCTTAAAACAAAAACAAGCAAACAAAAAATTATACAGTTCCACCTCCCAAATCATTAACACAAGCGTGCCATTACTTGAAACAAACTTCTCACATTCCAGTTTAGTTCTTCAAATCACAGCTGCACCATGATTGTACTTTGAAACAAGTCTATTTTCTTCTTTATTTTCTCCTAATATTGCCTTTACATCCTTCCTTATTATTTTAGATTCCAATGCCTATTATTTCTGATTGTATCCTAAACTCCCTTGCTCTAGTGTCTTTTCATTGTATCTAAACATGGATAAACCCGAAACCACTGCTGTCTCTTTTTTTGACCTCTACCTTTAAAAGGCTACCTGAGAAAATTACATAAAGGTTTAGATTGTTTCCTTTATAAATTCATGATCAGTGACATCAAAAATCCTTCAATATTGACCTTTAATTCTGCTCCGTTTATCAGGAACAGTCATTACACTCTTTACAAGGTGTGTTTCTGTCATTCCACACTATCTTTAACTGTCTATATTCCCACCATTTGCTGTACTATCAGGAGATAATCTCTTCTAATTCACAGAAAAGAAAATAAAAGACATTAGGGAGGAACTTTTCTGTTAGTGAACATAATACATTTACTACCTCTGCTCTCATCTTTATCTCCTTTGCTCATTTAACAGAACAAAAGTCCCGTTTATACTAAAGGGAATTTCTTCAATCCTGCTTTGGATTACATCTACTTCTACCTTCTCAGAATCCTTATATCATTTAATATCTTTTTCTCACCTTTCCATTAGCATTGAAACATTCTAACGTCTTCCAAAATTAGGGATAAAACAGTTAAAAAGAAGAGTAAAACAAAGAAGAAATGCAAAATCAAACTCACCATTTGTCCACACAACCTCTGCTTTGATTATCTTTTCCCTCTCCTTCTTTTTTCAAAACCATAGTTTTTCAATTCCTAAGAAATGTTTATTTCTATATTCAATATCTTCACTTCATCACCTACTTGTTCTGTAGTCTGCTTCCAACAGAATCCAGCCTTTACCACTCCAATAAAAAACAGTTTATAACTAATTTCCAAGATCACAGAAGCAATGGGCAGATATTATCTTTTTTGTTGTTATTGTTGTTGTTTTCTGAGATGGAGTCTTGCTCTGTTGCCAGGCTGGAGTGCAGTGGCGTGATCTTGGCTCACTGCAACCTCCATTTCCTGGGTTCAAGTGATTCTCTTGCCTCAGCCTCTCGAGTAGCTGGGACTATAGACACGCGCCACCAAGCCCAGCTAAATTTTTTTTGTATTTTTAGTACAGACGGGATTTCACCACGTTGCCCAGGATGGTCTCGATCTCCTGACCTCGTGATCCGCCTACTTTGGCCTCCCAAAGTGCTGGGATTACAGGTGTGAGCCACAGTGCCTGGCCGATATAATCTTTTAGTTACTTGATCTGTAAGTAGAATTTGCTTCCCTCTTTTAAGTTTAATTTTCCTTGGGCTGAGACTCTCCTGGTTTTCACTGATCTCTGTGGCTGCTCATTCTCCATCTCTTTTGCAGATACATCTTCTTTCCAAACATTAAGTGTTGAAATTTTTCAAAATTTAATTCTAGACTATTATATTCTCTCACTTTAGTAGCATAAAATAGGTGGGTTTCTATAAAATTATCAAGATATTTTATGGAAATATAAATTCTTTCCACAGCTTTAATTTCCACCCCCATGAAAACTGGACATACCTGTACAATAAGTCCTATTTTAACATCGTGGATAGATTTTTGAAAACTGTGACTTTAAGCAAAACTATGCATAATGAAATCAATTTTTCCATAGGCTAATAGGTATAAATAAGAGATGAGTTCTAATGGACTATTTTTGGTAACAAAACCATCACCAAACTTACAGATAAAAACCAAAAACACTTCTAATATTAAACATTGAAATAAATGTGAGCTATACATACATTTAAGTTAAATTGATAAAATCAAGTAAGATAGTATTTCTTTCTTTTTTTTTTTTTTTTTTTTTTGGTGAATCAGTGAATGATGGCAGTCACAGCAGTGATGGGTTAAATTATGAAATAAATGTTTGCAAAGTGAAAATTTTCAGGAGCACCCCCTTGTACCATAAAGTTCAAAAACAAATAATAGGAAATATAGCATGCTCCCTGAGCACCTTTGGCATGATAATAAATGTGCATTTGTACAATTGTCATATGCTTAACAAATTTTTAATTGACAATAATTTGTATTCATTCATTCATTCATTCATTCATTCATTCATTCATTTCCCATCCTGCTTATTTCATTTCAGAATGGTGGGTGATGGGAACCTATCCCAGCATCTCAGGGGTCCAGGCAAAAACCAGCCCTGGCAGGGAAGCCATGCAATCATAGGTCACACTGACTCACACACTCATACTCACTCAAACTGGAACCATGTAGACATGCCAATTCAGCTAATGTGCACAACTTTGGGATGTGAGACGCAACCAGAGTTTGAGGCCAAAACCCACACAGACATGGGGAAAATGGGCAAACTCCACATAGACTGTGGCCTCAGGTGGGAATTAATTTTTTTTCTCATCCACTTTATGACTAAATTATGTTAAATGAAACTTTGTTATTTGAGGACCTGCTGTATCCAAGACCTCAGTTTTAAATTCTGTGTATCCAGTACCTATTTAACATCTCAACCTATTTATTTTAAATAAACATAAAACTCAACATATGCATATGCTCTCCCACAGCCTCTAATTGGTCCTGCTCCATCTTTGTCTGTCTTAGTGTATAGTGGCACCATTCATTTAGTTATAGAAACCAGAAGTGTAGCCATTAACTTCGACTTCACCCTCTCTCATCATCCACTATATCCTATCAATTGCCAATCCTATCCAATTTACCTCTTAGATACCTCTTTAATCTATTTACTCTTCTCTATCATTCTAATTGGTAAATTAATGCATGAATCTGAATTTTCCCACTTGCTCTGCATGGTGCCTACAATTTTTGTGGCTGAAAGATTTATAAAAAAATGTTTTTGTTTGTCTTTCCTATATTTTTCCCTTCTGTTCCTCCATTCTCCCCTCTCTATTTCCGGCATGTATTCAAGACTCCCTAAAAGCCTTTGCCTCAAGAAATGTTCTGCTGGAACATGTGTTGAGGTGTCAAGAAAGTGGCTAAAAGGCAATTGGAGGGCCAGAGATCATAGAATACAACACGCTGTGCTTGACACCACCTTTCTGCTGGATAGGGCCCTGGGGCTGTGTCAAGTTGTTACAAGGAAATAACTGAGGAGTGATATAAGGAAGCCATGTAATAGGCATTATATATCTTTCTTGTTAAATATTTCAGGGTCTCAAACATTGCACCAAACCATTTAACAATGGAATATAAAGTCACAGTAAGAAACAGTGTGAAATGGTCTCAGAAGACCAGAGAGAGCCTCCATAACAACTTCATGTTACAGGACTTTTATACAACTCTGGTTGTATGATGTACTGCAAATAAAGGCTGAGGCTGACTTCTCCATCTGCTCATTTGTTTAAAAACTGACATTCATTTAATCAAATAAAGAATCACTAGGTTTAAAGTTGCAACTCATAATTGCTTACTTTGTGAAAAATAGTTACAGCTAAGTCATGGCAGCTGTCACAAATATATGGCAAACACTTTGCCTGTATAATTTTCACTAACTGGAATAATACTCGTTCAACAAAAAAACTGAAAAGAATTAACTAGGGAACAAAACATTTTTATCCTTCAAGACATTCTGTTTATAAAGATCTTTGTAAGCTGTCATCTTTTGTCTCTGGTAGAAAGAAAAAAATACAAACAATCTGGAAATATAGAGATGGGTTTTCTTTACCTAAAACCACAGATTTTGTTTCCAATTAAGTGAAAAATATGATATAATATAGTTTATTTTTTTAATACATAGAGCTAATTACCCTTGTGTTCTTAACAGGGAAGAAAAAAAGAACACCAGTGTAGATAGATTTTGCATGATGAAAAGGGAATCATGACCATCTATATTTCTAAAGGGAAAGTGAAATTCCAAATATTCTATGCCATAAAATGTTAAATTGAACATTTTAAAATATTTTCAATATTTTGAACCCAGTGTTTTGAAACTTTAAAATTAAGTATGATATGTACATAATTTCCGCACATTTAAAATGAGTTGTTAAATCGTTAAGACTTTTCTTCAAAATTAAGACATGCTAGTCAATCCTAAAAAATAGCCTCCAGAGGGCGACCAAGTTACATCACTGCAAACAAGCACATCAAACTATAACACTGCCTCCAACAACAGCATGGATTTAGTTAACACATGAAAAGCCAATAATAATAGTTAATCCTTGGAAAAAAATATACTTTCACCTGAAGTGTGAATAGCTCTGCAAAAATTGAGTGTTTGTGAGGAAACCACCTGTAATTTGATGCATTAGCAGAGCAAAGGCCTTTGATCAGAAAAACTTGTCATCATTTCATGCAAGTTCCAATCAATTTCTCTGCTCATTGAAGTCTACTTATCCCAAGCACCTTGTTGTAGCAAACAGAGTATGGATCTTGAAGTTTGGTAGACTTAGATTCAAAGGCAGCTCTGCAATTGGTTGTTACCCTGTAAACAAAGTTTAATCTGAAGATAGGGTAGATAATATCTTCTTCATGCTTCATGGTTGTTTGAGAATTACATGAGATAAATATATGAAAACATTGACCCACAATGTGGGCAAATATCACCTCATTCTTGTTTATTTTGTCCCTATCTTTTTTTTCTCCTTTACCTAGAGAAGGATAAAAATAGCATCAAATTATGTTATTGACTTCAAGGTTTTAGTAATATATATTACTTTCCCATTATTTGTCTTCAAAATATGTTTTTAAAAACCACATGGAAATAAAGTAGTGGTTACATTTAAATAATTAATATTTCTCCATGCTCTCAGACAGAAATACATCTAATAAATGTTGTTGGAGGTTTGCTAGTCCTCGACTGGTTAATGACTATTATCAATCTAATAATTCGAATTGGTCATCCATTCAATTGGCTTTCCCCATACACCAATGGGTTATTATTTTCACTTATTACGTTTTTATTAAAGCCACATCCCTCTGAGAAAAACAGTTGAGTTTACCTTGTATTTGCCCTTCCTTATTCTTCCTGACCTATGTCTAACCAGCAGACAATTTCTGTGGATTATTTTTACACATTTTCTCTGCTACACTTTTAGATTATGACCTTATATGACCTTCCTATTGGTCTCCTTAATTTTATTCACTGATCAAGATGTCCTTAATGTTCTCCTCAGCTTGACTAAATTTTGGACAGGTTTGTTCTTGACTGTAGGTCCCTGACCTTTCTTTTCTTAAGGCATTTACTTAAGAAAAAGTGAAACTGTAAATTCTTTGTCCCTCTGAGATATAAATCCCCCAGCATTTCCTGACTTTTATAACCCAGGAATGTCTTTCTCAAGGACCTGGAAGCCATCCCTTTGAAATGTAAATATCAAGAAAAAGCACCCCTATTTTCAGTCTCTGTGGGAGGGTAGGAGCCTAACTTAGATAAGCATCAATTAGCACACACAGATGGCCTAATCACATTGACCAACTTCCTCCCTGAGGTCCTCCAGTTCTTTTCCACTTGCTGTCTCTGGCACTTAACATCTCTCCCGTTTTTCTACATCAACAGAGTTGAGTGCAATCTCTCTTCCTTTTGTAATCGTCTTGACTCCTGTTGCAATATTCTTCCTTGCCCGTTTACTCAATTTGGTACAATTTTTCTTTGACATCATTCCTTCACCAAATCCATACTGCTGAACTTCAGATTACTCTTTCTGAACGTTGAATCACTCTGTATTTCCTGTTGCACAAACCCCACCATTCAAACTCATCCACCATCTTGTACCTTCAAAACTCACTCTCAGAATTCCACTTCCTGAGTTCCCTACTCCAATGAAACTAGTCCATTAGCTTTGTAAATGTGGCTACTATTTCCTCACTTTGAAATCTTTGCTTGTGTCTTTTCTTTTATATATATTTTGAAATTTTATTTTATAGTATCGGCTCATAGATAAAAATAAAATAGAAATCACCTCAAGTCTCTACAAATAGGAGTTTAATAGTGGGAATTAGTAGCACCAGTGATGAAATTGCTGAGAAGTAAAGACGGGTTAGCAGGATAATGGAGGGATTAGCAGGAACAGGAATCTACTTCAACCAACTCCTCTACCAGACAGTTAAGGAGAAGATTGTGAAGGAGCCCAGGGCCAGAAAACCTGGTTAATATTGGACCATACATGTTTTGTCTCACACATAGTAGAGCCATGGAGGTTACACAGTGGCTGCTGGAAGAGGTAACCAAAGTAGAGAGAGAAAGGAAGACGTCTCTTAGCTTCTTTCTAACCCATCATATCCCATCAGTGTCTCTATTTGGCTGAATCTGGTAAAAAGTAAGCTGCATATATGGGTCAGCTTATCATGTGACACAAAATAGAGAGACAAGAAAGAACAATGATTGAATCTAAGACAAACGGACTGGAACCAGCACATTTGCTTGAATGTTGTACAATAGCTTATTTTCAAACTATGGTCTTTTTACTTATATTCCCTATATTCTTGACCAATTGTTTTATTTCCATAAGTACAAATTTCCTCATCTTTCAAAATAGCATAATGATAGTTCCTAGATCATTGGGTTGCTTTGAATATTAAATGAAATAAGAGAGATAAAGGGTTAGCATATAAATTATTACATAGGGCATGCTCCAAAAATGAAAAACTTCATCATGATTGCTTTGTTGTTATTATTAAAATTGCTGTTGTTATTGCTATTTTAATCACCTCTTCAATTTTCTGCCAAGTAGAATCTTATTTCGGTGTCCAGTTTAAATGCCATCTGCTCCTTTTAACTTCTATGATCATTTTCTCCAAAAAGGATTTGTTATTACTCTAAATTCCTATACTATACATTATGTGATTCATTTATTTGACATTCATCTGTGAAAGCATTCATATATGCTTTCTGTTATAACCAGACTATAAAATTCCAGAACATAAGGACTATTGTTTATGTATTTATGTATCTCCCATAGGATTTAGTACAGTGCACTATCCAGAAAAAGCAATTATTGGAAATGTATTGAGTGAAAAACTTAATCACTAAGTTTACTGTAACTCTACTGACATATGGACAAAGCTCATAATTATTTGGGCAATGCTGTGAAATTCTAGGCTTTATAATTTTTAGAATTTACTTATTTTTATATGGGATTTTGTTTTAAAAGATACTGTAAAAATAACTTGAAAAAATTTAGCTTAAAGAGATTAATAAATGGTTTGCCATTTGTTGCATTTTTATACTTATTTAGAATTGCCTCTATAACTTCCAATATGTTAGCATGTGTAGCTGCAGAGCTGGTTAGCAGAATACAGAGAACTGCCATTTCTGATACTTATAACATGAAAAAATATGATTATATTAATAATAACGTCATGCATTTTATAGTGCCCTATCATTATTTCAGAGAGTTCAAACTTTCTCATGTAGTCATATAAAGTAGCAAGGGAATTCACATTATATATGCAATCCCAAAGGGTATTTTTGATCACTTTGAATTTTATCAACCATATTACTCAGGGTGGATTAATAAAAACCTGTATAGGGGCATGGCCCTGAGATTGGCTTCGAGTAAGACAGAGATAAGGACATGGAGAGATGAAGATGAGCTTCACAAATGAAGAAACAAGGAATCTGGAATAGAGTTGTCTGAGGAGAAAAAATCAGGATAGAGAAGAGAAAAACTGCCATAGAGGAAAGGGAGACTGGAGTGAGAGTAGTATGAAGGATTGTTTCATTTTTTTTTCACATCCATTTTCCTCTTCCTTTGGCTATTTCTCTCAGCTACTTTTTAAACAACATATCCCTAAGGGTGATCTTCAGTTGGGAATAGAAAAGGGTAGCTGGGTAGTATGTGCTATCATTCATTTCTGTCCTTAGTCACAACACTCTCACCCTCTCTGAACCTCCACTCATCAAACCAAAATGAAACAAGATTGGCAGTGGTGAAGGCAGGCCGAGCCTTGCTGGTGAATTCTGAGGAGGAGGATCCCAGCAGGATGCAGAATGAAGAGGGGGCTGTAAATGCCAGAGTGATTGGAAAATGTCAGTTCCTGTGGCTGCACCAAACTGGAGTGTTACCAGCATTACAACAAAACAAAATACAAAAATGTATTGCCAGGGCGACTGTATGTTGGAGTTAGCTTTACTTCTTAACACCTTTATTAGTCTTCTGGAAGTTTTCCTGATGCGGTGAAAATACATTAAAATTGGGAACCACAAGTATATAATGATTGCAGCAGCTTAATTCAGTAGCATTGTTTCAGTCTTCACTCTTAGGCTTTACCATTTAATTTCTAGAAATGTGTTGAATTGCTTTTGCCGTTTCTTAGATTTTTTAATTGAATGCAGTGTAAGTTGAGACCTAGCCAAGCTCGCATTCCTGTCTCTAAAATCCAGTCATTGAATTCTAATTTTAGCTAGGCACCTGGTCCTTATTTCTCTAGGCAAGTCAAGAAATCTCAATATAGTTTATTTTATAATAATAAAAATAGGTGTTTATTATGAATAATAAACAGAAGGGAAATTGTATGTGTATAATTATATATGCATATGTGTGTGTGTGTGTGTGTGTGTGTGTGTGTATATATATAAATTCTTGTTTCTTACAATCCACCCTTATAAAACCATTGTACAGTGAATCAGACCAAAAGGAAATCAATATTCTAGTGATCTTCTAGAGAATACAGGGGAACCAAGCTATAATAATATTTCCTTTCCACTATTCATATCTTGGGTCTATGGTATAAAGTTAAAACAGTAATAAACTACTTTGGTCAAGACCACATAGAGTAGATAAAAAATGACTCCTGTTAAAAAGATTCACTATACTAAAGTGCAATTTGAACAGATGGCAAAGATCAAGTTTACCAACCCTCCTTTCCCCTGACTGATTTCCCCTGCTTCATCCCTGTTAAAGGCACCAGTATTCTGTTATATTCCAGTAGTACTAAGTAATTTAAAAGTTTAGATGGCAGAGAGAGTCACTTTATTTCAGGCAGTAAAACATTTCTTTAACTGAATTTCAAAATTCACAAAAGTTATGTATTTGTCTGTTCTCATGGCTGCTATAAAGAAATACCTGAGACTGGGTAATTTATAAAGGAAAGAGGTTTAATTGACTCACAGTTCTACAGGGCTTGGGAGGCCTCAGGAAACTTACAATCACGGCAGAAGGGGAAGCAAACGCATTCTTCTTCACATGGCAGCAGCAAGGAGAAGTGCTGAGAAAAAAGAGAAAAGCCCTTTATAAAATCGCCAGATCTTATGAGAACTCACTCACTATCATGAGAACAGCATTGAAATAACCACCCCCATGATTCAATTACCTCCCACCGGGTCCCTCCCATGACACATGGGGATAATAGGAGCTACAATTCAAAATAAGATCTGGGTGAGGTCACAGTCAAACAATATCATTCTGCCCTTGGCCCTTCCCAAATCTCATGTCCTCATATTTCAAAACACAATCATGCCCTTCCAACAGTCCCCCAAAGTCTTAGCTGATTCCAGCATTAACTCCAAAGTCCAAGTCTCATCTGAGACAAGGCAAGTACCTTCCACCTATGAGCCTGTAAAATCAAAAGCAAGTTAGTTACTTCCTAGATACAATGAAAGTACAGGCATTGGGTAAATACACCCATTTCAAATGGGATAAACTGGCCAAAATGAAGGGGCTACAGGCCCCATGAAAGTCCAGAATCCAGCAGAGCAGTCAAATCTTAAATCTTAAAGGCTTAAAAATGATCTCCTTTGACTCCATGTCTCACGTCCAGCTCATTCTGATGCAAGAAGTGGTCTTCTGTGGCCTTGGGCAGCTCCACCCTGTGGTTTTGCAGGGTACAGCCCCTCTCCCAGCTGCTTTCACAGGTTGATATTGAGTGTCTGTGGCTTTTCCAGGCACATGGTACAAGCTGTCAGTGGATCAACCACTCTGAGTTCTGGAGGATGGTGGCCATCTTCTCACAGCTACACTATGCAGTGCCCCAGTGGGGACTCTTTCTAGGGGTTCCAACCCCACATTTCCCTTCTGCACTGCCCTAGCAGAGGTTCTCCTTGAGGGCTACATGCCTGCAGCAAACTTCTGCCTGGACATCCAGGTGTTTCCATACATCCTGGGAAATCTAGGTGGAGGTTCCCAAACCTCAATTCTTGACATCTGTGCACCTGCAGGACCAACACCACATGTTAGCTGCCAAGGCATGGGGCTTTCACCCTCTAATGCAATGGCCCAAGCTGTGCATTGGCCACTTTTAGCCATAGCAGGAGCTGAAGCAGCTGATGCATGGCATGAAGTCCCAAGACTGCACATAGTGGGAGGGCCTTTGGCCTGGCCCACAAAGCCATTTTTCCCTCCTAGGCCTCCAGGCCACAAAGCCATATCTCCCTCCTAGGCCTCCAGGCCTGTGATGGGATAGATGGCTGTGAAGGCCTCCGGCATGCCCTGGAAACATTTTCCCCACTGTCTTGGTGATTAGCGTTTGGCTTATTACTTATGCAAATTTCTACAGCCAGCTTGAGTTTCTCCACAGAAATTTTTTTTTCTTTCACATCATCAAGTTGCAAATTTTAAAAACTTTTATGCTCCGCTTCATCTTGAACATTTTGCCGCTTAGAAATTTCTTCTGCCAGATACCCTAAATCATCTCTCTCAAGTTCAAATTTCCACAGATCTCTAAGGCAGAAGCAAAATGCCACCAGTCTCTTTGCATAGACTTCATGCCCTGCATCCCAGCCTTTGCATAGCAAAGAGACTTTAGTCCATTCCCAACAAGTTCCTCATCTCCATCTGAGATCACCTCAATCTGGACTTCATTGTCCATATCACTATCAGCATTTTGGTCAACGCCATTCAACATATCTCTAGGAAGTTCCAAACTTTCCCACATCTTTGTGTCTTCTGAACCTTCCAAACTGTTCCAATTTTTGCCTATCACCCAGTTTCAAAGTTTCTTACAAATTTTCAGGTATGATTATAGCAGCGCCCCACTACCAAGTACTAATTTACTATATTAGTTCCATTCTCATGATGCTAGGAAGAAATGCCTGAGGCTGGGTAATTTATAAAGGAAAGAGGTTTAATTAACTCACAGCTCTACAGGGTTGGGGAGGCCTCAGGAAACTTACAATCATGGCAGAAGGGGAAGCAAACACACCCTTCTTCACATGGCAGCAGCAAGGAGAAGTGCAGAGCAAAGTGGAGGAAAAGTCCTTTACAAAACCATCAGATCTCATGAGAATCACTCACTATCACGAGAATTGCATGGAGGTAACTGCCCCCATGATTCAATTACTTCCCACCAGGTCCCTCCCATGACATGCGAGGATTATGGGAACTAAAGTTCAATATGAGATTTTAGTGGGGACACATCCAAACCTTATCAAGTTACTTGCCCTCAAATTCTGCAAACACTGTGTGCCGAGCACTGTGTTCAATGCTTTACAAATATTTTTAATGGAATCTTTGCAATAATCATATGAATTATGTTGCCATATCCTCATTTTACATAAGAGGAAATTAAAACACATATTTAGTAAGTGATGGAGCTGAAGTTTAACCCTATCCAAGTTTATTTAACCTTATTTATTATGTTCTTAAACTTTTTAACTGCAGCTTCTCCCAGATTATAAGGCTATGGAAACAATTTTCAGAGTGCAACGGCACAATCTCGGCTCACTGCAAACTCCACCTCCAGGGTTCAAGTGATTTTCCTGCCTCAGCTTCTAGAGTACCTGGGATTACAGGTGTTTGCCACCATTCCTGGCTAATTTTTTGTATTTTTAGTAGAGACGGGGTTTCACCAGGTTGGTTAGGCTGGTTTTGAACTCCTGATCTGAGGTGATCTACCTACATTGGCCTCCCAAAGTGCTGGGATTACAGGCATGAGCCACTGCACCCAGCCATATTTCAGAATTGTTTGACATGGCTGTCATTACTGGTGGACTCAACTATAGAAATATTACATTAGAGAAGAGAGCTCAGAACAGAAGTTAGGAGAACTAGCCAAAAATTTTGAGTTAGGAGATATCAAAACACTGTCAGGATAAAGAGAAACCATAGAACAGACGTTAACAGAAAGAAATAAAAGAGGATCAGTAAGATAAGTAAGAGGCAAGCATAGTATAGCATGAAAAGAAAGAGAAAATAAGGTATTTCATGATGCCGTCTGTAAAATTTGCTATATTCTGAAAGCTCTCATTTCTGTAGCCCTCAACACGGGAGGAGAACATATTTTAGAGACTACATTTTTGCCCTGAAAATATTGCACTGAAAATTGTAGCCACAATTAAAAATGGAAAGGCTAACTTTTGTTGAATTTTCCTGGTGGAATCTAGTCACATGTTCCTTTGACAATGTAAACACACAGTTGGGTTCAGTCCCTTCATCTGTAACTGTTGTAATGATCAATTAAGAACCAGAGCTTCTCCTTTTCTAAAATGAAAGAGTCCGTAATTCCTTGAGCCCCTTCTAGTCCTCCTGCTGGCAATGGTGGAACAGATCTGGGGGTACAGACAACAAAGTAGTACTCAGATGGACTAATTATGCAAATGGTGATAAAGCAGATTGGAGGCAAAAGAACAGGGCAAAGCTTCTGGGTTCATGACATATTTTTTGAGAACTGAAACAAGTAACTTGTCTCTGCATTTGCAGAAGGGCTGAGTAGTGGGAATGTGTCAGACAGAAAGTTATATTTGGTCCTCTATACAGATGGACTCCCCTTATTTATGGTATATTAGCTGTCACTTTGTCTCTTTTAAAATACTGTGTTTTACAGGATTTCTATCTGTGGCTGCTAGTGGGAGTAGAAAAATATTTGAGGAGGTAACAGAGTTTTTATGTTATATTTATAATATAAAATTATGTTATAACTGTGGTATTATGTAAAAAGTGCCATTGTTCTGTATGGAAGTATAGAAAAAGTTTATGAATCAATGTCACTGTATGGAAGTGGGAATCTAGTTGTCCTAATTATAGGAAGTATAACATATGCATGTGACAGATTTGCATGTTACCTTACAGAGATGGGGTGACAAAAAATCACATAGAGTAAAAATTAAATTTGAAAATTTCTTAAATAGTTCATAAAGTGTTTATAGTTTTAAGTTTAAAACTCTGCATAGCAATTTTAATACCAGATCATGAGGTCCATCGAATGAAATTTTTAAAATGTTGCCAACAATAGGAATGTCTACAGTCAGAGGTCTTGGTAGTCAAACCATTCTGCCTTTACAATAATTATCACAAACTTACTTGTGAATGACATTGGGTGGAAAGTTCTAAAGTATTTCTACTTTTTCCTAAGACTTATTTTATACTCTTTATTATTAAACCTCTATATTCTTATCTTAAATCATTAGATTCTTTTACTGCTGTGAGGATTAAGCAAGATAATAAATATGAACACTGCTAACACAAAGTCTGACACATGATATGTGCTGAAATATATTTGCTGTATTTGAATCTAAATCTTCTCTTATCAGATACAATATAGTCTATTATTTGAAAAATTGAAGGGAAAGATGTTAGCCATCTATCTCCCTGTATCCCAAGATGATATTTCCTGTTGTGTTACCACTGAAGAGCTCTCATTCTTAAGCCTTTGCTTATGGAACTTACGATCCTTTATAGAACAGCTTTTCAATAATATGACTCCATCATAAAGTGAAGTCACTTTCTAGCACCTATTTCACATACCCCATTCTGCTATTGAGTGATAAAAGTAGTAGAAGAATATTTGAAAATACAGATTAAAGAATTATTGACATAGAAGAGATAATTAACTACATGAAAGTTGTTGAGGTCTATAGGAGTGTTAGTGCAGAAGAGTAGAATATAGGGTTATTACAATATGTGGGGGCTGTGTAAGAAGAAATATAAAATAAACCAAAGTGGAACACCATACTAATTTAGTATTAAATAAGCCTAGGATTTAAAAAATATTTGTGGTACGAATTATACTTTTCACCAGATATTTCTGGTTCTTTACTTTTTAAGCAACTGGGAGATCTCATTTCCTGGACTATCTATGGTTTGGTGGGCCGTGTAATTTTGGACAATATTGTGTGAGAGAACTTGATATATGCAACTTCTAGGCTGAAAAAATTAATAATTGGTGTGAGATACTTTAGAGTTTTATCCGGTTTGGTAAATGGTAATATTCAAGAGGTCACCATTCTTCCATCTTGAGTCCCTGAATGTTGATGAGTTGAGTCCTTTCTTCCACATTCCACAAGTAACCCATGTTGGTCTTATTTCACGAGAGAGAAACACATATGCTATTTTAAGCCACTAAAGTTTTGTACTTAGTGACAACTGAAACACGGTTTATTTGCTATTGTAGTAATACTAACATTTTCACTCATCGGAGTGGGTGGGTGAATAGTGACACATTCAGCAAAAATACAAAGTAGGTGAAGAAATGTGAAGAATGTGGAAAAGGCATTGGGTTTAGCTAATTAGATATATCTATATTTATCTAACTTCCTATACATATATAAAGAGAGGGAAAGAAGTAGATTTTGTGCATTTTGGTATTCAGAATAACATACATAAGAAGACTGGGTTTTATGGAGAAGATGAGTGATGAAATAATTCATGAACTTTTATGCGAAATGTTTGGCAGTGAAAAGAAGGTGAGGAACAGGAGTGTATCAGAGGAAGCAGCAGATGCAGGTAACAGTAACAGTCATTTTTTATCTTACAAAGGATGAGGAGACCAGTGCATATCTTGAAGCAGACAAAAACCGTCATAAATGAAGGAGAGATGGGAAGGTGCTACAATGTCTGTGATGGGAGAATGGGAAAAGGTCCTAAGGATTCAGAATTGGATGGGATCAAATTCAGAGACAGATTACTTAGGTTTATTCAGGAGGAGGGACATTCCTTTCTTTGGAAATGGAGAAAAAAATGAGAGATTTAGAATCAAAGATGTGTTCAATATTAGCATTAAAAACGAACCTTGTATTTTCTCAGGAAGTGTTCGAACTCAAATATTTAAAATCCCATGATACAAATGATACCGCTGTCATTATTCTGGCACTATGATGACTTTGACAGCACCTCTTCCCTTCTCATTATGCTAGGAGTCTCCCTTCTCAACTTTTTTTTTGAGACAGAGTCTCGCTCTGTTGCCCAGGCTGGAGTGCAGTAGTGTGATCCCAGCTCACTGCAGTGTTGAAATTCTGGGCTCAAGCAATCCTCCCACATTGGCCTCCCAAATTTCTGGGATTACAGGTGTGAGCCACTGTGCCTAGCAAAAGTTGATTGCTTCTCAACTTCTGAAACAATCTTTCTCAGAGAGATTTGCAAAGTGTAATTTACACCTTGAGTTTTCAAAATTACAAAATTGTATCCACAGCAGTCAATAATTTGTGATAGCAAAAGGTCTATAACTTTGAAAAGAATAATTTTCCAGTAGTGCAGTTGACTTAAACAGATTTCTACTTTAAGGGCAAATATATATATTATATATGCAAAATTATAGAGAAAAAACACTCGTCTATCCTAACCCCTTGATGTTGAAATTAGACCGCTGCGTAGGTCAGAGATTACATATAAATGCCAAGATTGAAACCAATAAGCTTGCCAGGTGTTTCTTATGCCTACCAAAGAACTATTTGGGGACTAGACTTGTCAAATCTTCACATTTTATTGATGTGGGGACTGTGACTTGAAAGGTGTATGAAACTTTTAACGTCAGAAAGTGGCACAAAGGGCTAACAGTTAAAACTAATATTTTGAATTGCACATTTAGCTCCCATGTTTAACATTAAACACACCCATATGGCTTTCTTCTGCTGAAACCATGCTACTGTTTTCTTAGAAAACATTATCTGTTGTTTTCCTAGACACCCTGGTTTTTTCTAAGTTTTCCAGTTCACAGGGGAAAAGGAAACCTGGCTACACTTTGTGGGTTGATTTCCTGCATTTTATATCTTTGTGGGACGAGTAAATGACACATGTACATGGAATGATTTGAAGCACTGCCCTCCCAAACATACATACTTGCTGTCTGCCCTGTTTTTTATATCACCTTATGTACGTACATGGCTTCCCAATTTCCTCCAGAATAAATTAATTTGAGAATTTAAGTAGTTTCCTTTTACTGCAGTTCTTTAAAAGATTGCAAGGTTGAAAAGAGCTGACTTGTTATCTTTCCAATAGCTTCGCAAGATAAATGGGTTTTTGATTGTTTCTTTCTGTGATTGGAAGGCTTCAGGGCAGAAATAGACTGCTAGAGACATTTTGTTTAAGGGAAAAGAACATATTTTGATACTATGAGTGGGGAACAAAGAGAAATTCAGAGGAAACTAAAGATCAACAATTTGTTGAATAGTTTTTTTCTAGGATTGACCAAAGAAGTACCTGAAAATAATATTGAGAAGTCAAGGAGAGGGACCTCCTTGACTTCCCCACCTTTTGTTTTCTTTTTGCACTGTCAAATGCAAAGTTAAACTTTAAGTCAACATGTTTATAAAGAATTCAATATGTTGCGTCCCCTCTGTGTGAAATACCTAGCATGATTTCTTTCTTTCCTTCTTGGACACTGTATTGCTATAACATCACTAACAGGAGATGAATTCCAAATTTTGGTAAAGGGGAAAATGTATTTGGGTTATTATTTATAATTTTTCCTGTTTGATTCACTGATTTTAGTATTGGTGTACTGAGGTTATTTTTGTTTGTTTTAAATTTCTTATGGCCTATGATTCCATAAACAAAAATTAAAATATAAGATATTGAATAGAAAAAAAGAGTAGCTTTAAATAAAGCCTGCATATCAAGAAAAATAGTTGAACAATAAAAAATATGGGCAGGCAAATGATGTGAGCAGGTGATTCAGAGGAAAAACAAATAGTTATGTACAACAATGGGAAATTAAGTTCAGTTACATATCAATTCGGGTACTTCACATTCAAATATATTTTATTTTCCATCATATTGTCAAAAATTAAAAAGAATTACAACACACAGTCTTGGTAGAGCTGTGGAAAAATATGCAGTCTTGTGTACCTCTCGAAGGCATGTGAACTGACCTATTTTTGACCTAAATCCAAGGGGAATTTAGCATCATGTACCACAATTGTCCATATGTGTGATCCAGAAATGCTATTTCTAAGAATGTGTACTTACAAAAAACCCTGTATATATACAAACCTAAACAATTAAGTTCACTATGACATTGCCTCTAATATTAGAATATGACATAAATGTTTATTCTTATAAGAAGAGTTAATGAAATTTATGGTATAACAATACTATGGAATACTAAGTAATTGTTTAAAAGAATGATAAAAATTTTGTATGTTAAACTAAAGAAAGATCTAAGATTTAGTGTGTAAAAATGTAGTAGAATGAGAATAATGAAGCTATGATTTTGCTAATTTGTATTGTGTTAATTATATTGTCATACGTCATGTGATATGATGAAATGCATAAATAAGATGTTTAGGATGATACTTTCATGAATGTTGTCATGTATTGCCCAGAGCCTTGTTCAGAATTAAAGAATTTCCCCCCACTTCCTAGCTTCTAGTTGGGCTGCTTGCTGGTAGCTGTGGGCTGCCAGTGTGAAGATTCCTGCTTTTCTTAAGATCACAGGGCCCACACATAGTGCCTGGTCATTGTTAGGATAGAAAGGCCTAACCCCCTTACTGCAATGTGGAATAACTCTGAAGGATCATCCCAGATTTCTTCATGGGCTCTACTGAAGCCTTGGTTGAAATTTTACTGTAGCCCACTTTCCATCTTTGACCAATTCTACATCCTTCAATTCCTTCCACAGATGTTTATCATAAACTCTCATACAAAAAACTCTTTTTCAGAGTCAGCTTCCCACAGAACCCAATCTGCAAATTTAAAATTTCTTAATTATGTTTACCTCTCCAGAGGTAAATATGAGTGGATGAGAGAATGAGGGCTTACGTTGTTTTAATTTCATTCACATCTAACTTTGAACTTTTATGCATTCATATAAAGGATGCCACACCTAGGTGTATGTCATATTCTTTATCTGAATATAGAAAGCTTTTTCTCCCTAATTTTAAAAAGAGATGAATAAATGAATTTTACTTTACTTACTAGATATTTCGTTTAAACAGTAAGTCTTTACCTTGTATTTTTTTACCCTGAATTTAGAAATTTGGAGTCTTCAAGATTTTTTATAGACTCCCATAGATGTTAAGTTTTTCTCCTTGACACTGACTTTCTGTTCATCAAAAAGACTGAGTCCCTGTTTGTTTCTCTACCACTCTTGATCTTTTTTTCCACTCATGTTACTCCACATTTCATCTTCACCAGCCTCCTTCTTTCTTCAATGTAGAACCAACACAAGAATGTGTGCAAAAGACTTTGTGATAAGGGAGAGTACAGAATAGCATGGACTAGAAATCCACTTAAAATTGAGACTAAGAAATCATTGCTCTCTAAGTTCTCTGAATATTTCTGTTATTTTATACCTCAATGACCATTTTTCTCCCTTAAACTATATACTGACTGCTTCCTCTGTTGTCTGTTCTAAGGCCCCCAAACCCTGAGAGATTAGCTAGACAAGAATAGATTCTAAACTTGATACCTGAAGTAATCTACTTCTCAACCTCCATTCTAGACTAGTCTATGCCAGCTTCCTTTGCGTAAGATAATTATGATTATGCTAAGAAAAAGGTCATCTGCCTTAGGATTCCTCTCTTACTAATACAAATAATTAATCTAAATATTGAAATTTCAATTATATTCTACCTATCTCAGATGAAGCTTGTGGATAGTGCAATGTAAATTTTTAAAAACTATTAAATTAAAAAAGCATTAAAATTAATTTTAAAAACTATTACATGAGGTTGGTGTGTTTTAATTTGCTTTTAAAATTGAATCTGACAAACTTCAAAAACTAAACTTATTTTCATTCAAATAAGATTTGATTCACGAGGTCCTCCACAGGTGTATAAAATCCAAACATAAATCTCTATCTCCCCTACATTTTTGAAAGAGCTGATAACCCTTAATGTCCTATGTATAGCTCCCAGAGCCTTGTTGCTTAAAGTATGAAGCCAATTTCTCCCCATTGAAATAAATCCACTATTAGGGAATTTCAGGAATGTCATATCACGAAAACATCCTTAATTTATCCTTATTGTTCAAGTAATTTCATTTCCTATGCATTCAATGATCTTTGAAATTTACATCATTTATGAATAGTGTCATTCTCTAAAGACTTATTGACCCTTACTATATTCCAGGCATATCATGTTCTAAGTGCTTGAGACACAATATGAAACTAAATAGAAAAAGTTCTCCTTTTATCCTGGAATTTATATTCTGATAATAGGTTAAAGCTTACTACTTTCTACTTACTTACTACTTTACTTACCAACAAAGTAAATTTTGTACAGTATGTTAGAAAGCAGTAAGTTCTATGATAAAGAAGAAAATATATATGTATATATTTATATACTCTATAAATACACTATAGTATATAGAAAGAAATTATATTTGTAAGATGATAGGTCTTGCTAATATAACTATCCCCCAAATCTTAATGTCTTTAACAACAAAGACTCTATTACTCATTCAACCATCCGGAATATGGCTGGTTCCTGTGGCAGCAGTTAGAGAAAGTGGTAAATTAAGCTTTGACTATTAAAGGGATTCAGCCAGAAGTATTACCTGTCATTTATGCTCATATATTATTACCTAAAATAAATCAGATGGTCAAGCTGAACTTGCAAGTTTGGTACAGTACAGTCCTACCATGGTCCTGAATAGAGGACTTTCAGAATTTCTATTAACTGTCCTAATGACTTTTTGTGAGGGTAAAGACCTGGAGTCTACGATGAGCACAGGCTGCAATTTAAAATAACATAGTAAGGGTAGGTCTCATGGTGAAAACATTACTGCACACAAAATACCTTGGTTTTCACTACTGGGATGCAATCCATGCCACGGAGGGATGTATAGGAGCTATGTATGGCATTATAAGAAGTTGACAATCTCTTTCATTGGCAAGGGGCATAGTGTAAAGAATTCCAGTTGTGTTCAGAGTAAAAAAGTTTTTGCCCAACATAGAAGTGCCCCTTTTCTAAGGCAAAAGACTCTACTTAATGTTCACAGAGTCTTCTGATTGCCACATGTGAAACATACAGCTTCAAATAAAAACAGAAAACCTTTTCAACTATTCTCGAGAGAGAATGTGGAATAATACATCTAATCATGGTTTCTGAAGGGAAAGAATATCTAGGTCTAAGTTCTGGCTCAAAGACTTCCTAGATTTGTGACCTTGCATTCTTTACTCAGTTTACTCACCTCTTCAAAAATAAATACAATCTATCTCATATAAATTGCCGTCTGGCACATAGTAAGTGCTCCATAAAGTTTAGCTGTTTTTATTATTCATCCTCCTTGAAAGTCCGTGTTCATGCTAAGGCCTTCGTCTAACCCTGATTTAATGGAATGATCTGAAATCTTCTGGGCTCCCTTTGTATTAAACTGTCTTTTGCTTTTCCCAGATTTATTTTATCCTGCCATTCCTCAGAGAGCAACACTATAATAAATTGAGTGATAACTGTAGATTTCTTGGCAAAATTATATTTCCTCTTTAGTTTCCTGACCAAAGCCTGGATGAAATAGTTGCCTCTGTCTTGTTCCTGGGACATCAGCAAACAAATTCCTATGGGTAGCAAGGAATGCTCAAGCTGCAATGTGTGTACAGTGAAAGTCGAAGCTGTTGACTTGTTGATTACAATAGCCGTTGAAAGCCATATTTTATATAACACCAAGCACCGGTAAAAAGACTGAAAGTTGAAAGATAATGGTTATTTTGTTGTTGTTGTTGTCGTTGCTGTTGTTGCTTTGCCCAGCAGACTTGTGGCTGCTTACATTGGCCTCATTTTGGGAATACTGCTTAGAAGCTCAGAAGAAGTCATTTGCCAATTTGAGAAGCAAGAACTTCCAGTGACTAAAACCAAAATAATGTTTGGAGTTGGAATACTCTTCGGTTCTGTAATTATATTAGAGAAGATGTCTCCTCTTTAGTATAGTAGAAATACAGTATATAAATCAATATTTCTTAAATTTAACATGAAAAAAATCAGGTTTACTTTTGCTAAAGATTCTCAGATATATTACGAAGTAGACAAACCCCGAGATTGAAAACTAGAATTAGGAATTATCATGTCACTTTTGTGCTGTGGGACACCAGAATATGCCTGTTCAAAATATGGAGGATTGTTCAACTGAAGACAATTAAGAAGAAGAAAATGGAGGAAAGCTCTCTGCCTTCCCTCTTCCTAAAAGCTTTGAGTTTCAGCTTATATAGCAGCTTCAATAAAGAGCAGTAAATTTTTAGTAAAGTCATAAGACAGAAACAGACTTTGAGTCTGTATTGGAGTTTTATAGAGCCTGGAAAAGAAAATGGTGCAAGACAGGATGCAGTTTTCTTTTTTAACTACTGGAAAACTCTAGGTTGGAATGATTTTTTATGCCTCTTGCTCAGGATCCTTGATTCAATCTCCTCCTGGCAATTGTCAGAAAAGTTATTTTCATAGCTGTTTTTGCAAGCCTTACAGTTTTTCAACATTCAGCAGAGAAGGAGGTAGCAAAAGGGGCAAAACGGAAAAGAGACGATATAAAAGGTAAAAGAATCAAGGGTCAAAACAAGGGAAATTAAAATCTGATTAATCCTACATTATTAGTTTTCCTTTTTGTCTTTTGAATACAGCCAGAATCTTCTCAGCAAAATGAGACTTGCTATCTTTTGCTGCACTCAACAAACCATAGTGAGGTTTAATCTTGACTATTTGCGCATTTTAACCAACAGTTAAATGGATCTATTTTGAAATCAGTATAAATAGGAGATTAAAGCAGAACACAAGTGCAAAAGTGCAGAAAATGTTGCAAAACCACCTCCTTCAAAATGGTAAAGATATATTTAAAAGGATTGATAACTGAGTGCCACCTATATTTATTGCATTGAATATCAGTTTGAATTATATAAAAAGGTTTTAAATACATAATACTTCAAAGAATACATTTTAGACTACGTACATATAGTATTTAAATGTTAATATGATTCTGAACTAACCATAACATTTTAATGCCTCACATTAAACATTGTAGGTTGAAAACACCAAGAACAAAATTAGAAAATAAAATAAAATATGGTTTAATAATCATACTCTCTTGTGCATTTTGCAAGAGTCTTCACTTGTTTATTTATTGGCAATATCTCTCTTAAATATAAAGTAGTTAAGACTGTTTGTTGTTGTTGTTGTTGTTGTTGTTTTTTAAGACGGAGTCTCACTCTGTTGCCCAGGCTGGAGTGCAGTGGCATGATCTTGGTTCACTGCAATCTCAACCTCCCAGGTTCAAGTGATTCTCCCACCTCAGCCTCCCAAGCAGCTGGGATAACAGATGCACAACACCATGCCTGGCTAATTTTTGTATTTTTAGTAGAGACAGGGTTTCACCATGTTGGTCGGGCTGGTCTCAAACTTCTGACTCCAAGTGATCCACCCGCCTCAACTTCCCAAAATGTTGTGATTACAGGCGTGAGCCACCGTGCCCAGCCAAGACTCTTAAAATATCATTTCCTGCTTAGGTTTTCAAGGCTCCACAGCTTTCTTATGTTCCATTGTTTCCAAAATTCGCGGCTCATTCTGCTATTTTATTCTGCTCACTTTTAAATTGGAAATATTCCAGAGGTCCTAAAAGTCTCAGAAACAGAGCACAAATGATGATATGATTGACACATTGGCACCAAAGTCCAAAACTTGAAGGATGGAAAAATAAAACTTACTCTTAGAAAATGTTGTAAGACTACTGAATTCTTATGCAAAAAGCATGAGTAGATTAAGCAATTTCATTTTAAGACTGAATCAAACAGTTGCTTCATATAACTTGCAAGTAACAGTTCTATTATTTTTCACTGTTAAATTATCTGTTTTTATGACTTCAAAACATAGTCTAGGTTTAGAAAAAATGGATAAATGCCTGACCAGCCTCTTCAAATTAAAGTTACTAAGAAGTCAATTTTGTCATCTTGGGGATGTGCACTAGACATAATAATTACTGGTTTTCCTACCATACATAGGTTTCCCTTTGGGGAAACTGAATCCATATTCATATTTAATATTGTATTCTTTGAGATTTATTCTGGGTATACTGCAGAATAAATCTTCTTTCTAGACTCAGATAAGGAATAAGGGACATTTTTGTTGTTGTTTTACATGTGCATTTCCGATTGGCATTAAATGTGGTTCCCAGTCTCTTTGTTTTACTTCTTCAATATCTCACTTGAAGAAGAATAAGTACTAGGAGATTTCAAACACAAATAACACCTGTCAATAAGTGCAATCATTGCAGGAACACACATCAGAAGTGATACTTCTTAAAGTTAGTCTGGCTACATCATTTTGTTTTTATATTTCCATCTGAACAATTTAAACAAATGCTAGAATTATAGTTTCTATGCAAAGATAACTTTGAGTGTTATTTTTTTGAACTATTTAAAGAAATTAAGAGTAAGCATCTAGACCACTTTGGCTGGAAAACCTAAAATTTCCTACGCTTCCCTGGTATAAGCCAGATGCATAATCCACTAGATGGCAGGAAGATATCAAAGTAAACAGATTATTGGAAGCCTTTGTGTGTATTTAATGGATAACTATAAATACTCCTGATGCTTGACTATCCAAGGACTGATGTAAGCTAATCATGAAAACCTTATTTTGCTTGCTCATGATTGGTATAGAAATGGATATTCAACCAATTCTGGTGAATAATACAAGAAAAAAAAATCTGGGGAACTTTAAAGAGATATTTTCTCAATTCTATGAAAGAGTCATAGGAATACAGATTCTTTGTCTTCTGGATTTGTCATGTCTGGATGTGATGCTGGAAAATGCTCAATCCATCTTATAAACAGTCTGAAAATAAAGACAAATCAAGAAAGAGGAGAGAGCAAAAAATCACAGAGAAGTGTAACTGCAACCTAGTTGTATTATGACTAGAATCTCACTTCAAATTCTAGCATATCTTGAAATCAATACCTCACAAGTCAAATTGAAGTTTGTAAGATTATTTTTTGAGCAAATCATGCAAATTAATTCATTTTCATATTTGTTTGAGAAGACCGTTGATATGACTGATATATAGAGAAATTTCCACATAGACAAATCTATTTAAAATGTGAATCTGTGGTACCATTTTAAGGGCAACTTTATTTTAAAATTAATACAATTATTATTTCTGTATACTTGGAAACAGTATAGATTCAATTCAACAAAATTATTTTGTGTTTTTTTACATGTGAGGTAATAAAAAATTTATATGGATATATATGGACAGAATTCATTTGATAATATACTTATTTTGAAAGTATAAAGTTTTGCTTGGGAGAAGAGGCTTTTGGACAGTCAAATCTTTCATTACTTTACCAAAGGCTTGTGCAGCTTATCTGGAGAGCAGATGGTGATGGGATTGGGTGAACCATCCAATTACACAACCCATATGCTCCAGAATGCATGAAAAATGAGTAGGAATGTATGGCACAAGTGCTGAAAAGAGCTGCCTCTTATGGGCAACTGCTTCAACATCTAAGTGAGGAACAGAATAATTAATTCACTTCTTCCTAACTGTGGCTATGGCTGTCTCAGCTGCTGCCCAGCTCTGTTTGTAGGTGTGGTGGGAGACACATTGGGCCTTTTTGCCTCCTTTGCCAGAAAAAGAGCCCACAATGTTTTCTCCCTGTGACTACTGCATATGGATTTAGGCAGATGCATCTGCTGCACATGCTGCAATAGCAGCCACTCTCTCTACTTCTTCATTGAACAGAGTGCAGAGACCAAATTTGCAGTCATTCCTGCTCTCTTCAAGCCAAAAGCTCAGAGTAGCAGGGATAGGATGTGGCCAAAACACAGGGAAGGGACCAGGGTCTACTATAGAGAACATCTATGTCAGGGTTCGATGTTCCACTACTGAGGCTAGAGTAGCAAAAGTGATGGATCATGCTCTAAATTAGACAAGGAGCAACATGATATAAGGTTGAAAGCTTCATGGAGCATCCCACTCCCTGCCATGTTGTAGGACAGGGATAAAAATAAAGAATTTCCAAGGATCATTGACATGACTTTTCTTGGGGAAACTAGATATACTGGATTCCTTAAATAGTTTATAAATATTCAGAGTACTTCAATTTATTCTAAAACTATTTTAGATTTGGAATAGACAGGGATGCCAAGAAAGACTATTTTCAAACCTTACAATTTTCTTTGCACAACTACATGCCTTACTCCACGGCACATATTTCAGTTTTGAAATATTGTTTTTAGTGTGACAGGCAAAACAAGGGCAAGAGAATTCTAGTAATAATTACCCTCAAGACAAAATAAAACTCAAACATTTGTTCAGTTCCCCATTATAAAGTCATTTTTCTCACACCAGTAGACGTCAAATACCTAGCCAACTGGAGATAGAAAATTGTGCCTCTGGTAACCAGAAATCATCTGACTCTCACAAATGAGATTTTTAGCATTCCCATTAGAACTTTCACGTTGGCTTATTAAGACTAAGCGGCCAGCTAAACAAGATTACCTGTCCCCCCGATAGAAAGGGAAATAAAGTTAATGGTAAGACAAGCTGGCTGGCTATATTCTTTAGCCTGCCTCCTAAACTACTTTCTAAAATCTCTACCTGAGGACTTGAAACTATGGGGAGCTTGATCAGTTCATTTGGTTGTGTAAGACTCATGGCTGATTTACAATTTGACTTGGAAATTTGTCTCAGGAAAGTAGTTAGTAATTGTATGGGATAAGGAAGGTGGTGCAGGATGCTGTAAAGTATTGCCCCACTTTATCCTCCTCCTAATGCTCAGCAACATTTCAAGCCAGCATTGAAATAATCTCCAGCCTGCAATGAGTAATTACATGTATGTATGAAGGATATTGGGAAGGGAGTGTCTGATGGTAGGGACTCCGTAGGCTATCAGGCGAACTTCTATATTTGACTCCTGGAGGACTTATGCCCTAGGATGTCCTCTTTTCTCTTTTGTGAAGTTAGAAACATTAGCAGATGCCACCTTAGGCAAACTATTAACAGATATCCTTTTTCCTTTCTTGAAATACCTACTTCCCTACAACATGCCCAGGAACTTCTTAATCCCTCTACTCTTCATAAGACAGATCAGAACCTTCTAGGGAAAAGATCTTATACTTTTAGTGAACACATGCCTTAAGCTTCATTCTGAATTGTGGAATACATTATCCTATCAAAGGCATTTCCATCTCCACCTAGCAGAAGAGAAAATGCTCGTTAATGGAAATGTAGAAATCACAGCATGTAGTCAATAACTCTGCAGCTTGGCTGGGCCACTTTGATCTATAGGTTTTCCCTCTAATTTGCTGAGAAGGTTCAAGGATGAACATAGCACAAAATTTGCATAAGTGTATCGTCTGCATACTATGCTTCACTTCACTATGGTCAAGCTAGTTACTTCAGACTAATATTTTCATTGATCATTTTTGTATGGAAGGCTTCAATTGACTTTGGTGTGACTAGAGCACCATGTTGACGTTTATTGCCAATTCTCTGATGAACCAGTCTTAGATGGTGGAGGCTACAAGGAATTCAGAAAGAATACCAGATGTGGTGATGTAGATATAGCCACAAAATGTGCAATATAGTTGGAATGATAAAACTCACAGGTGAAAACACCAACAATTGAAGTTCAACAGCTAATACGCTAAATGGGACATCACTATGGGCTGCTATAGATAGATAGGGAGACATTCAGAGAAAAAAAATGATGGGCTATAAGAAGTATATGAATGGCTGGTAGAATTTAGATTGGAGGTGGTGGGAAGCAATGAAGGCATTTCAGGTAAGGGGAACAAGGCAAAGTTGGGACAATATATATGGGTTAATAGCTGGGCATTATGGGAATGAGAGTACACTGTGGGATGCAGAAAGATGTAAGACTGCATAAGCAGGAATAGGAAAGATTATTGATGAAATTATACAAAGGAATTTAGCTTTGGTGTGGGAGAGCACAGGTAATTATAGTAGATTTTGTGGTAGGGTGAGAGGATAATGAAATAAAATGGCAAAAGCATATTTGAGTTTGAGCCCTCACCAAGTTGTGACCTTCACCAAGTTACATAACTATTTTCATCCTCAGTTTCCTCATGCACAAAATCAGGATATAGGGTTATGTGAAGATGTAAGGATTAGCAAGAAATACACAACATCATCTCTTCCTCATCATTCTCATACTCATCATAAAATGTCTATTATTAGTATTTTTATTGTTGATTTAGATAAATTAAGATGGCTCTATTTTTTGTGATTCCTTCTTCTCTTCAAGAGTTAGACCCTATCTTTTCTCCCCTTGAATCTGGGCAGGTTCTGTGAGTGCTTTGAGCGACAGAATATCACAGACATTATGATGTGCCAATTTACAGACACAGATGTCGTTCTACTTTTTGTCTCTTGGAATGCTTGTTTGTGGATGATGTCTCTAAGAACCCAGTAACCATGCTGTGAATAGCCTGAGCCTTGTGGAGAAACTGTATGTAGCATATAGATACTGTAGCTAACAGTATTCAGGCCCAGCTCCTATCCGGTAACATGTGAGGTCCCAAGCAAAGACCACTACACTGGGCCCAATTAACTCACAGGCACTTGGCGAAAAATAATATATATTTTAAGATTGATGTTTTAACAGATTTAGAGATGGTTTGTTAAATAACAATCAATAACTATTGAAACATTGATTTTATTTTCTTAAATCACAATAATATTCAGTAAGGTAATAACCATCACAGTTGTTGTGATGGTTATGTGGAAATGACTGAATTTTAGGTGTGAAGGAGATGAAGGCCTTAATTAGGAAATCAGTGTTGAAAATCAAGAGTGTTTCCTTCATTAACCATTAATTCATTCACTCACTCAATAAATATTTATTGAACAATAACACTTATAGCATCATATTTGTGGAAGCTATCTATTATTTGGTTATTTTTTGCATTGGTTGACTACTTCCTTATTGACCATAAATGCTATGTTTCAGTCACTAGATTCCCAAGAATGTATCCCATATGTTCAGCAAAATGTATACTATTTCAATTAGAATTTAATGTCATTCTGTTCCTTGCCTGTTCTGTTTGGTTATCACATTGCTTCCTTTATTATTTTTGTTTCTGACAAAGGACGCTATTTAGGAGAACACATCTCTATTAGTAGAGATGTTAATGTTATCACTTTATCATTGTCTTAGATTTTATTTCTCTTGACCATGACACTTTGACCTTTTTTTAGCTACTCTGATTATTAGTGCAGTCCTACTACCTCGTTTTCCTCTTTTGTTCTATCCCATTCTTTACTTTTATGCTTGATTTCCTCACGTTTTCAAAAGAGAAAAATTCTTGCTTTTAGGTAAAATCCTTCCTCTATACAAATAGCTGATTAGATGATTTAGTTACTCATGCTCATGCTTACACAGACTCACAAAAAGATAGTAGTAGGAAGTGTTTATACGGTAAAAATATAAACACAGGGATGACTTTTAGAATCTTTGATTGATAGCCAAGAAAGCTCCTGAAAATCTTAATAACACTGCTGTCAGTCCTACTGTAGACTTGTGGGGGATAATTTAGACTATTTTCCTTATTATCTTTTGTGCTGTATTATCAAAGGGCTAAAGAAATTATACTTCTAGAGCCACAGTCAACACATTAGCAAATACTTCTTTATAACATATGAGCACTCTTCAATGTATATGTAATTAAAGCAATATCAAAAACATTCAAGAAAACAGAGAATTGTGGTAGCATGAAGGTAATCCCTGCCCCGCCCCCTCCCCCAAAGAAAAGCAAATGTAGTAATTAACTGATTTAAAGCTTACTGTGAGAGCAGTGCTATTCATAACTACAACACTTGGTGGCACGATAACTACATATTGATAGAAAACAGACACACACTTGACTAGGAGATTCAAATTGTTTTCTTAGTGCTTCAGGCAAGATAGGCATTATTAAAACAATAGAATACTGCAGTGCTCCACTTTCAAACACCAGTAGTCTGTGAAAGCATAGTTCTCTTTGCTCATAAAGAGCATGGGAAGGCAGGATCTAAAGGGTACACATTTACCTAATAGTCAAAATTCTGAGATGAGATTTTTTTGGTAACTGTCAGACCAAAAACAATATAGTATTAGATCTTACATCTAATGCAGCCACACAAAAGGTTCTGCTTTATATTTTTAAAAGATGTTCACATATATTATTTTATCTGATGCTCACCAAATGTCCATATTACAGAAGGGGGATGTAACATGTAGATATATTAAGTGGCTTGTGTATTATCACATAGACAATAAGGTGATATTATAAACATTAAAAGCAAAGTCTTCTGCCTAATGGAGAGCCATATCACAAAATACAATGTAAGCTACTTGCCATAGGGAAAATTAATAATGGATGTAAATTTTCATTAAGAAACACATGTCAGAACCTACCCTTTGCTTAGGAGACTAAATTGAGTCCACAGCTGAGAATAAACAAGCTATATAAAATAAAGCTCCCTATTCTTTCAACATATTTTCCTAACTTGTGGCTCTGTCAAGACTAGGTGATGGATAGTGGTGAGAAACATAGACCTGGAGACCAGGCTAACTTAGAGGCAAAACTAGATATATAGATCAATGGAATAAAATACAGAACCCAGAAATAAAGCCACATATTTAAAAACAATTAATCTTTTACAAAAGCTGACAAGAACATACATGGGAGAAAGGACCCCTTTTTCAATAAATAGTACTGGATAAATTGGATTGACATATACAGAAGAATGAAACTGCATGTCTATCTCTCACCATATTAAAATATTAGCTCAAGATGAAATTAAAGACAGACATAAGACTCAAAATTATACAAGTACTAGAAAAAAAAAACAGGAAAAAATTTTCTGGACATTGGGTTAGGAAAAGAATTTGTGACTAAGACTTCAAAAGCATGCGCAACAAAAATAAAAGTAGAAAAATGGGACTTAATTACACTGAAAAGCTTCTAAAACGCAGAAAATATTAATCAACAGAGTGAAAAGACAACCTGTAGAAAGGGAGAAAAATATTTTTAAATTATGCATCTGACAGAAGACCAATATCCAGAATTTACAAGGAACTCAAACAACTCAACAGCAAAAAAGAGATAATCCCATTAAAGGTGGGCACTTTTTAGTGAAAGGAAACTGTTGTTAAAAAGACAAAAGAAGACATAAAAATGGCCAACAGGTTTATGAAAAAATGCTCAATACCACGAATCATCATAGAAATGCAAAATAAAACCACAATGAGGTATCATCTTACACAAGTCAAAATGGCTATTATTTTAAAATAACAAACAAAACAACAGATGTTGGCAAATTTGCAAACAAAAAGGAACTCTTATACATGACTGGCGGGAAGGTAAATTAATACAACCTCTATGGAGAACAGTATGGAGATTTCTCAAAGAACTGAAAATAGAACTACTTTTCGGCCCAGCAATCCCATACAGTTATCTATCCAAAGGAAAAGAGATCAATAAAATACCTGCCCTAGTATGTGTATTGCAGCACTATTTACAATAGCAAAGATATGGAATCAACCTAAGTGTCCATTGATGGAGGAATGGATAAAGAAAATGTGGTATATTTACACAATGGCATACTATTCAACCATAAAAGAGAAAGAAATTTTGTATTTTGCAGCATCAGGGATGGAACTAGAGGCCATTGTCACAAGTGAAATAACTTGGAAGCAGAAAGTCAAATATCACATGTTCTTATGTATACATGAAAGCTAAATAATGTGTACACATAAACACATTGGAATGATAGACATTGGAGACTCAGAAAGGTGAGGGATTGGGAGGAGAATGGATGACAAAAAAATTGGTTAATGGGCACAATATACATTATTCACGTGATGGGTACCCTATAAGCCCTGAATTGACCACTACACAATCTATACATGTAACAAAATTGCACATGTAACCCATAAATTTGCATAAAAAAGAAGCTCCATCAAAATATCCTTATAATAAAGGCAAAACATTTCCACAGTACAATTATCAAGTGTTAAAATTAAATCTTCTATACTCTTGACTTGTCTTAATATTTTAAATTTTCACTAAGTTCTCTAGAGATGATTATTAAAGTTTACTGGTTTGAAAATCTTGATTCCTATGATTGCTATTCAATAAAATCTTGAAAAGATGATGAATTATGGCTCTGCTTAAAATTAACTTTTTAAATAACAATTTAAAACTAAATATGAACCATATAAAACCAAAATATAAGAGGAATTGTTTTAAAAGTTGAATAAAATTATAGGGCACAGAATAATTTACAAAATAGTTTTTCAGCAGATCAAACATTTCTAAAATCCAATTGAAGACAGACAGCAAAGAAAGAGGACATATACAGCCAAATTGAAGATCTATGTTGTAATCAACATTAATTTCAGCACGTTTTCTAATTTGGTTACTACGTATGCAAATTTTGACATACACAGTTTTTATTTGGATTTATTGAATATAAATTATGTCTGTACCATGATTTGTGTTTAGTAGATTTCTTAAACACATGGTTTTCACCACAACACAGTGCTCCATTACATTTGTGCTCTCCAATAGTAATTCTATATGCAATATTAAACCTTAAATTGAATGTATAAGAGCATTCATAATGTCAGATGTTTCACCCTTGACAGATTGAATTTGCAAAGGTTTTACTTTGATTTTATTAATTAGATGACAAAATCGAACAATTATTGGTTGTAAATCAATGAAATTTCCTTTCGAAGTGTCTGAAGCTGATAATATAAAACTTTCATTCTTTAACTGCACATCAGTTTCTTTTGCTAATGGAGCCAACACATTAACAGCAATTTTTATGTACATGCCCAAGAAAAGTGACAACTGAAATTAGTGAAATTCATTTACATCAGCAGTTATTTAGTCTAAAAAAAGTCACCTTTAGTGTTATTTCATCATACCTCTGCAACTGTACATATTAAATCATCATCTTTAGGCATTCTCTTCTCAAAATGATGTTCTTCAAAAGATTGTGTCTTGATTGCATGTGCTTAGTGATATTATCTACATAGATACTTATTGTCTATGAGTATTTTGTGCTAATTACTCATGCACAAAATCAACTCTTAAGAAATGGAATATCAGTGAGAAAATTTTTAATAAAACTTTCTTCTTCTTTTTCAACATATTGCTATCTTAAGGGTTTATTGCAAAAAAAGTTTAAAAAGAACATTGCCAACAACGTGAATAATTGTACATTTATCACATACAGTAAATTATAAAATCAATATAGCAATAATATTCTGACTACCTTTTATATGCTCTATAGCAAGATCGCTAATCTCTAATTTCTATACATAATTTACATATATTTAACCAATAATTTTCAAGTTTTCTATTGAAATGCCAAATGGCTGCCTAGTGCTCAAGTCACAACATGGAACAAAGAATCCAAATGGTAGGCAGTACCACCATGTTAACCTGCACATCCTGTACATGTGTCCTGGAACTTAAAATAAAAACAAAAATTAAATAAAGTAAATAAATTAGGCTTCATTAAATAAATAAAAAAATTAAAAATAAGTTTCAAAAACAATCTGTCTCACACCACATTTGTAAATGGCAAACAATTAGCTGTTACTACTACCCAGTTTAATCTAAGTTCCCTTCACGTTGTCGGTGGGAGCCGTGCATGCTGTTCTGAAAAGGGAAGTCTTAGTGACTTTGAAACTAAAATAATCAGGAAAAGAGACAGGATCCTGCTGGGTTTTTTTTTTTTTTTTGGTCAGATTTAACCACATGTGATGTGAGGACTATTTTAACTGCACATGTATGTCACATAGTACCAGATGAGATAACAGAACAGCAGAAGAAGGAAGTACAATGGAAGGTTAACCAAATAGGTACTGAACTATTTCTGTATGACTATTAATAAAAGTACTTTGTAACAGATTGAATAAATAGCAAGGAAGTGCTCATAAAATAGTTGGGACTTTTCAAAAGGACACAGAAGCCAGTCTTCTGTGGGATGAATGAGTGACAGCTGGAGTATCAAAATAAATATTATCATAATAAATTATCAACAGGGCAAATAATAAACTGGAAGGAATTCTTGTACAGCAAAAGTAAGTTGGGGCCATATAGATAAGTTGGAATGTATGGTCACCTAAATAATGAGTGATGGAAAAAATACTGCTGGAAAAAGTTGGAGAGCAGGTGGATAGAAGAACTTGTCGTTTTCAGGCCAAAATAAGAAGAATGATATTTCTTTTTTCAGAGTAAACTGGAAAGCAATTCAAACATTTTAAGCAGTTGTTGCCTATTTTTTCTTCTTTTTTCAACTTTACCCCAGTTGCTGTATGAAAAACACGGTGAAATAATTTGGTCAGATAAAAGTAAGGACTCCAAGAGGCAATGACAACACCCAAGGCAAGAAAAGAAAATATTTCCTAAAGGTTGAAGAAAAGGGAAAATACAGGGGAAGTGTCATTCTTCCTGTCTTTACCTACAATCTGCATGTTCATTGTCCAACATAATCCTAAACAAGGATTCTTGCTGACAAAAGTCTTGCTCTAATGGCAGGTTGCCAAGTTGTGATGCCACCTCAATCCCAGAAAATTAGGGAAGAGATTTAAAAAATGCAGCGTCTTCAGTCATTCCATTTTGTTGCTTGAATTTTATATTCATGGCGAGATGATAAATTCACTGAATATATATATATAATAGGAAATGAAACATTATGCAATACCAGCATTTCTTTTCACTCCTGAAGGAAATATAATATTAAAAATAAGTTGTACCATCCAAATCTTTCTGCAAAGTGGAATTACATTTTAGTAAGTTAGATATTTATCAAGCTGCATTTTGTATTTTAGCATCAACAGCCATTAAAGGAAGAAAAATTGAATGTCTTGAATGGGAGAAAATGCATATCCTCAAAATCGTTTTGACTCTCCACTGGAGCCTTCAATGTTCATATTCATAACAATAGTATAAATGTGAAATAATATAGCTTGGTACTAGGGTAAAAAACTGATTCCTTCAGCTGTACTGATGATGATGCATGCTATCTTTCTTATTTATAGAAAATAATATGAACATGGCGTTATGAGTCACCTTCACACTTCTGTGCTATTCTTTCTTCCTTACATCAGCCCACATCAATAGGATATTGCTTGCAAAATAACATGCCAGTACAATTTCCAGTTATTTCCATATCAAACCTCTCTTACTTATGGGAAGAGAGCAATCAGGTAGAATGAGTATGCATGTACTCAAATGGGGCTGAGTTCTGCAACTTATTTAGTCTCACTAATCCAGTAATAAATGAAAAATCACTCATTCTTTATGCCCCATTTGAGCTAACCCCAGTGATACAGCACACATTTTTATTCCTACAGAGTATTTCTGTCTCATTTACCCAGTGAAATCTAATCTATAAATTCCACCAAATAGATAGCATATAAATTGTACATTCCATAATATTTTACATACTTATCATTATATTGCAATACTATTAAAGTCTGACAAATGCCCATGTGCTGAGGCAGAGAAGTCACATCCTTTAAAACTTGTATTAACTTTACCAGCATTTTCCAAAATACCATGTCCCTGATACCAAAAATAGTGGGGTTGGTGTTTTGAGTCTCTGGGAATAAGTTCTCAATCTGTCCATGTTAGAGTGCAGCAAGTTATTAATACGGTGCAGACTGAAATTAGAACATGCTATTGGTCATTGCCCAAGACAACAAGAAAACCCATTCAATTTTCAAGTAGAAAATTTGGGAAGAATTACATTGAACTGTCCTGGATTTTTTCCATAAACAAAAATAAACACATATTGTGTCTGAGTCATTAAACATTTTGTATTTACTCTTTCAGCAGTTAACCCAAGTAACTTGTACAGTGTAGAATCATGACAGTGAGAAAGCTACTAATACTTTTGCTACCCAATTGAGTCCTGAGAAATCAATTTGAAATTCATTCCCTGGGAGTTCTAAGGCTTAAAACAGCTAGCAGACGTGGACCTCTAAGATGTGACTGTAGTGTGATATTCATGGCTTTACAATATTCTGGGGTCTGAACTGTACCGACTTTCCTAGATAACTGTATGGAGATAAAGTTTTAGGGGCATCCAAAGCTCTTCCTTTGCATTTTTCTTTACTCTGTCCCTAAATCTTATAAGAAATTCTACAGCGTGTTGGGTTTAAGGACATACTATCTGCCACTGCTAGCGCATAGTGTTTTTCTTTCTGACTGATTTTTAGGAGAAATTTTCGAAGTGGTGGTCGCTTTGGTGCACTTCCTTTCCTGCTCTCTCTGTGTTTCCTCAAGCCAGAGCAATCAGAGCAAGAGCCACTTCATGAGCTCGTTCTATTCCATTTGCTTTTTCTGCCCAGCTTTTCTCTTTCTATGTAGACATAGGACAAAAGCATTCTAAACTTCACAGAGACTACAGAAAGAAAAATATATTATTTTCCATTTATGTGGGGGAAAACTGAAGAGGGGAAAACTCACAAACTGAGTACTATAATGAATTAAATAATCAAAACATAAACACACAAGATTTATTTAAATGTTAGGCTGGTTTAATGTTCTATAAGCAATAATTATAATTTATCACATTAATAGGTCAATGGAGAAGCATGTGATGGTTTGTTATTTTATGAACTTGCATGATAATGATCATTTGTGGTGCAATTAGTCACCTAATAGTGACATAGAACTCCCTGCTGATCCTGCATAGATTTCTGTGTTTGGAAATATTTCCTAATGCCATTAGTGAACAAAGCAGTCTAGGGACCTTCAGGATTTGAGAGCACAGGAATCAACAGGAATAGAGCCAGGAGTGAGAACAGTAGTCAAATCAAGGTAACAGGGCACAGCATTTGGGCAGTCAGCATCCTGAAAAGCAGGGTCAGGGTACAGGGAATGGGGTTGTGAAATAGATATCTCCCATTTTAAAGAGATTGAGACAATTAGAAACACCCAATCAGGGATTTAAGTATAGAGAAAAATTAGACACAAAATAGCCAGAAAGAATAAATGACATAACTCAAATTTAAAAATAAAGCAATGACCCTGAAAGAGAAGGAAATGGTCAATATAATATTATGGATTGTTTGATATTGAGCCACTTAATGACTAGTCTATGGCTCTTTGAATCTCATCCTGATACTCCCATAAAGAAGACGAATTAGGGGGCAAAGTGGCCCAATTGCTGCAGTTGGGGGATTTAATGTTAAGGATTAAAGAAAGATGTCAGAGGAGAAACAGACAAACCAAGGCAGTGGGGATAATGGAGAATGGGACTATACTTGCAATACAACAATAAAGTGGAAGCTTGAAGACACTGTGGGCTTTGCACACATTTTTGCTACTTCTATAATGTTGAGTGTATTTCTTTCTGATTTTCGAAATAATTTATTCTAATGGAATGATATTAAATTTACTAAGATCTGAAAGAATGAACCAAGCACAAGACATAGAACATAGTATTCAGTCAATATTAATTCTTCTTTCCTTACCGGGACCCAATAGAACACTTTCATGAGAAAGATAACAGTAGGCAATTCAAATTTGTTAATGTTTTCCTTTATGCACGCTTCATGTAGTAGCCATTAATGCCGTTTGCCAACTATTTCCAGCTCTCCGCCTCACAGAACAAGGTAGGATTGCATTGCTCTGCTCCATTTGATTGGTGGGGTAATTTTGGCCAATGGTATGTGAGAGGAAGTGAGTTATGTCATATTATTCCCCATGCTACAGTAACTGATCACATCTGAAAATATGACTAAACCATCACCTTGGGTTATTTAGTCACAGACAGAGCCTCCGGGCCAACAGAAATGTAGCAAAACATGTCGCAAGTATGTAACAAAATCATATAGCAGGCAGTGTAGCAAAAGTGAGAAATAAATATTTGTGGTTTTCTGCAATGAGGAACGAGTTTTTGTTACTGTAGCATAATCTAGCCTAATGTAGTTGACACACACAAGCACTGAATTTCAGTGTATATTGGAATAAAAGGATTTAGCCCAGTGCCACAGCTCTATGGGCAGAGATCAAAAGATAAAAGACCTGTAGTATTGAAAGTAGACAAAAACGTCTCCCGCTCAGCAGTATAATGTAAATTTACAAATGTGTAGAATACAAAGAGACAGAGACAGAAGAAAGGCATATTTTTAGAGCAGCAGCAAAAACAGTGGGAGGCATATTAAAGGCTAAGAACTTATTCATTAGAAATAGGAGTTAGGTAAATGCAGAGATAGAGGAGCTGTGACTTATGATGTGATGGGATCTGGGGGGTGATAGCTGTGAGTGTTGGGCCAGTTGGAAGCACAGAACTTAATGAAAGACCAGTAGCTGCTCCCTGCATGTATCTCTTACATGAATATTGGATGTATCATGCCTACTAATTGTCTTGACATTGTGATATTTCTGCTGGGAAATTCAAGGCACTATTCCACCTTTTTGGGTAGGAACATATTCCTCTAATATGCAAGGGTATCTCTGATGCCAATAATTCAAGAAAGAGAAGAATTCTCAGATAGGAAATCAGAATTCTGAGATAGGAAATAGAGAAGTACAAATTACTAGTTTGTAAAACTAGTCTGTGACCAAACTGTAACTTTGCATTAAAATACTTTATGCCTTTTCAGGAATGCTCTCTTATATACAGATAAAACATGAGGAACAAAAATTGGTAACAGATAACTGAAACTGAGCCACTTCTTTCTCCTAATTACATTTTAGCATATTTATTTTAGTCGTCCTCATATGTAATTTTCACAAAGTACTCCCTTTTTTCACCTTTATCTTGTTTTAAGAGCATTATTCTTAGACTTCAAGGTTTAAGGTTCAACTCTGAAAGTGCTCATACTTCCATGACCTTTGGTTTACATTCCAGCCACAATCTGAAACACTGGAGAGGTTGTAAGCCCTTAATAAGCTAACTGTGCAATGGCAGGTACAAGAACTTCTGAAGCTGAGAAGCTTCTTACTACTTCTTACTGTAAAATGGGATAGTGATGCCTTCTTTCTCAGATTTTATATGACCCAAATGAGACAGTGTCTTTATAGTTTCTGACACGTAAGTGCAACATCAAAATATTTCTTATCTACTCCAATCCCCCTTTCACTCATGATCCATCTAAATAATTGTCCATTCAGAACACCGTGGTTAGTAACATAGCATATTTCTCTTTGTGTTTGTAACAGATACAATTCAACTGCAGATACTGAAAGTGAAAAAAATGCCAAAAAACACATCACATTATGTTGTTTTTCCTTCTCCAGTGTCCCATTCAGGGGGCTCCAATATAATACCTGATCCTAATCTTTTCCTGTAGATGTTTGGACAGTGTGAATTTAGACAGCGTGGGTTTGTATTTTAAATGAGAAACATGTGTGCTCAGCCTATTCTGACACCCTAACCAATTTCTCTAATAAAATCCATAAAGGATATCTTCATAATAAGGATCTGTTATAACATCTACTCTTTAAATATTTAGCTTAATGTATTTGTTAATGGGAATGCTTATGCACAGTTTGCCACAATACTTCACAGTAGTGGATATAAGTTACATTTTCCTTCTATATTTCAGTGAACATATGCTCTAAGTAAAGAAATAATAAACTAATATATAAAAGACACTTACTGACCACATATCACCAGGAACACACCTGTAGAAAAATGAAATGAGGTTTATCATGCTTGCTGCAGCCAATGGGACCATATTCCAGGAAATCCGAGGAGTCCTTCAGAAACAGGAGTTCGGAGGAACTCCTTATAGGATTGGAGCTTGTGCTTTGCTCTCAGGAGGGTTCAAGAGATCAGCGTCCTATTCTGGATATGATGTCATTAACAGGGATAGTTAAGTCATTGGATATCATATACAAGTATATGATATATTTCTAGGAGATGAGAGGTTTAAAGCTGGACTGCAGCTAATATTGGTAAAAATAAAATAAAATAAAATAAAATAAAATAAGCAGCAGTCAGTCACGTCTGTAACAAAAAGGAGACGTCTAGTTCCTTTTGTGTTTGCAGAGTGCTCTTGTCTCTATCTTATTCTAGATAAGGTCACTGAGTGGCTTTATTTGAGGTTTTTTAAGATTCTATAAGTGTTGTGTACATTCAACATTATGGGCTAGTAGTCACTGTTTTATTTTCTTATTATCCAATTTATACCTGAGTTATTATTGTCTCCAAACTTTTGCCATAAATAAATACTGGGAGGCCTGAAAGGCTAGTGCTCAGGGAAAGAGTGACGAAGATGAAAATGGTAATACAAAATAAGTTAAAACAATAAGTTAAACAATAAGTTAAAACAGTAAGTTAAACAATACAAAATAAGTTAAAACAATTTGAACACCAGACTTGGTCCTCTTAGGAGAACAGCTGAGATAGGGTGAAGCAGAGTTTACATCTCTCCCCTGGGTTTCTCACAAAATAAGCTCACATGTATTTTTAAAAATTTATTTTACTTTTAATTGAAAAATAATAATTGCATATATGTATGGGTTATAATATGACGTTTTGATATATATTTACATTCTGAAATGCTTAAATCAAGCTAATTATTATATCCATAACCTGAAATACTCATTATTTTTTGTAGTGAGAACATTTAAGATCTACTTTTAGTAATTTTGAAATATGCAAAACATTACTACCAATTATAGTCACCATTCTCTGCAATAGGTCACTAAAGTTCATTACTTCTGTCTAACTAAAACTTTGTACCCTTTAACTGACATCTCCTCTTTCCTCATCCTTCTCCTGTCTCCCAGCCCTTGATAACCACCATTTGACTCTCCATTTCTGAGTTCAACTTTTCTAGATTTCTCATATAAGTGAGATCATGCAGTATTTGTCTTTCTAGATACACATGTATTTTTGAAATTCAGGCACTGAATTTTGTTTAAAATGTTTTCAATTCATTAAAGCAAATATTTAGAAAGGGTAGACAATTTGTAATTAAACTTTCTAATGATAATAATCTTCAGTGAGGACAGAGAATATGTCAACCACCAACAGTGTTAGTTCTCTAGGGTTGTACATTTCTATACAAGTCAATTAAGCACAGAATAGAATGGTGGTTGCCAGGGGTTGGGAGGATGAGAAAATAGGGAGGTATTAGTCAAAGGGTACAAAGTTTAGACAATACAAGATGAATAGGTCTTAGAGATCCACTGTACAGCATAGTACCTACCATTAAAAATACTGTATTGTATACTTAAAAATTTGCTAGTTGAGTACATTTTATGTTGTGTTTGTATCACCATAATAATAAGAACAAATAAGAGGGCAGGAGGAAACTTTTGAAAGTGATGGACAGGTTTATGGCATAGATTGTGGTGATGGTTTCATGGATATATACTTATTTCTGAACTCAAAATGTATACATTACATTTGTGCAGCTTTTTGTATTTTAATTTACCTCAATGAAGTGCTTTAAACAAAAAACCTCCAGTCTTGTAAATGAAATACATATTCTCTACTAATGGATCTTACTGGTAGCAAACCAAATAAATAAAAGCAATTACTGTCTCATCTAGGTTAAGAGAGAAAATGATGTTCCATATCAGGTTTCTGTAAAGGTCTTCCGCTTCAGTTAAAGTTCAAATCACCATGAAAATCTATCTTGAAATAACATCAAACATGGAGAGCAATCAACAAATATGTATACTTATTAAATTATCTTCTTTTGGAGAAGAGTTTACTGCCTTTTGAAGCACTGTCCCGATTTAAACTAATGTTTTAAAGAAAAAAATAATAATTTTTAAAAATCCTGGTTGATAATCGAAGGCTAAAATTGTAAGGTTGACAAATAAAAGTAAGAATCTTGGAAACATTGCCAACCAGTAAGGCAATTTCTCAATCTGTTTAGAAATATTAGATATACAAGAAGGAGGTGTCTATTGAAGCACTGTCTTGATTTCAACTAATGCTTTATTTATTTATTATTAATTTTTTTTTTTTTTTTTGAGATCGAGTCTCACTCTATTGCCTAGGCTGGAATGCAGTGGCTCCATCCCGGCTCACTGCAACCTCCATCTTCCAGGTTCAAGCGATTCTCCTGCCTCAGCCTCTGGAGTAGCTGGGATTACAGGCTCTCGCCACCATGCCCAGCTAATTTTTGTAATTTTAGAAGAGATGGGGTTTCACCATGTTGGCTAGGCTGGTCTCGAACTCCTGACCTCAAGTGATCCGCCCACCTTGGCCTCCCAAAGTGCTGGAATTGTAGGTGTGAGCCACCACGCCCAGCCCTCAACTAATGTTTTAAAGAAAAAAAAAAAAAAGAAGGAAGTTTCAGCTTATGTGACTCACTAAAAGTGAGAAAAAATTATGGTTTTATTAAGTTTATTTACACACACTGACACTTTCTAAACTAATTCTAATATCTGTAATATATAAAGAAAAACATTGAAATGCCCTCGAAAACGGAAACAACATGTGAAAGTAATAGCTTAGTCATAGTTACAATTAGCAGGCCCAGTAATGCACAGGAAGCAGAATTGAGAGGTGTTAGTGCACAAATTCAGCAAAGAGTATAACCTTTTGGCATCAAACACCTTTAAAAATATTTTTTAGAGAAAGGAAGAAAGTGTGCCTAGGAGAGTAAGCACAGCTATGGGTTTGAGTAGGGGGACAGAAAGAGGAAAGTACTGAGTAGTATTCAAACAAAAGTCTTTTGAGGCAGTCAGATCTGAATTTTTCTCACTAGCTCCATCACCTTTGTAAGAAATACAACCTTCTTTAAATTCAGATTCCTCAACTGTCATGTGGCAATAATACATTTTTAGAATTAAAAAATTTTGTAGAATTAAATATGTTATATATAAGGTTGTGAGTCTAGTTACTGACATTTGTTTGTGTTCAATAAGGAACAATTATGATAATGTCAATATTCCTTCATGAATTTGTAATTATGATGACAACTTTATATTTACAAATCTTTGTAAATGTATCTGTGTAAATATAGAAAAAAGAATATACTCTCTGAAACTTACTACCTCAAGAAAACTTCAATTAAAGTTTTAATAACCATCCTTAGCCATCATTCCATATATCTCTTTGTGCATATACATCATATATTACACACCTATAAGTGAGATCACATAATACATAATTTCTTTTTTATCAAGGACACTATTAAAAACATTTATCTTTCTTTCACTTTTTTTTTGTGCTTTCTCTTTCTTCTTTCTTCCTGCTACTCCCCACAAGAGGGTAACCAATATTAACAGCCCGGTGTTTATAATTTCAAATTATTCTCAATGCTCATGTAATTATGTACATGGGTGTACACACATACTCTAACATATAAGGGATTTATTTTATATATGCAACTCTGCACATTGTCTTTTCATTAACCAACAAATGTAAATCTATCCAAAACAATTGGGATAGCTTCTATTATTATTTTTAATGGTCACATAATGTTCAGGGTGTCTGTACTATGATTTATTAAAATAGTCATTAGTTCTGTTTTCATTTTATAAATAGTGCTGAAATAACCATCTCTGTACCAAGGGTCATTAAAGACCTTTTAATTTTACTAGCTTTCCTTCAAACTCTAGGTTTGGGTTTATTAATTAAACATTTTTAATCTACACTATTACTCGTATTTTCTGCATTATGATTCTTTAATTTAAATATTCCATATTGTTCACTAATAGTCACTGTATCATTATGCATTATTTAGATTTATGTGTGCATGGCTGTATATATTATATATCATATATTATATATCATGTATTATATATGTATAGAGTCAAAATCAGTGAAAAAAATTAAGATTTACTCTTATTTCCTCTTCTATTTATCTTTTTCTATCTTACATTTTCTGTTTGATTCAATAAGTATTTGGTTAGATGGTAATTTTCATAAAATGTGTATGCTATATTCTCTGAATTTTTAAAAATATTTTGACAGGTGAGCTATTTCTTTGAGTTCAGAATCTAAAAATTGTATCTTTTATCTCATTAGCTTACAGATTGCTCCTCTAGTTTCAAGTATCTAATGCCTGATTCTTTTCCTTTGTATATACCTTTCCATTTTTCACCCTCTTCCAGATTTTGTAAGGTTCTTCTCTTTATCTTTGGAGTACAGAAATTTTATCGGAATATGCTTAAGGGTCATTTCTCATCAAGCCTAAATAGAATTAAATGAATATATTCAATATTCATTTAAGTTTTTTTTTTTAACCTTAGGGGAATATTCTGTTATTAATAGTTTAATCTTCCCCTCTTCTCTATTATCCATGCTCTCTCATTCTGGAACTCTTTACATTTGTATCTTGGATCTTCAGATCCAATATCTAGTGCTGCTATTTTTTTTCTCCTGAAATTACCTTCTGTTTTTCTATATCTGTATTTTGAAATATAGTTTATCTTGACTCTTCAGTTTACTAATTCATTTATCGATATTGGTTAAAAATTCTTTGCTGCATTGTTAAGTTTAAAGACTTTCTTCTGGTTTAAAGACCTTGTTTTGGTTTCAGAATTATATGCTGCAAATAAATGTTCTTTAAACTATTAATTTATGCCTACTTGCCTACCTCCTGTCTTGGTTGTCCTACTCTTTTTTCTCTCTCCCTGGTTTCAGAATCTCTTATTGGTTTTGTTATTTGTCTTTTCTTTTCTCTTGGCTTCATCCTTGTGGGTAGCGTTTGATGTCTAGGGTACTTCAAGCAGCAACACTCTCTAGAATGGTGAAGAATTAGTAGTCGCTGACTATCTGGTCTGTCGATAAATACCCTAGGTCATGAGGTGTCAGTTCCCCATAGAAGCATCACAAGGAAGCCTCTCTGCTGCCTATTTATTCAGTCACAAAGACCAATGTTCTCTAAATTCAGGAGCAATGAGAATTCAGATCAACTCATCTGCAATCCTGAGATGCTTTTCAGCATTCATGCAGACCAGTAAGTCTGCCAGAAACAATCCCAGCAGCCAGCATCACCATTCTACTTGGACATCCATGGACACTGATGGCAAGTTCCCCCTAGGAATTGTGGTGTTCTAAGTCTCTTCCTAAAGCTTTCTGCAGTTGGTTACAGACTTTGGTCTCACCTACATAGGAAAAGTCCATTGCCAGTTCTGTAGGATCAGATCCCAACCAAACAAGTGGCTGATTTTTCACTTTGTGGTGTCCACTCGCCTCTGAATCTAGCAAATCTTTCACACACAGGTGCTAGTTTGAAGTTGGATCAAAGCTGAAAGGGAGGGCTACGGAGACTGTCTACATCCTCCCTGAAAAGTCCTATAATCCTTTGCACTTTAATTGTTCACTTCCCTTCTCATAAAGCACTTATCACAGTGAACTGCAAATACGTGATTACTTTTGTGATTACAAGGTAATCAGAGCTCCATCAGGGTAGGGGGCATGAACATCTAATTCACTGTTTTATCCATAGCGTATAACATAATGCCAGCACACACAGGGTGTTCAATAAATATTTGAGTCTACATTTCTGAATAGGGAAATGATTATTTTTTCATCAGTTTAAAGACACTAAAATGTGGCATATTCAGACAGAAACCTACAAAGTATAATCCAGGTTGGGGATAGTTGTGGTTATTATCATTAATATTTTTCATACACATTCTCCTTTTCCTCTTTTCATTTTTCCTGGATAATTTCTTTTTAGCAGTAAAGAGCCTTATTTCAATGATACAGATGTACTATGGAGCTAAATACAACAGTTTTGTTAAGGGGATTGAAACATTTTGACAACTTGATACTTTGGAAGAGCCTATTCTTTTCAGATAATGCTCTGATGTGAGACAGGTGGATGTGCCAAATTTGACAAAAGTATAACAGACACATCACTCACACAAGCTGGGATGGTATTTGAAACTTCTCCCAGAGTACATATTGCTCTGTATCTTCCAACAATCTTATAGACTGAATTTGAACTTTTAGTTCTGACCTTCAAAGTTCTATTCTACTTGGCTGCTGATCCCAACAAATCTTTTACCCCTTCAAATTCAGTGACAGTTTCTTTGACTCTAATAAAAAATACGTCTTTAGAAAACAACAGTGAGTCCAATTACTATCTCGTTTTCACTACCAGTTATTTTGAAGTTTTATACTCCTACTCGTCCTCCTCCTCTTGTCAGCTATGACATACTTAATACCTATTATATGGAGGTACTATATTATGTATGTTAAATATTTTAGATTATTTAATCCTTAAAATAACAGCTCTTTGAACAAATATGCTTATCAAATTTTACATATGGTCATTAGAGTAAACTAAAATTTAAAAGTTTTTAAAGCAGTAAATGAAAGAGCTAGGTTTAAAATTCCAAAGGCTATGATAGTCCTATCATTCTGATTTGCAAAGATTGTTGAAAAAGTAAAAACATGTTCAGGACTGGAAGAGTGAAAATCCATACTGGACTAAAAAGGAAAAAAAAGTCCTGCAGTTAACCAGACCAGGAAGATAGACATATACAAAGTCAGGTGTGTAGTTTACTGTAATCATTGTTGCTCCCAAAGTCACACCGAAAGTGTAAAACGTTGTAGCATCCGTCTCTTTAAGTGATTTCTTATCAATGATGCTTCCAGATTTGCTCTGCTATTCCCATCTATTGCTGGGGATGTCCAGTTGCTAAGGTGTAATTCTTTCATGACAGCATCAAATCCCTAGTTAATCTCCCCTTCTCCTAATCCCACCCTAGAAACAGTATCCAATCCAGAAATGATCCCCTCATAATCCTTCAGCAGGAACCTAACCTTTATGAAGGATGCTTCCATCCTCTGGAAGAATATTCCTCTGGTATATCCTCTCTTGTTGCACTGAGTGAATAAATCTGATTATTTTTCTGACTACAGTCTTGTTCCTGGTGGTCTTTGGCTGATTAAACTTGTAACTGAAATGCTAGTGTCAGGTATGTGCAGGGTTGTTCATTGGAGTAGTAGGAAATTATGCCTATAATTTGACTGCATATTCATTGCCAAAAGTACATGGGAAGGTGAATTGATTTTTATGAAATTGCTCAAACATTTGTGTTGATAATATTGATGTTTTAAATTATTTTGTGGCAATGTGGGTCGTTTAGGGTTTAAAAACCAATGTTTGTTACTTGTTGAATTAGGTTAGCTCTGACTTTCCAGTCTGTCACATACTTTATTAAGGACTGGTGATATGAAGCTCAAAATTTACAAAAGAGTTTGATAAGTTCTTTGATGGAGTTGTACACAGAGTGTTGTGAAAGCTTGCAGAGAGAGAATAATCAAAGTAGGAACCGGAAAGAAAATCAGAGAGGGCAATGAGGCAGGATTCCTGGGGAAGATGTCTCATGAGTAGAGATTCAAAGGGCGAATAGGATTTAGGTAAATGGAAGAGTGGGAGATTAGAGGAACAAATTTCCCTGTAGACATAATAGCATCTATAAAGGCATGGAAGGGTGAAATGAGAATTTCTCTTAAAGCGAGTGAAGGGAGATTATACAAGTGAGGTAAACAAAGCTTTTAGCTTGCTGGGTTTTGTGTGCAAAGATAAGGGGTTGGGACAGTATAATGAAAACGATTTGGGACTATTCTAAATATTGTCAACTACTCTCCCATTACATCTGTTCCAATGTATACTCTACCCACAATGTAGAGATGGCCCCTGACGTATGATGGTTCAAGTTATGATTGTTTTTGACTTTTTGATGGCATGAAAGTGACATACATTCAGTATGCTTCTCGACTTAACAATGGGGTTACATCTAACTAAACCCATCGTAAATCCAGGAGCATTTGTATATGAATGTCTCTTTTATACAGACTTGTATACAGACTATAATATCAAATTTTGGATTTTTGCCAATTCGTTCAGATGAAAAATGGTACGTCAGTGTAATTTTCATATGTGCTTGTCAATTGTCTTTTGACTGTGCCTACGGTATTTATATCCAATATATTTTTGAAAACTATTTTTGCTTCAATTATCAGTCTTTCCTTTAGCATGTGCAGATTCATGGTCACAATGAGGAAGGCCTTATTAATTTCAAGGTCATACGGACATTCTCCAGTGTTTTATTCTAGCACTGTATGGTTTTATTTTTTATATTTAGGCCTTTGATACATTTGAAAATTATCCTTTTATCTCACAGTATGCAATATAGATATTTATTAATTTATAACATCCAACTAATTGAATAATCAAAATGTTTTTTTCATGATCAAAGATTCAAACTTCATCACATATTAAATGAATTGTCTGGGCCAGTACCACACTATTATAATTGCTTAGACTTTATTTATTTATTTGTTTGTCTGTTTGTTTGTTTTTGAGACAGTGTCTGGTTCTGTCACCCAGGGTGGAGTTCAGTGGCATGATCTTGGCTCACTGCAACCTTCGCCTACCAGGCTCAAGTGATCCTCTCACCTCAGCCTCCTGAGTAGCTGAGATTACAAGAGTGTGCTGTCACATCCAGCTAATTTTTGTATTTTTTTGTAGAGATGGGGTTTTGCTATGTTGCCCAGGTTGGTCTTGAACTCAAAGTTATCTTCCCTCCTCAGCCTCCCAAAGTGAGACTTGTTTTATTTTCATTTATTTTCTCATTGTTTTTATTTTATATATTTCCTTGGTTATTTTCAAATTGATGTTAACTAACTTAAGGATCAAGTTTTTAACAAAAACTTGGATTATAGTAAAGTGTATAATTACCTAGTGAAAAATAGATGCCTTTTTACGTAGATCTTTCTTACCTAAGAACACAGGCTTTCTTTTGTTCAGGGCATTTGCCCTTCACCTGAGTTTTATAGTTTTCTTCATATAAGTCATACATTATATTTCAATTTAATTTTAATTTTTGTTGCCATTATAATTGGGGACTATTCTTCTATTAGATATCCCACCTGCTTGTTACTGTAGATAGAAAATCTACTGGAATCTGCATGAAATTATATTATGCAGCTATAGTACTGAATTCACATATTTTTGTAGTATTTTTAGTTGATTTTCGTAGGCAATTTTAAATATAAAATTATACTATCTCCTAATTTCACATTAGGAGTTATTAAATAAATTCATGAAAGACAGAAGTGTTAGGGATCTAAAGATGTTAGATATAGAGAAAATAAACAAAGAAGGCTCTGGTTGCATTTAACTGCGTAGCTGGAGATTACATTCTCTGAGATAAGTAAGACAAACAAATAAAGGTCAGGCTTGTAGGGGAAGAAAAAGATTGAAAAATGATGGAGTTGATTGTGGATATATTTTGTTTGAAGTATCCATGGAGTATCCAATAGGCAGCTGACTTTTTAGTATGGTCTTGGCTGTAAAAAGAAAAGGTAAACACAAAGTCTTGGGGACCAATAGCATTGTAGGAAATGGTAAAATAATAGGATACTGTGGCAGACAGTTTTCAAGGTGAATTCTGTGGTCCTTGCCTCCCAGTATTCATGTCCTTCGGTACTACTCTCCCATTGAGTATGGGCAAGTCCTGTGACTTGCTTCCAACCAAAGGTGACTGGATGCATATCATTACATTACATAAGATTGTTACATTACATAAAATTGTAATTCCCCATCTTGCTAAGAGACTCTGCCTGGATTTGAAAAAGTTTTCAGATTGGGAGAATTTCTGGTCTACATAGCCAAAAACTGAGGGCAGTCTCCAGCCAGCAAAAACAAACAAACAAACAAAAACAAAAACAAAAACAAAAAAAACTGAGAATATGAGTTTCACATGCTGTAGAGAACTGAATTCTGCCCATAACCATGTGAGCTTGGAAGCAAATCATCCAGTGAAGCCTCAGATGAGACGACAGATCTGGCCAACATCTTGATTACAGCTTTTTTAAGACCATAAAGTAGAAGGCACAGCTAAGCTGTGCTCAGACTCCTGACCCACAGAAACTCTGAGATAATAATTGTGTGCTGCTTTAAGTTGCTAAGTGTGTGGTAATATTATTATGTAGCAAGGGATAACTAATACTGCAACAATAAAAGAGAATGATAAAGAGTTTGTACAAGGTAGAGTGAAAACAAGTGTGGTGTTCCAAATGTCAAAGGAGGAGAGGATGTCAAGATGAAAAAAAATAGTGAACTGTGTTAAAAATCACACAGTGCATCCAAGTAAGATAAGCCTATGTGGTATCAATAGGGAACAAGAATTATTAATAAAAAATGAACATTAATAAGGAACAATATTATTAATGTGGTTTGGAAAAAAAGTCAGAAGAGAATATGTTGAAAGTCAGAAAGTATAAATGGGTATAAAGACCACGTCGAATTATTATTTTTATAGTGTTTTTTCAACCCTTGGCTTTTCTTACAGCTAAGATTGCAAGTGATTAATTTTAGGCCAGTTGCATTCAAATAATACCGTTCCAGCAAACTTTAAGTAAATATTTAAAACCACAAATGTTATATTTTATTATGTTCAGATATTATGCAATATTAAATCATTATTATTGTGAGATAAATGAAATAGTAATTATTATAGTACATTATTACTGCAATATTTATTATAGCAAATATTACCAAAATGCTAAGATATTTAAAACGCAGTTTCTAACTGTGTTTATACATCTAAACTACTGGATAAAAGTGAACAGATCACAATCCCTGATCATGTGGCATCATGTAAGAAGAGAGATAATGGTCATTTTATTGAATTAAATCACTGATATTGACCACATCAATTAATTGAGGATTGCATTATGGGAAAAAAAAATGGTCTGTGCTAGTAGGCCCAGCAGGCTCAGCATGAATAAAAATGCCAGATGATTATCTAAGTAATCAGTTACTTCATAAATATCAACAATATGATTCTTTTTAAAATTATATTTTAAGTTCTGGTATACATGTGCAGAACATGCAGGTTTGTTACATGGGTATACATTTGCCATGGTGGTTTGCTGCACCCATCAACCCGTTATCTACATTAGGTATTTCTCCTAATGCTATCCCTCCCCTAAACCTCACCCCCTGACAGGCCCCGGTGTGTGATGTTCCCCTCCCTGTGTCCATGTGTTCTCATTGTTCAACTCCCACTTATGAGTGAGAACATGTGGTGTTTGGTTTTCTGTTCCTGTGTCAGTTTGCTGAGAATGATGGTTTCCAGCTTCATCCATGTCCCTGCAAAGGACATGAACTCATTCTTTTTTATGGCTGCATAGTATTCCATGGTGTACCTATGCCACATTTTCTTTATCCAGTCTATTATTGATGGGCATTTGGGTTGGTTCCAAGTCTTTGCTATTGTGAATAGTGCCTCAATAAACACGCATGTGCATGTGTCTTTATAGTAGAATGATTTATAATCCTTTGGGTAGATACCCAGTAATGGGATTGCTGGGTCAAATGGTATTTCTGGTTCTAGATCCTTGAGGAATCACCACACTGTCTTCCACAATGGTTGAACTAATATCCAGAATCTACAAGGAACTTAAACAAATTTACAAGAAAAAAACAAACAACCCCATCAAAAAGTGGGCAAAGGATATGAACAGACACTTCTCAAAAGAAGACATTTATGCGGCCAACAAACCGGAAAAAAAGCTCATCATCACTGGTCATTAGAGAAATGCAAATCAAAACCACAATGAGATACCACCTCATGCCACTTAGAATGGCGATCATTAAAAAGTCAGGAAACAACAAATGCTGGAGAGGATGTGGAGAAATAGGAACGCTTTCATATACTTCATTTTAAAAAATCTTACTTTGGAATTGGAAAAATGCAATTAGGTAATATATAGTGAGTGAGATATAGTCATAAAGTAACAAAATGTCCAGTGTATATTGGCCCAGAACTAATATTAATGTAACTAAATGAAATACGTAATTTCATGAGGTAGTAACATGAATAATCAATTTTGAGGGAAATATAAACATTATTTGGAGGTTGAAAGGAGTTAATTATTTTGATTAAATGTGCATTGGATATTTGGAAGTCTGTATTTCACAACAGCACACTTATGGTTTCAGAGGGCTATCAGTTAACAATTGAAAATATCTGAATTTATTATAAACATTATTTGTTCTATTCATATCTTCAAAAGCAAGAAACACAAGAAAGAAAATGTCCTTGGAATTTCAATGGCTCTCTCTAAATATATTTGACTTCTTTCATCTAGAAAGCCATTCCTTTATACTAAAATTCATTGCAGACACAAAAAGATGTTAAGATTAAGGAATCCATAGAGATTGAGAGAAATAAGAATTTTCAAACAAGCATCTTCTAAAAAGTTGAATGACCTTTTGACATGGTATTTGCCAGCAATTTTTTTCCCAGTAATATGGGAAGCTGAGAAATAGCAATAGCTTTGAAAACTTTCATCCTGCTTTTTAAAGCCTGCTCTGATGTTCAAGCAAATTAAATTTCTTTTTGGTGGTTTCTCTGCAGTCATTTTTCTTCATTGATAAAATATGTAAGACTTGAGCAGCGGACATTAAATAGCATCCATTTATACAGTGATGTCCCCATTATTCTTTTTGGTTTGCCGACATGCATTAAGGCAAGGGGGCTTTTTATTTCCTGCACTAAACTTGACTGTTACTTTTGAATAGTTCTATCTGTCCTTCTATGGTGTCTTATCTGATGTTTCTTTTAGATGGTATGTTAAGCCACATTTGCATTTCATCCAGCTATAACATCAGAGAATAAGGGGTTTCATTGGGAAAATATGTATCACATAAATGCTTTTAAGATCAGAACACTAGAGACATGCAAAGACAAGGGCAGAAATAACTAGAAAATATGAAGACAATTTCCTGCAGATTGAGTTGGAGTAAATGATTCAACTGTACTGTTTCCTCCACAATGCCTGGTATGTGGGCTTGATTATAAGGCTGCTAGTATGGTGGTCAATACATTTATGTGTCCAGTTTAAAGTCTAGAGTCTGGCTGAATGAAGGAACCTTGTTCGGAGAGCCACACATAAGACTAGGATTAATTGGAGTTCAGTTTTGCACGTAGTTGTGCTTCAAAGTAATACATTTAAGTGATGATTCCTCTCATAAGTTCCAAAGCTGTAGTCCAACGAGGCAGGCTAATCAGAATTGGTAGAAGTTATTCAGTTTCATACATGCTTATAGCTCAAAGGCTATTAGCAATAGAGCTACTTGCTCTACAGTTTCTGAGGTATGTGGTTAAGATAAAAGGCTAAGTTTTAGGTAGATAGGCACCACTTGCTAAATTCCAGGCACCAGCTACAGTCCTTGGACCTCATGAATCATAAAGATTGAGACCCACTACCATTGATATTTCTTGAATGTTAAAATTGACTTCTTCTTAGTTAAGGCCATGCACTTCATAAAATGCTAACTAGGAATAACACCAGCTTCCCAAGTCATCATGGCCTGGGCTCTAGGTTTTGATGATATGGAGGTAAAGCCCATTTGGGAAACAGATACTTGTAAAGATTTTACAATATAAGGGGTACCTTGATTCTGTGGGCCACCCTGATAACTTGCTGGAAGTTAAAAAGATTACTTTGAAATTGGAAGCTCTTCAAGCGTTTTATCTGTGTCCTTTTGATAGAAACAGCATAGATTAATAATCAAGGGGAGTACGGATGGTGTTTCCCATTTGGTCAGAATGAATGATATGCAAAATGTACCTAGGACTAGCTTGATTAATTAGGAGAAATACTACTTCTTAGTTCAGACTAGCAGTCTAATTTAATCCAAAACACTGTAGAAGTTTGCCTGAAATGCCCTTCTTTACCTCATGTTCTCCTTCAAGCATACATACCTGAGTTCATTCATGAACACATGGACACACACACACACACACAGAGAACCAGACCTACATCCTAGAATTATTTTGAATTTAGCAGAGAATCTACCCTGCATAAATTCAGCTTAACTTCACAATTACTAAAAGGTTTGTGTCGTATACAATTTGCTCAATGAACTGGAAAGAATGTTAGTATTTCAAATTTAAAATAACTGAATTTAGTGAATAATTTCAGTGAATTATGCCAGCTCTATGGCAGTAAGAAAAAAAAAGGAAGAATTAAATATAGAAAATGAAAACCAGCTGACATACTTTAAAACTTCATGGGCTGTAAGATACAAGGAATAAAAATATATTCATTTCTATTACCAAGATTTTAATAAAACTGCAAAAAAAATCTTACAAAGATCCTTAAGCAGTTGTGAAAGTACTTTTTATTTTTTGTCTTCTGATTAAAAATGAAAATAAAAATAAAACACCTTGTATTGTTACAGGAAAGTTTATCTTAATTTTTTTTTTTTTCCTGGCACTGGGCTGCTGCTTTCACAGGGAGTCAACATAGATACATATAAACAGGAAGGAATGATTGTTATATTATCAACATAACACATTACTGTGTGTTATATTATCAACATAACACATTACTGTGTTATGTTGTGATTGGCTTACTTCTCTGTAGTCTACAATCTATGCTACATATTTTGGGCAGAAAGACCCATCAGAAGAATTAGTCACAGAAAATAAAACAGGACTAATAAGTACTGTGGATATTTATATAAGGCCCAGGATATTGTCTGAAAATGGAAAAGAAAAAAAAAAAAAACAACAAAGAAGGAAAGAGTGGAAGAACAATAGAATGAAGGAGAGAAATTCTCTTGTCTTGTTTATATCCTGGTATTTCTGTATCACTGGAGAATGCTGTAGCTTAAATTAAAAAAAAAAAAAAAAAAACATGGAGAAGAGATACACAATTGATAGCTGCATTTACCACCATCTTAGTTTGGGTTCCTCCAGATGTGGACTCTTTGACAAGGATTTGGGTACAAGTGGTTTATTTGGGAGGTGATTTCAGAAAATACGGAAACAAAGTGGGAAAGTGAAACCAAGAAGGTAGTAAGGAATCTGAAGGGTGTATTAGCAATCAGGTTAAATCCATGGGAGAATAAACCTTCGAATTTCTACATTGAGGTGTCAGGGAGCTGGGATATAAACCCACCAACTCCCATCCCTGATTGGTTGAAGATTGTATCTGGATCATTCACTCTCCCTCATGGCATTTCTGGACTTTTACATCCAGAGAATAGGCAGAGGAATCCATAGACATGAATAGGAACTAAAGGTGACCTCAACAGCTTCTGCTATAACTATGTAATTTTCTTCTCAAATTTTTAAAAAGCTTTGCACTTTAGGGTTTATCTGTGTCCTAGGACTGATTCCAAATTATAAATTTATTTCAAAATCACTATTATAAATCTTCATCAGGTAGAATGATTTCATTATAATCCAATAGAATGTGGTCTCCATGAAGGTAGAAATTTTTAGCTTTTTTTCCCACTACTTGTGTCACCCAACACTTAGAACATTTCCTAGTTCATATTAACTGCACAGTAACTATTTGTCAGTCAACGAATGAATGCCTTTGCAGAAAACAACAAAGCCAAAACCAAAATAGCTTAAAAGTGAAAATGTGTTGTTTCATAATACATAAGCAGTCTTCAGAGTTGGCAATTGTGATCCTTTGCTCACAGATTCTCTTCGCTCTTTTCTCTACTGGTGGTTGGCTTCATTCATAGACTAGGAGCAAGATGGCTTACTCAAATTCAGACCCCATATCAAAAAAGGAACAGAGAAAAAAGAAAGGGGAGAGCTGCTTCTAAAATACATAAATAAATGAATAATAATTTCAGCCCTGATGTGGTGGCTCTGGTGACTGAGGCAGGAGGAATGCTTGAGGCCAGGAGTTTGAGACCAGCCTGAGCAACAGAGGGAGACCCTCTCTCTAAAGAAATATGTAAGTATAAAAAAATAGGCAGAAGTGATGACATGAGCCTGTAGTTCCAGTTACTGAGGCAGGAGTACAGGAGTTTAAGGTTGCAGTGAGCTATGATTGTGCCACTGCACTTGAGCCTGGGTGCCAAAGGGAGAATATCTGTTAAAAAAAAAAAAAAAAATCAAAAACATATAGAAGAGCTTTCCCAGAACCCCCTAGCAAAACCTTCCTTTGTGTCTCAATGTTCTAAATCACATTACACATCTATTTCTGAAACTAGCACTGGTAAAGAAGATGGGGTTACTCTTTCACCTATTGGGATGTAAATCTCTGAAAAAAATGAAAGAAATCTTTGGTGTTTATTATTATTTATTTGTAGCCCTCATTCTAATTTCTAGGGGGTAAGTTTGGGTAATTTGCCATCATTTCACAATGCAGCACATATATCTTTAAATGCATGCTGGAGATGGACTTGTTTTGCCATATGGAAAAGTGAAAATGGACTGAAAACAACTATCTTTCCCTTGACAAGTTAATTAAGCCTCCTAATCAGTCACAGTCATTTGAACAGCATGATTGCTGGAATGAGAATTAGTAGGATAGCATGATGGACAAATGGGACACATTTTGTAGAAGGAAATACTTTTGAGAAATGCATAAATATTATGAAAATACGATAAAAGGAAAGCCATGTTTTAAAAGAGAAAAGGCAACTTAGTTATTAGGCAATGGGGCAGATATTAAGGAAATTTATTTGAAAATTCAAGAAATGGAACTGTGTGCTTGATATATTAATCCTATTCCACCCAATACATTATGATATATTATTTTATATCTATTTTCCCACATGACTACAAAGTTCTTGAAAGTAGATTGTTTTATCTTTTTCATTAGGCCCAATTACATTGTCATACAGATGTTTGTTGCATTAAATTAAATGAAATAATTTACTTTTATAAGCCTCAGACTAAATTACTTTATAGGATTCCACACTTTTTTTCAAAATTTTTTTAAAAGTTTAGCTACTGGTAATGACTAACATTAATATTTCCCTAATAGTTCTCACTATTTATCTTCATGATTTTTTTTCTAGCTAATGAAACTGTGGAAGATGGAAGTGTTTTGTATTTTTCCAACTAAGATCATGTTTTACACATTTTGGCCTACAATAAATTAACTCATCATCCATATTTATTTCACAGATAAATATTATAATATTATTGGTAGAAAAGGTCGATTTATAGCTATTTTCTAACATTTCATAAACTAAAACTCAACAGCAGACGACCTGATTTCTTCCATACTTATCGATACACATAAAATTTTACTAGGTTGCAATACCTCTAATAAACACTTGTTTTCTGTTCTTAAGAACTAAACATTTTGCCCCAGAAATGTCAATATTGTTATGTAGTTTTGTAATAATCATTTAAAATGCCTGCATATAATGTAATGGAAATGCTATACTATGATTTAAATAACTACTTCCTCATTTTTGTATATTGACTGTCTTTGCTCCTTTTGTGACTAAGTCGATATCCCAACATACATGTTCTCACAGGGTATACATTTTCCACAGAGTATATTTCTTGATATGAATTTATTGTATGAGTGAGTACATGGGTGCACATTCTTTTAGAATGATCTTGTTATATCTGGCTAGGGGGCTGAGTGGTTAAACCTCCTAGATACATGATCTTGGGTTAGACTCACTTAGAAGATACCTTGGCCTCAGTTTCCTCACCTCTTGAAAAGAATAACCAATTCTGAGCTTTCTTGTGAGGAGATCCTTTGGTTGCAAAAATAAAACAAAACAAAACTCCAGAAAAATCACTTAATTTCAAGGAAAAAATAAAGAAATTTCAAGAAAAGCAAAGCAGCAAACCATCTTAACTGAAACTCAACAAAAAATATGAAAAGTCTTCTGTGACCAAGGTCACTTCACTTTAACATCTCCTGTTTGTTTTATGGATTTTTCTTTTCTTTTTCTGTTTATGTCTGTGTTGCTCCCTTCTCTGCATCCCCCCTTCCTTTTCTTTTATTGACCACAATCTATCATGTTGAAATGCAAACGAGGGCACTTTCAACCCTGGAGGTTACATGACCTTCTATAACTAATGTCCACAATAAGTTATAAATGAATCTGTCCTCCAGATTCCCACAGGACAGAAACTATGTGTCCTGACTTAGATCAGAGGTCTGTTTAGCCACAATCACAGGAAGAAGTTATGTACTGAAGCATTTTAGATTTCCACTTCTGTTAGTGTGCTAAAGATGAAAATTCTCTGAAAAAGGTACCCAGGCTTGCAGGAATCCTAAAATGTATTATTTATAAATTTTGAAAGTACTTCACATCTATTAAAGTGATAGATTCATTTTTTTATTCATGAGTATTATTCATCAATAATATTATCAATGTTATGTATTTCATCCACCAATAATCTTTTACTATATTTCATTTGCTGGACATAGTAGTATTTATCGTGGAAAAAGAATGGTAAGGCAGAGTCCTCTACATCTCCATCCATTTAACTTGAGAGTTTGTTAGAAATGTAGAATGTACTGAATAAGAATTTGCATTTTGTCTAGATGTTCAATAGGTTCTATGAGTACAGTGCCTACCTCATGTATCATTGCACTGGAAGTCAGGATACACAAAGTATTTAATTCCTGGATCTGTCTCTAACCCAATTTTTTTAGTTCTGTGTCTATTTCTAGTCCATATCAAACAGGTTCATCTCCGTGTTGCTAGACTATGGACCAATTTTCTTCTCTGTAATTACTCAGTGCTTTTAAAGTGTCAACTCTTGACTTGATTACATAAAGTTCATCAATTTTATTTTGTGTATGTTATCCTACTGATGTTCTTAATTGCTCTGGTAAAAGTCTATGAAGTATAATAATGTCTAGAAATGTAGTTCACCCATATAATTATTTTTGTAAGTCTCTTCAATAAGAAATGTGATGGAACCTTTATGTTTTCAGGTGGAGGAAAAAATACATTTGAAGCTAAGTGTTTCTTAGAAATATTTCCCTCATAATTCAACTACCTTTCTCTTCATGGTATTTTCATTATGAATGAAAATATGTTTCCCTATGTGCTTGCTACAGTTAGAAATTTGCTGTCTTACTCTTCCCTAACTACCACATGTAGATTACACATATATAATTTGTTGTGGATTTTAAAGAAAAAACAGGAGATTTCTTTAACTTTATATTTATTATGCTTAATTTTCTATTCTTCAATATGTTTGTTTCTCTTAGTTACTTGATGTAAACAGATATATTTCTCAAGAATTTCTGTGTAATAAATAAGTTGGGATAAATATTATATTGAATTAATCTCAACCCTGACATTGATGTATTTATTTATTCCTTTTTTTGCAACAACATCGAACACCAGTGGTAGGGCACAATGCCATTAGTTTGGGAGTTCAGAAAGTAAATGTAAGCTGCAAGTAACTGCAGCTACTAAGGCAAAATTTTTATATTGATATTTGTTTTATTAGCAGGAACAGCAAAGATATCTCTTCTTTCCTGTTGCCTTCCAACCTTCTCCAGTGCCTTTGCTGGCCAAAGGTAAGCATTTATTTATTTATTTATTTTTGCACAGGCCTATCATGTAGAATATTATTAAATGGTGGATTTGGAGTAGAGTATGGTACATGAGTGACTGACACAGTCCTCCCCTTTGGCTACGTGGCATTAAATTATAAACCACACCACATGTTTGAACTTCTACGCAGCAGCAATAATGGCTTCTTCATGGTTCTGCTAACAAGATGTGCCAATGTTTTATACAAAGACACTCATCTCTTCTTTCCTAAAAGAGTCTTAACAAATAAAGTATGCATCCCTGGGCGATGTGAAATCCATTTCTAGCTCTGTCACAAGCTATTCTGAATGCTCTGTAACCTAAACAGTAAGTAGTAGAGTTAACTGTACCCCAGATCCTCATATAAAATAGTAACTGGAAAGGATACGGGATTAAAAAAGTAAATACCATTACATGTACATATATATACACATATAACAGTCAAGAGAGAAAATATGCATATCTGATGTGTCTGTCATTTCTGTGGGTTATTATAAGGCCTGAGTTGATATAATTTCCTTCTTTCAAACCATTCCATATTATTTTTGTCCTCAGGAGAAACTTTAATTAATCTGGATTCTTTATCTGTCAGGATAACCCAAAACTATATTACTACTACAAGGTTTGACTCCTCATATTTTCTATGGGGGCGTTTTGGTTGCTAAACTTTTCTATGAGCATTTGCTATTGTACAATAAAGTAATAGAGAATCCTAAAGAATCTGCTGGGTTGCAGGCATAGCTTATTCTTTCCCATCACGTATCAGCAATACCATTTTTTTCTTGGCAGTCTGAAACAACCACTTCAGCCAGTGGAATAACCTCCTTGTCTGCCCATTGGCTCAGGGATATACACTAAATGTCCATGTATTTTACCAAAATATATCTTATTAATTGCTGTTCATCAGGTCCAGTCAATTTGATGTTATCAATATAGTGAAATATGGTATTCTGAGGCATATCATTATGAACATCTCTGTTAACTTCCTTATGGCAGAAAGTAGGCACAATGACATAACCCTGAAACAATGCAGTGAAAATGACCTTCTGCTACTGTGCCTCCCAAATCCATGTAGAGAGAAAAGCATTTGCCAGATCGATAATTATTTATCCATGCTAGAGTTGTGTTGATTTGTTCCAGTAAAGGTACCACAGCTGTAACAGTGGCTGTAATTAAATCAACGTCTTATTAAGTTTACAATCAGATGTCAGTCAGTTACACAGTCAGTCTCCAAGGTATGTGCAGGGCAAACAAATGAGTTAAATTGAATTTTTTTTTTTTTCAAGTCTTTGATGGTAGAACTCAACTCAGCAGTTTTCTCTGGGAATCAGAAGTGCTTTTGGTTAATTTTCCTGGTGAAGAAAGGAAGTCAAAACAACTTGCATTTAGTCCTTTTCATTCTCACTGTCATCTATGATAGAAGGAGGTAATTACATATTAAAGAATTGGGAAAAACATAACCACAGAGTGAGTTTTTGCTCTACTGGCCCTAAAAGAGACTGACTTAGGCCAGTTCTACTCTTATCCCTAACCTCCATGCTTTTATTTAACTAATAGACCAGAGAGATAGTTTTGGTTCCCAGCAATTATTGTCAATTCATATGAGTGTCTAGTTATCTCTGAAACATCTGGATATTTATTTTTCTCCAGTATGCAATAACCATTTAAATGACATTAGAAAATGTTGGAGATGGCTTCAAGAAATATTCACAGTCTTGCAGGGCTCTTCCTCAAGGGGGCCCGGATTCTCTATCAGTCCAAGGGCCTGAAGTTCATGAACTGGCTTAAGTCCAGAAATATGAGAGTGAGTCACCGTTTGACAACTCAAGTCTGGTTTCTGGCTACAAGGCCTAGACATTTTTCTGCTATAGAGATGAAATAATATTTTTATAGACTGCTCATATATAAAATTTATTTGATGAATATGCTACTGCCAAAGATCCTATAGGTCAAAATATTGTAATTACCATTTTGTTCCTGCTGTCTGTTTTGTTAAATGTGTCCACCTTGTCTAAGATGGTTAAACACTATAACTTAGCCTTTGTCACTCTGAAATACTGTTAACCCCACTGAAATTGGTAGACTAATGGTGACATCTCCTACAACCTGCAGTACAAAAGAAAGATACCACAGAACATTTCCAAGAAGCTGGAGTTCCCACCTGAAGTTACAGTCATGGGCCACTTACTGAGGTTTCAGTCAGTAATGGACTGCATAAACCACAGTGGTTCCATAACACTATACTGAAGTTAAAACATTTCTATCACCTAGCATTTACTATACTATATTTTACTGCTATTTTAGAGTATACTCCTATTTACAAAAAATGCTCATTGTAAACAGCCTCAGGCAGATCCTTTAGGAGGTACCCAGAAAAAGGTATTGTTATATAGAAGATGACAGCTCCATGCATGTTATTGCCCCTGAAGACTTCCACTGGGGGACAAGGTGTGGAGGTAGAAGACAGTGCTACTGGTAATCCTGACCCTATGTAGGCCTAGGCTAAAGTGTGTTTGCGTCTTAGTTTTTAACAAAAAGTTTCAAAAGTAAAAAAATAAAAATAAAAAACACTAAACATAGAAAAAAGCGTATAGAATAAGAAAATAAAGAAAGAAAATATTTGTGTACAGCTATACAATGTGTCTGTGTTTTAAGCTAAGTGTTATTACAAAAGACTCAAGAAGTTAAAATGCTGGAATAAGTACTTAAGTACCCCTTTTAAAGTGTAAGCTCTCCTTTACAATCAAAAGGACTCATTCTACCTTTATAAATTTAAAAGTTTATAAGGTAACAACTTACAGTAAGCTAAGGTAAATTTATTATTGAAAAAGAAAAATATGTTTTTATAAATTTAGTGTAGCCTAAGTATACAGTGGTCATAGAGCCTAAAGTAGTATACAGTAATGTTCCAGACATTCACATTCACTCACTACTCACTCACTAAGAACAACTTCCAGTCATGCAAGCTACATTCATGGTAACTGCACTATCCAGATACATCATTTTTAATCTATTATACTATATATTCACTGTACCTTTTCTATATTTTGATATGTTTAGATACACAAATACTTACATTGTGTTACAATTACCTACAGTATTTAGTACAGTAACATGCTGTACAGGTTCATAGTCTAGGAGCAAGTAGGTTATACCACAAAGCTTAGGTGTATAGTACGCTATACCACCTAGGTTTTTGTAAGTACACTCTATGATGTTTGCACAACAAAACCCTCAAATGACATATTTGTGACTATATATCCCTGTTGTTAAGCAATGCATTACTATATTTCACAGATCCTCAGTAAAGGGCATGGCTTCTGGGACTTATTGAAGAAAATTATGGTAGAGATAGATATTTAATATGTACATGACAAAGCCATTACAATATTCCTATCTCCCTAAATCTTTGTATTTTGTTCACTAATGTATGCCATAAAAGTTCTAGCATCTCGACATCATTGAATAAAAGTCTTCACAAGTCCAAGTTTCAATTAATCAATGAAATAAATTCTTAGAGTCATTTCCAGTTCACTTTAATAAATGTCATCCCAAAATTTTGCTTGGCGTATTCACATCAGTAAATTGAGCCTAGCCCAATAATTTATAATATCCTACTTGCTTTGAGACCAGAGATTCCCTCAGAATCTACTCTTGCAAATATTTCTCCGATTTCTGAAATACTTTTGGAATACAATGTATTTCTTTCTAGGTCTGACTTGGCACTTTTGCTTCAGAGCATACCCTTGTCTAAGGTTATTTATAATTCTATAGCAAATAAGGAATGGTTGTGATGAGACTTGAGGAGAATATGTATCTACTTGCAAAACAGCTGCCTGAGTTGATGTTATTATACTGCCTTAACATAAGTAGAGCCTAGTCTCTTCAAGGGCAGAAGGAGAGTCAGCTTCCAGCAGGAAGGGAACATCAGGGAGACTTGAAAGTTTAAGTCTCTTATATCTTTTTCATCTTTAGATTTCTTTTTAAAAGAAATTCACATTTAATTCCTAAAGTCCCACTACTTTTCAATGGATGTTATAAATTTTACATCTGAAACTTGACAATCTATGAATTAAATTTTCATTGCAATTTTACAAATATTGCAGTTAATTTGGGGTCTATTTTTATATATGTTGCTTCTGATGTTATAAGAAATAAGAGACTGTTTTTTAAGGCTGACATATAAACCCTCTGTTCATTTGACTGTCACGAGCTAATTATTTAAAGTCCTGAATTTTAATTTTAGTTTTCTTGTTGTAAGCTCTCTTGTGCAATCAGAAGTACTTATCCCACCTTTCAAGTCCAGTGGTCTTTAATATGAAAATAATTGCCAAGTTAGTCAGTGGTGTCAAATGACAGTCACTAGTCACATTTGTCTATTTAAGTGTAAGTTTAATCATAATAAATGAAATAAAATTAAGACTTGGTTCCCCAGTTTCACTTGCTGTATTTAAAATGCTCAATAGCCACTAGCAGCTATTGGCTACTGTATTGGACAGGACAAATAGATCATTTAAATTAATGCAGACAGTTATATTAGTGTTTCCCTAGAGACCTAAGTGCTTATATGTGCCAGATACACATATCCAGTATAGTCGTAACATTGAATTTAATTTCCAAAATCCTGGAAATATCCCAATTACTCAGGACAGTAGAATGGATAAATAAAATTAGTGAAAATTGATGAACTACAGATACACACCACTTGATGAATCTTAGCAACAAATTGATGAACAAAAAAGGACGAGAAACAACATACACATTATACTTTATAACCAGAGGAATAAAATATCAGTTAGTGATGTATCACTGGTGTTAAAATGATAATGAAAATAAGGAAATTATTACCAAAATATTAAGATTAGTTAAGGAAGGTGTTCAAATTAATAAGGAATAAATTGAAACTTTCTGGCAGGTGGTTGATATTGTTTTTGACTTAAATGGAGGTTCCATGAGTGTTTGCTTAATAACTATCAGTTGAAATATCTTTTGAAATATGTATATTGTATTTTAAAATAACTTATCCTGAAATAAAACCTAGAAAAAAGTATTTCAATAAGAGTTAAAAAATTATGGGCCCCATTACACTCCTGGTAAGAGCACAGTAGCTTTTCTCTCAAATTGCTTTCCACTTAGAATGGAATAGAATAGAATTGAATCTTGGTATTTGTAGTCCTATATCATTCTCACTGTGTGGGAACCACAGAGGGTTATCAAACACAGAATTTTAACTGGTATTCTTACTATATAACTTGCTTTAATATTAGCATGTGGAAGAGAATTACTGACAACATGATAATATAATAATAAAACATTTTAAGACCCTTTTAACTTAAACAACTCAGAAAAAATGATTAGTAGCAAAACTTCCTAATACTTGACAATGATGGAATTTCTATATGATTGTTTCACATATTCATTGTAGGTAAAATGATGAAAAATATAGAAAACATGTGTGCCCATTTTTCCTGAACTCCTGTGGTTTTCTCTCTTTTCATTATTCTTTTTAATTGAGACGAGGTCTTTCCGTGTTGCCCAGGCTGGAGTGCAGTGGCACCATCACAGTTCACTACAGCCTGGACCTCCTGGGCTCAAGTGATCCTCTTGCCTCAGCCTCCTGAGTCAGACTACAGGCATGCACCACCATGCCTGGATAACTTCTTTAGTTTTTACTTTTAGTTGAGACAAGGTCTTGATATGTTGTCCAGGATGGTATCAATTTTCGTGGCCGTATGTTATTTTCCTGCCTCAGCCTCCCAAAGTGTTGGGATTACAGGCATGAGCTGCTGCACTTGGCACACATTTTTGTAATTACTAGTAATTTGACATTCATGTTCACATGTTAACATTATCTCTGAATCTGGAAACTCAACATATGGTGTATGGTAAGTATGGATTTTATATAATCATTATTAGAAATGTTTAATTCTTTATTTTGTGTGCGTTGGTATATATATGTGTGTGTTGAAGATAATTTTAAATTTACTACTTGACTATTTTACAGAACTTTAAATAACTTTAAATGACTATATATATATATATTCATATCAGTTGGACTATGGTACATAGAAAAAGAACACTCCAGATTAAAAGAAATATTCATTTTGCTCAACATATATCTTTTTACTTGACAGCATATTTAAACAGATCATCCCTGGGAGGGAATAAAATATAGCTCCTATTTCTTTCTACGCTCTGCATTCTTCTCTGGGTTGTGTTAATGTTTAGTTTGGATACGCCAAAGAGCCAAAATTAACAATAATTCTAAGAGATTAAGACTACTGGGACAGGAATTTAGATTTGGGTAAAGATTGACCAAAAAATGAAGGCGGAGGAGAGGCTGTTGGAATCATTCTCATCAGACATTTGAATCAAGAAGAGATTTTATGGCTTTAAGAAGTCAGTAACAGAGCTGAAACCTTCAGTCCTTCAGATTCCTTCAGTCTGGTTAGGGTGGCACCGACAGTCCACCTGATGAAAAACTTGACTATTATGGGTTGAACAACTTCTCCATTGTTTCATACGTTGGACTGGTTGTGAATCTAGTGAGATATTGTGTCATATTTACATATTAGTGGTTGGAATAAATTGAATAAACTATGTGATATAGCTAATTAATTTTATCAACTTGAGTGATCCAATAAATTGTTGTACAGGGTTTGGAAGGGAGGGGATGTTGTAAATATCTGATGAGCCATGCATTTCTTCTTATGAAGGGGGTCTATGAAGATAAGGTTTGTGTTACTTTCTTGCATATTAGAAGATGTCTTACAGAAATTAATAGGTACCTTGTAGCTCCTCCACTTTCTGATTGGTTAGGAGGACAGTACTGGTGTTGATATTGCAAAAAATATCAGGAGTGAAAGCCATAGGTCATGGGAAATTGTGGATTTGGAGTAATGACAAGTAGCATTTTTCATGTATAAATTTCACAAGAATAATATAATATGAATTAGTCATGTTGTTTCAAGAGAGGCGGATGTAGTTTGGCCATTGTTATTATATAATGCAAGGAGGTTCACTAATGGATCTGGGTAAGATGGGATTGGCAAGCAAGTTGCTTGGAATAATGATAGGGTATCTTTTATCATGGAGAATAGAAGTCTCAGTAGCTGACAAGGGAAAAGTACTTTTTGATGAATACACCAGTATGGCGTGGAAGAAAGGCAAGTGAAAGAGTTACTTGCCATATAGCTATCAAGTTGGGTTGTGATCAAACTCAGGAAAATCACTTCCCAAGGGTGATCAGGATTCCTATATATATAACAAATATTAGAATACTTAGTCCGTAATCCCAGCACTTTAGGAGGCCGGGAGGCTGGGGCAGGCAGATCACAAGGTCAAAAGATGGAGACCATCCTGGCTAACATGGTGAAATCCTGTCTCTACTTAAAAAAAAAAAAAAAAAAAAAATTAGCCGGGTGTGGTGGTGCACGCCTGTAGTCCCAGCTACTCAAGAGGTTGAGGCAGGAGAATCGCTTGAACCCGGGAGGTGGAGGTTGCAGTGAGTCGAGATCATGCCACTGCACTCCAGCCTGGTGACAGAGCGACACTCTGTCTCAAAAAAAGAAAAAGAAAGAAGGAAAATTAGAATACTTAAACACATCAGTAATTAATTAATTCATCCAAGGTTTATTTAGAACCTGTCCTTGGCAGTGGGAAAACTGTTGTTAGTTGTATTCTTTTTCTCCTCAAGTTGTTTCCTATCCTAGCAGAGAAAATGTAGGTCACCATAAGTTCCTGTAAGCTGATAATAAAGGGGAACAATTATCTGAGAGAAGGAATCACCCTCTGACATAAATATATCAATATCAACATCAGTACTCTCCTCCTAAACCAATCAGAGTGTGTATACCAGAGTGTGTGTGTGTGTGTGTGTGTGTGTGTGTGTGTGTGTGTAGCCTGGTTTTGCCCTAAATCTTTAAAGGTTGTGCTTGGGTGACGCTAGTTTTCTATTTAGACACTGTTATGTAAAGACAACTGCTTTATGTAACTGTTTAATCAACGTGGTAAGTCCTGATTGTTGGTTAATGGCTGTAAAATTTTGTGGCTAGGGAAATCCTCATAATGGGGTATTACACTTTCCCTTAGTGTTTTAGCTAATGTGATACGCTATGTGCTCAGCGATTTTAGTTACATGGAATACAATTCACGTGAAAATTATATATCTCCAAAAATAGTGTCCATGTCACTTGTAATGTTAATTTCATTATTGGTTTCATAACCTCAGACTGTAATAGCTGGGCTTTACCATAAAAACATGCTGAGCACATTAATGTTATCTCAAAGTCAGCTTTAGAAACAAACAAAAAAAAACCCCAAGAAACCAAAGAAAAAAATCCAAAAATAAAACAGTAGTCCTTTTTCAAAAACAGGAGTAGTATCAGCTTTCTTATAAAGTAAGCACATGGAAGAGATCAATTGTTGAATGGAATGCTTATTTCTTTAAGTATCATGGCCCCTACAATAGTGTTTAACACATCTACTTGACAATTAGAGGGATGAATTTGGAGGTAAACTCATTCTTTAGTACTTGGAATGTTGCTTCACTTCTGGCATTCATGCAAGTAAAGACTTTCAATTCTTAAAGTGATGTGTTATTAGAGAAATGAGGATGAGAAATCAGAGATTAAGAACCACTGGCTTTCATAAGAGACAGAAACTTTGGGCTTCATCATGAGGATGTTCTGACAAAACTGAATTTGATCCAAGAATTGTTCTCAAAGATTTTTTCCCTCTTTGTAATTTTAAATTGGTTTTATTTAATATATTTTGAATATGTAATGTGTCTTATAAGACACACAAAATATAGGAAAAAGACTCACTTTCACCACTGTACCATTTATCCATTCTCTAGCCCCACTATCATACCATAAGTAATTATAATTGTTAGTGTATGAGCAAGTGTAAGCAAAACACACACACACACACAGACATATAATGATCCTCACACTCACTCTTACATAAATATAACATTATACACATTTTTACATACCTTGCTGTTTTGACTTGAAAATATATCTTGGGCATTTCTCAATGATGCAGTGTAGATAATTTCCTCTTTCTTTTGCATGTCTGTACAATACTGAATTTCACGTATCATTTATTTAACAAGTTCCCCATTTTTGGATACTTGGACTATTCTAATATTCATGTTTTCCCCAATATCTTGTTATTGCAAATGATTTTATAATAGGCATGTGTACAGATTTGTCATTTCAAAACTGTACAGGTGAATCTGTAGGACAGACACCTAGAAATGGGACTGCTGGGTCAAAAGTTATACAGTCTGGTTATTTTTCAAAAATTTATTCTTCTCTTCACAGAACTTGTACTGTGTTACATTTCCACCAACTATATGAAAATGTCACTTTCCTCACAGCTCACCAACAGACGGTGCTGTCAAACTTTTGGACTCTTGCTTGTATGACTTATGAGAAACAGTACTGGCTATGTAGTTGTAATTTATTATAATGTAATTATAACTACTATTATAATTATTATATTATAATACATTATAATTTATATTATTATAAGGAATTTTATGCACATTTTCATTTGGTCAAGGGACACTTAGAGTTCTGTAAAATTTCTGTTTCTTCTGTTCCATGTAACAATGTAAAATTTCTTCATTTCTTTTGTAATGAAGTTTTGGTTGTTTTTCTTCTCAATTTCTAGGAGCTATCTCTATCTATCCCTTTTCTTATCTATATGTTTCAATTATTGTTCCCAGCCTGCTTATTTGAAGTCTTTTTTTTCCTTTAATGGTTTGCAGATTTGAACATGGATAACTTTAGAGGCATATTATTGTAAGTATCACATTTGCTATCCTTGAACACTCTTTGGATTTTTTTTGGAATGCATATGTGGGTGCATTAAAACCCTATTTCTTTAAGTAACTGTGGTCAGACCTCTGTTAATGCTTTAAGCAATTCGAAACCAACACATGTATTAGCATCTGTCCTCTTATTTATTTAGAAAGAGTTCATATTACATAAAATTCACCCTTTTAAAGTATGTAATACAGTATTTTTAATGTAATCACAAGGTTATGCAACCATCACCACTATCTAGCTCCAGAATATTTTTACCACCTCCTAAAGCAACCCTGTATCCACCAACAATCACCCCTCATTCCTCCCTTCCCTCAGTCCCTGGTCACCACTAATTATTTTCTGTTTTTATAGATTCACTTATTTTAGATATTTCATATAAATTGAATTATACAATATGAGATTTTTTTTTTTTTTTTGTGACTGGCTTCTTTTACATAGAATAATGTTTTCCGGGTTCATTCATATTGCAGCATGTGTCAGTGTTTCATTATTTTTCTGACTGAATAATATTCCATTTTACGTATATATCACAAACGTTTTGTTTATCCATCAATCGGTTGATGGACCTTAGGTTGTTTCCACTTTTTGTCGATTTTGAATAATGCTTCTATGAATATTTGTGTACAAGCTTCTGGTAAGAACATATGTTTTCAATTATCTTGGGCATATAACTAGGAGCAAAATTGCAGAATTATATGGTGTTTACATTTTGATGAACTGTCAAACTGCTTTTCAAAGCAGTTGTACGATTTTTAGTTAGCACCTGTCATGTAGGAGAGTTCCAGTTTTTGCACATCTCTACCAACACTTATATTTATATTTTAAAAATTATAACTATTCGATTGGGCATAAGGTGCTATCTTATCGTGGTTTAGATTTGAATTCTCAGTGACTAATGATGCTGAGTATCTTTTTATGTGTTTACTGGCCATTTATAAAGCTTTTTTGGAAAAATATCTATTGAAATCCTTTGTCTATTTTTAAAATTAGTTGTTTGTCTTTTTATTAGGGTTATAAGTTTATTATATATTCTGGTTACCAGACCCTCATCAGGTATATTCACACATGTTTTCTTCCATTCTCTGGATTTTTTTTTCACTTTCTAGATGGCATCCTTATAAACATTTGATGAAACTGCTTATTATTCTGTTTCTGACTGGAGAGTTTCATGGACGTCTATTAGATCTAGTAGTTGTTCAAATCTTCTACTTCATTTTTTGATTTTGTTTTATTGTTCTATCCTCGATTTTGAAGTCTCTATTATTTTTGAATTGTCGATTTCTACCTTCAATTCTGTTAGTTTTTGCTTCATGTGTACGAGGGCTGTGTTTTTAGGTGCATGTGTCATAATCTTAATGGCTACCAGGATTTTTTCACATGCTAATGAAGATAAGCATCCTAGTGATGTCATGCATAGAGAATTATTATGTATTCCTAGTACTTTTAGTATGAAAATATTTTGTGATCTTATTTTTTTCTTATCCATTTATATCTATAAATTATATTTATCAATCTGTACATTTATATTTGTCTATATATGTATACATATATATGGAACTGTTTTCAAGCAAGATATTATGTAAAACTTAACCACATAACATACATGAGTGATATTTTGTCAGTACGAACACATTTCATAAGTTCAAATCTACAACCTTTACTTATTGTCAATCCAATCAATAGAATAAGTGGCTTTTAATATAAGACAAATTTAAAATTGGTTGTCATAAATATTAATATTGTTATTGGTATTAATAGAGAACTTAATTCACATAAATAAGTAATTCAATGGCTCATTTTACAGCAATCATACACTCTGACTTACTACATCCAAAAGCTTTCAATACCAGTAGAATTATAAACATTTGAATTTAATCATTATAAATAGATAAAAAGCATATTTTGCTATATGCTTTTTAGTTAGTACTCACCCTAAACTTCTAGTGAGCACAAAAATCATATATAAGGTGCCTTTATAAAGAAATGTATGTCTTGGTAACACAGGCATCTGACTGATATTCCCTGGTGAGAAGATGTACTAAGAAGATTCACCTGACTATTGCATGCATTTAATCAAACATTGTAAATGTATGCCGAGGTGGAGTAATGTCTTTCACAGCTTTATGTGGGCAGATATGCGAGAATCTGACTTCTAGAAATAAATCCATACGAAGCTATAACCATCCTAATTAATGGTATATTTATATTCAGTCAAAATATATACACCGACGTGACAGTATGACAGTAGAAGTTTCCTGCTGAACACTGAGTAAAAAATGACTTATCTTGAACTCGTGGAGCTGAAACATTGCCACACTTCTGAACACCACAGCTCTAGAAAGATGATGAAGCCCCATTTCAAGAGATTATATATGCTTTAATCCATCTGCCTCAGGGAGACAGTGAACTCTGGCAAGTGAACTACTTAAGTAGTCTAAAGGATATATTTAAAAAGCTTCTCTCAATTTCTTATCCTATTGCCAGTGAATTATGTTTTGAACCTTAAGGCATCCATCTGCATAAATGCTTAGGCTTCTGAAAATTGCTATTGGAGGTGGAGAATTTGAGAGACTTCTGATGGTAATTATACAGCTTAACATTGAAGTCAAGGAATTCTTGGAAGGAGAATCTCCGGAGATATATTTCTGTGAAATCCGGGAGCCCTGCTTTATAAAACCCAAATAATATTTTCATTTCAAATTGAAGCTTGTGACTGTGAAATCAGAACTAATTGTGCATTATCACTTTTACTGGGCATACATTTCTCCTACCTCATAATATGAGAATACAACCAAGTGGTAAGTTTTTGTCTCAGAATTCAGGGGATAAATACATGAATAGCTGGTGGTAGGACTTTAAGTTTCTCAAACATATGTCATGTTCCAAGGTATCTGATTGGAGATTGTGGAAACTGTTATATCATATTTTTCATGTACATTTTGATGGAAAGTTCACATGGATCAATAAAGTTTTGCCATTAGATAAGCTGCTTAGTTTCTGATTCCAAACAGAAAAAAACAAGAAACTTACATATATCATAGTTGTATTTTTGGAGATCAGATAAAACAATTCAAAACTTGTTTAGAATCTTGCATAGCTCAATAACTGTTAGCTGTTATTTTTATGTAGCTGGGTTTGCTCAACCGAGGCATCCAAGGCACATCAGCTGTACCCTTCGTGTGACTATTCAGTAACACTGCTGTGCTGCAGATGAAAATGTGTCCAGGATTCTGCTTCTCCTCGGGAAAACATGGGAGAAACTCGATTCACTAAAGGTATTGCACATAACTCCCTAAACTCTTCCTATTCTAGTATGAATTATTTACACTCATCCATGATGCTACACGCTTTTCTCCTAACATACTACATTACCTAGGTCAACAGAATGAGTAGTTGATGGCTTCATATATAACCCACAGTGATAGACAGGAATTTCTGGAAACATGTGATAAAGGATCATGCATTTGTTCGTTCTCACACTGCTATAAATAATTACCTGAGGCTGGGTAATTTATAAAGAAAACAGGTTTAATTGGCTCATGATTCCACAGGCTGTACAGGAAGCTTGATGCTGGCATATTCTTGGCTTGTGAGGAGGCCTCACAAGCCTTGTGAGGGAACTTACAACCATGGCAGAAGGCAAAGGAGGAAGCCAATACTTCACTTGGCCAGAGCAGGAGGAAGTGGGGAGATGCCACACACTTTTAAACAACAAGATCTTGTGAGAACTCATGCACTATCATGAGAACAGCATCAAGGGAATGATGCTAAACCTTCATGAGAAACCACATTCATGACCTAGTCACCTCCCACCAGGCCCCACCTCCTATATTGGGGATTAAATTTCGACATGAGATTTGGACAGGGACACAGATCCAAAACATATAATTCCATCCCTGGTCCCTCCTAAATCTCATGTCTTTCTTAAATTTGAAAATACAATCATTTCTTCTCACCAGACCCTCAAAGTCTTAACTCATTTAAGCATTAACTCAAAAGTCCAAAGTCCAAAGTCTCATCTGAGACAAGACTAGCCCCTTCTGCCTATGAGCCTGTAAGATCAAAAACAAGTACGTTATTTCCAAGACACAATGGAGGTATAGGCATTGGGTAAATACTCATGTTCAAAAAGCGAAGAATTCATGAAAGAAAGGGGCTACAGGCCCCATGCAGGTCTGAAATGCAGCAGGGCAGTCATTAAATCTTAAAGCTCCAAAGTAATCTATTTTGATTCCATATCCCACATTCAGGGGATGCTGATGCAAGGGGTGGGGTCCCAAGGACTTGGACAGCTCTGTGCCTGTGGTCTTGCAGGGTTCAACCCACATGCCTGCTCCCAAGGGCTGGCATTGTGTGCTTGCAGCTTTTTCAGATGCAGGGTGCAAGCTGTCAGTACATCTACCATACTGGGGTCTGGAGGATGATGGCACTCTTCTCACAGCTCCACTAGGCAGTGTCCCAGTGTGGAGTCAGTGTTGGGGCTCCACCTCCACATTTCCCCTCCACACTGCCCTAGTAGAGGTTCTCCATGAGGGCTGTGCCCCTGTAGCAGGCTTTTGCCTGGACATCCAGGCTTTTTCATACATCCTCTGAAATCTAGTCAGAGGCTCCCAACCGTCAACTTTTGCATTCTGCACACTATCAGGCTTAATAGCATCTGGAAGCCATCAAGGCGTATGGCTTCCACCTCGAGAAGCAGCAGTTCACACTGTACCTGGGCCATTTTTAGCCATGGTTGGAGCTGGAGTGGCTTGGATGCAGGGAGCAGTGTCCCAAGACTACATAGGTCAGTGAAGGCCTCTGAAATGCCTTTGAGGTTTTCTCCCCATTTTATTGGCTATTAGCACTTGAATCCTCATTACTTATGCACATTTCCTGAACTGCTCCCCTGAAAATGGGCTTTTCTTTTCTACCACATGAACAGTCTGTAAATTTTCCAAATGTTTACACTCTGCTTCCTTTTTAAAAATAAATACTAGTTTCAAGTCATTTCTTTGCTCTTGCATATGAATATAGGCTGTTAGAAGCAGCAAGGTTACAACTTGAAATATTTATTGCTTAGAAATGTCTTCTGCCAGACACCCTAAATAATCTCTCTCAAGTTCAACATTCCACAGATCCCTAGGGCAGGGACACAGTCCAACCAACCTTGCCAGTGTGTAACAAAAATGACCTTTGCTCCAGTTCTCAATAAGTTCCTCATCTCCATCTGAGCCCTCATCAGCCTGGCCATCTCTGTCCATGTCACTATCAGCATTTGGGTCACAACCATTCAACAAGTCTTTAGGGAATTCCAAATTTTCACTCATCTTCCTGAGCCCTCCAAACTATACCACCCTCTGCCCATTACCAAGTTCCAAAGCTGCTTCCCCATTTTCAGGTATCTTTATAGCAATGCCTTCCTCATCAGTACTAATTTCCTGTATTAGTTCTCTCACAGCTGTAAAGAAATACCTGAGACTGGATAATTTATAAAGAAAACAGGTTTATTTGAATCATGGTTCTGCAGGCTATATAAGAAGCGAGGTGCTGGCATCTGCTCGGCTTCAAGGGAAGATAACACTCCACATGCACAGAGGAGAAGGAAATGCAGGTAGGTGCCGTACACTTTTAAACAACCAGATCTTGTGAGAACTCACTCACTATCACAAGAACAGCACCATGGGGATGGTACTAAAACATTCATGGGCAACCACCCCCATAAACCAATCACCTCCCACCAGGCCCTATTTCCTACATTAGGCATTACAATTCAACATGAGAGGGACGCAGAGCCATACCATATCAGACCAGTTCCCTGACCCTGTCTATATCTCTGCTGTGGTAAGTCAGAAAGTTTTTTTAAAAGTATTAGGTGGTTTAACCCAACAAAATCCTATTTTTCATGGCAAGGTTGGATGGAGGCAGGATAATGATCCTTCAAATAGTGACTCAGAGATATTACCAAGAAGGATAATTATTTTACAGTAATTTTATTATACGTTTCCCATTTTATCCATAAACTTTAACATTTGGATTAATTCATGACTAAAAGAAAATATTTGGACTGAGATTCATGTGGGAACATATGAAGAGATCTTTTCATTAATTAGTGGAAAGTTTTGTATATTAAATATACCCTGTTCCCCATTCTCTCATTCAATCTAAATATTGACTTTACCTAAATAAGAATCTCTTTCAATATTTTTATTCTTCCAGTTGTTAATGCTAGCATTGACTGTGAAAAATATTTGAGAAATTAGAATTTAGTTTCAAAACTAAAGTTATGAGCAAAAATTAAACTCTGAATTTGTATGGTATCAAAATTACCTATTTCTACTAAGACTTCATATGCATATAACCACAAAGCATAGATTTTAAAATTCACAAAATAGCCACCAAAATCTTAAAACTAAAATGAGATGACATTTGTTTTAAAAAAAAAAAGTTCATTATGAGAATCTAATGAGATTTTAAGGTTTACTGTGAGTTTTTTTCGCACAGTTTAGTTTGGAATTGTCTGAGATTGCTTTTTGTATTTCAGAATACGATGGTAAGCTTAAATGATGACCTAGTATGCTTATGCTTCTTTTCGTTAGCATTTTGATTTTCTCATGCCTTTCTGTTATTAATTTCCCAGTCAGAATTTTTCGTGTGACAAAAGCACTGCTTTGATGATAATTCAACAGTTTGTCATTCTTTCTTCTGGTACCATCACTATTTTAAACTCCAAATAATTCTGTATGATTTATATATTCAGAAGATATCTCAGTAATGTTAATGTATATATCATAATTATTTCCCTAGTTATGGCATTTATATTATTCCAATAGTTCTGGTTAACAGAGAGATATAGAAAGTGTGTGTGTGTGTGTGTGTGTGTGTGTGTGTGTATGCGTCTGTGTGTTTATCAATGAGAATATACTGAAACAATTGAAACATTGCAGCCAAACTCAAGAGTCCTTTTATTTAATTTGAGAATTAGGACTTTCTAGATAATGCTGTCTAATGTCTATTATTTGAATAGAATTGTTTACATTGTCTATAGTAATATTAACAAGTAATTTCCTTTTTATATGCTCAGCAAATAAGTAGTGTGTGTGTGTGTGTGTGTGTGTGTGTGTGTGTTTTGAGACAGCGTCTCACTCTGTTGCCTAGGTTGGAGCACAATGTGCTATCCTGGCTCACTGCAGCCTCCACCTCCCAGGTTCAAGCAATTCTCCTGCCTCAGCCTCCCGAGTAGCTGGGATTACAGGCGCCCACCACCATGCCTGGCTAATTTTTGTATTATTAGTAGAGTGGAGGTTTCACCATGTTGGCCAGGCTGGTCTTGAACTCCTGACCTCAGGTGATCTGCCCACCTCAGCCTTCCAAAGTGCTGGGATTACAGGCATGAGCCACCGCGCCCAGCTGCAAAGAAGTAGTTTTATACACAGACATGCTACAGTACCCTACTGGAGTCTTATTTGTTCCAATTCATATCTATACTTAATGCATTAGTGCTGTCCTTCCCTTTTCAAAAACCTCTTCAATTCATTCACCATTATGGTGATTCATTATCCTTGTCCTCTTTTCTCTTTTGATCTTATGCTTTATTGCATATCTTTCTAATGGTTTCTTTCAAGCATCTCTTTTAATTCTTGGCCATTAATGAGTCTGTCTCAATTGCACATTTCAAAATCTGTCTTTCCTCATCAATTCTATAAGTTTGCAGTTATCTTACATTTCTAATTTGAAGTTGATGACTTTGTGTATTCTTTATATTCGCCTTCTCATTATGGATCAGCAATCACTTAACAATTGGTAGTAAAGACCCACCAGGCACTCAGGGAAATTCATACAAAGAAAAGTCTGGACACCACAGTATCCTCCAATGTATAGCAGGGTTTCTCAACCTCATAACTTAGTATGGTTTTTTGGTGTGTGTCTGTGTGTTTGTTTGTTTGGGTTTTTGTTTGTTTGTTTGAGACAGAGTCTCACTCTGTCCCCCAGACTGGAGTGCAGTGATGCAATATCAGCTCAATGAAACCTCTGCCTCCCAGGTTTGAGCAATTCTCCTGCCTCAGCCTCCCAAGTAGCTGGGATTACAGGCATGTGCCACGACGCCCACGTAATTTTTTTTATTATTTTTAGTATAGACAGAGTTTCACCACGTTGGCCAGGCTAGTCTCGAACTCCTGACCTCAAGTGATCTGCCCCCCCCTCAGCCTCCCATAGTGCTGGGATTACAGGCATGAGCCACTACACCCGGCCTTAATATGTCGAACAGATTAATTTTTGAAGAAGGCCATCCTGTGCATTGTAGAATGTTTAACAACATCCCTTGCTTCTACTTCCCCTGACCATGAGTTGCTACAACCAAAAATGTCTCCAGACAATGCCAATGTCCCCTTGTGGGGAGGGATGGCAAAATGGCTTATGGGAACTATATAAATCAGTAGCATCACTTGAGCGGGTTTGCTTGTGTTGAATCTGGACAATTATTTAGGCTCACAACTATACTTTTAAGTCTTTAAATATTAGGTGTTGTCATGGGTACGTTATCATTCTACCAGATGTAGCTCACAATGGCTTTTTAATACCCTCTTATCTCTATCTACTTAAGTAATTGTTGTCATATTTCCCACTGAGATCCATTGCAAAATAAGTAGTCTATATATGAAGTTTAAGAAACTATGGGATAGTAAAGATACTCAAAACTAGAAGTGATAGATATATTACTGTGTCATGTGGATTATTGGAAGAGTAATTTGGGAATTTTTACAGTGACTTAGAAATCCAAGTTTGAAAATTGACAAGAAGGAATGATTGGTTTACCAATAATCCCAAGGTGGCTGACTTTAAGGAACAGGAATGTTTACCTTGAACTAAAGTGAAATCAAAGTAACTGCATTTGACATTCTTCTTTTATTCTGATGAAGGTATAAATTTATATCACATTTCTAGAAAAAAAGCTAAGTTAATCTACATTGAGAGACCATAAGAATATTTTCCTCTTCTTATTAAGCTATTCCACTTTTAATTATTGCTATATAATTAATAACTCTTAATTCCTGATTCAACTTGTTTTGTTCTTTACTCGAGGAATGGTTACATCCAACTGCATTCTTCAAATCATTATTTATGTATTATTTCAGTGCATCTGAATGTAGCAATTCCATCCTTTTATTTGAACTTGACTAACTTCCTTTACCATTTATTGTAAGGCAGATCTGGTGGGATGAACTCTACTAGGTTTTGTTTGTCTGAGAGTCTTTATCTCTTCATTTTGAAGGAGAGTTTTTGCCAGGTATACTATTTTTGGTTGATTTGGTTTTTTGTTGTTGTTGTTGAGACAGAGTCTCGCTTTGTCGCCCAGACTGGAGTGCAGTGGCCGGATCTCAGCTCACTGCAAGCTCCGCCTCCGGGGTTCACGCCATTCTCCTGCCTCAGCCTCCTGAGTAGCTGGGACTACAGGCGCCCGCCACCACGCCCAGTTAATTGTTTTGTATTTTTAGTAGAGACGGGGTTTCACCATGTTAGCCAGGATGGTCTCGATCTTCTGACCTCGTGATCCGCCCACCTCGGCCTCCCAAAGTGCTGGTATTACAGGTGTGAGCCACCGCGCCTGGCCGCTTTCTTTTTTTTTTTCTTTCAGCACGTTCAGAATATCATCACATTCTATTCTGGCCTGCAGGGTCTCTGCTGAAAAATCTTCTGATATACGGTATCATAGAGGTTTACTTGTATGTGACAAGCCATTATTCTGGTGCTGCTCTAAAAATACTGCATCTTTGACTTTTGAGCATTTGCTAAAGTGTCTTGGTATGAATTTCTTATTTGAAATTCTTATTTGAAGAATAAGAATAAGAATAAGGCCGTTGGGCCTTCTGGATCTGGATGTCCATTAATGGAATTTTATATTTGCAGTACTTTCCCCAAAACCAACACTCTGCCTTTTTTTCAAAGTCCATTTTATATCACTATATTTGTCTGTTTTCACGCTGCTGATAAAGATATATCTGAGACTGGAAAGAAAAAGAGGTTTAATGAACTTACAATTCCACATGGCTGGGGAGGCCTCACAATCATGGTGGAAGGCAAGGTGGAGCAAGCCACATCTTACATGGATGGCAGCAGGCAACAGATAGCTTATGAGGTGAACTCTCCATTTCAAAACTGTCAGACCTCATGAGACTTATTCAGTATCATGAGAACAGCATGGGAAAGACCTGCCCCCATGATTCAGTTACCTCCCACCAGGTCCCTTCCATAACATGTGGGAATTTAAGATTTGGGTAGCGACATAGCCAAATCATATCAATCACCCTTCCTCTTGCTCAATGTGATATTTTTTAAAGGCAAAAAGTATATTTGACACTGTTCACTGAAGGTGGGATCTATTCTCCTCTCCTCGAATTTAGGAATGCTCATGCTTCATTCAATCAATAGAGCAAGGCAGAACTAATGTCATATGACTTTTGAGGCTAGAATTTAACAAGATACGAAGCTTGGAATGTTATCTTATTTCATTTGGGGTGCTATAGCAGAATACCATAGATTAGGTGACTTAGAAGACACCAAAATTTATTTTTCTGTTCTGAAGTCTGGGAAACCCAAGATCAAGGTGCTTACAGATTTGGTGTCTGATGAGTGCTCACTTCCTACTTCACAGAAGGGTGTCTTCTTGCTGTTTCCCCACATGGTGGAAAGAGTGAAAGATATCTCGTGGGTCTTTTTTATAAGGACATTGATCCCACTCATGAGAGTCTGGCCCTCATGGCCTAATCACCTATCAAAGGCCGGGCCTCCTAATACCATCACAGTGGGGTTAAAATTCCAACAAATAAATTTTGGGGAAACACAAACTTCCGGTCTATATCAAGAATTTACTCTCTGGAGGCTTCATTGGAATTTGACTCTCAGAAGTCAGGGTTTTTAGGAAATTCAATTCACATGCAGAGAATATGTTAGTGCTTGGCATGACAGCTGCAGCTGAGGACAGCCTTCAAATTATCCAGTCCAGTCATCAGATATTTAAGTAAAGAAGGCAACAGATAATTCCAGCTCCCACTTAATTGAATCACTCAAAGTTCATTTGCTTCTTTCCAGCAAAGGCCCTAGATAAATCATCTTTGCTGTTCTCAGTCTGAAATTCTGACAGATAAAATCCATAAAAGTAATAAAATGGTATTGTTTTATGCCACAAATTTGCCTGGTTTGTTATGCAAAAATAGTAACTAGAACACTTACCAATATTATTTTAGTTCTAAAGGGCCCTATGCTCTCTCTTACATTAGAACCTATATATATGTGCTGTCTAGGCATGCATCCTCCAGCTGCTATGAATGCTAGCTCACAGTCGCCTCCTCCACAGCTGCCTCCAATTTAGTCCTCAGTCAATGACTGACTGATACACTGATGCACAGGTTTCAAATAGTCAGTCCTTTACTTCATGAAAGCGAGAGCTCTGCAGTACGCTTTATGCTCCACAACCCATCCCCCATGGAATAGGGCTAAACTCGACTTAGAATGACAGCACATCGTCACTCACTTTTTGCCCCTCCCCTATTCAGCTTTCCTCCCTGTCTTAGAGGTTTTCCCTGAAGAATATTCTCTCAGTAAATCATATGACTCCAATTCTCTATCTCAGGCTCTGCTTCTCAGGAACCTGATCTAAGACAGATACCCTGCACATAAGCTCTCTCTGTGGAAATATCCTGCCTCCACTACCATGCATGGCAGGCTCTCTCCTATGCTTCACTTTTCAGCTTAATTACCATGTCTCAAGATAGGGAAATATTCCATCCAAACTGATTCCCTCCCTGTCCCATTCCCCATGATTTTCTATCGTAGGATACTACTGATTTCTTTATAGAATCTTTCTCAATATGAAAATTTATGCTTATTAATTTAATGCTGGTTTAGTGCCTATACCTGTTTATCTTTCACTGAGTATGGAAATCATGATTTTTTTTCATTTATTATTGCATTCCCAGTGCTTATACAACCATATCTGATATTTAGCTGACTCTCAGTAAATATACGTTAAATGCATAAATGCAGAAAGATAAATTTCCTAAAAAATAATCAGAGATACATATGAAATATATTTTAAGTAATGTATGAATATTATTTCAATGATAAAACCTGAAGCGTGTGCACAACAATGTTATTAAAAATGATACTAATCATCCATTAAAAATATACCTTAAAAAACTAATTCTTTTAATTCAAAAGACATTAAAAATGTCCATGACAAAACAGTCCTTCAACAAATGAGGATAAAATCCTGTAAATATTATAGAATTTTTGTTAAGTGAGTACACATTTACACATGTATACAGAGAAGTATACTAGAAGAACTACATCAACATTTAGCAACGGATATGAGTAGATAATACTATTGTTAATTTTTATTTTCTTCTTTGAAACCTTTTTTGAATCCTTCTAAATTTTTCAGATTATCTACAATAGACATAAATTCCATTTATAAATAGAACAGAGACAACTACTTACCTATAAAAGCAATATTTCATGAGACATAGTGCATTAGGACAACTTGTATTTGGGGTAATTAAGACCATAACTCCAGGAAACAACAGGTGCTGGAGAGGATGTGGAGAAATAGGAACACTTTTACACTGTTGGTGGGATTGTAAACTAGTTCAACCATTATGGAAAACAGTATGGCGATTCCTCAAGGATCTAGAACTAGAAGTACCATATGACCCAGCCATTCCATTACTGGGTATATACCCAAAGGATTATAAATCATGCTGCTATAAAGACACATGCACACGTATGTTTATTGCGGCACTATTCATAATAGCAAAGACTTGGAATCAACCCAAATGTCCATCAGTGACAGACTGGATTAAGAAAATGTGGCACATATACACCATGGAATACTATGCAGCCATAAAAAAGGATGAGTTTGTGTCCTTTGTAGGCACATGGATGCAGGTGGAAACCATCATTCTCAGCAAACTATTGCAAGAACAGAAAACCAAACACCGCATGTTCTCACTCATAGGTGGGAACTGAACAATGAGATCACTTGGACTCGGGAAGGGGAACATCACACACCGGGGCCTATCATGGGGAGGGGGGAGGGGGGAGGGATTGCATTGGGAGTTATACCTGATGTAAATGACGAGTTGATGGGTGCTGACGAGTTGATGGGTGCAGCACAGCAACATGGCACAAGTATACTAATATAACAAACCTGCACGTTATGCACATGTACCCTAGAACTTAAAGTATAATAATAATAATAAAAAAAAGACCATAACTCCAGTGGTAAAAGCTCATGTTCTCTTTCTTAATGTATTTTTTAAAGGGTTTTAGATATGCCTCTTAAAATGGAGATTTTTTTTAAAGAGTCTTTTTTCTGGCACTAGAAGGATGCTATGGATATGCTATGGGTTTCTTCCTAGAAGTGAGGATGAAATATTCCGCCTTAGCAAGATCACTATGTTATCCATCCCGTGAGAAATCCAGGAGCTATTTGTGGAGGTAAGGAAAACTGGGGACTTAAAAAAGTGGCACCATGTTTTAACTTTGGGGAACATGCCGTGAATAAGTGATACTGTTAAGGATGAAGGATTGTAGGAGTCACTCTTAAGAGGCGTAGACACCTTCTTTTAAAAAAACTGCCAGGCGAAGCGACAGCTACAAAGAAATGCAAATAATATCTACTTTTCCCAGAAAGCATCATTAGGCATAGCTGACTGAATGTTAGGCTAAGACAGAATATCAGTGTTTAGCATTCTCTGGCCCTGACCATCATTTGGTAATCCACAGCACTGCAAGGAAAACAAAGACATGTCTTTCAGAGTTTTACACTAATTGTAATTTCCCACCGTTTAACCTCATATGATTTCAGACACTGGAAATTGAGGAAGAAAGAGTTAATGGCTTATCCAGCTATAGTGAACTCCCCGAGAAATAAACCATATTTCTTGAGGGCTGTAAGCTTAAAGAAAGGTTTTCCATTGCTGTGTGTTCCTAGTGCAGGTGCTCTCTGTTGCTTGCCGAAGCTATGTAAATCTGTTTTCAAAGACCAATGTAACTTCTTCAGATTTAAAACTTGAAATGGTACCAATACAACAGAATCTTATTTGGGGTCCAACACATCTATCACAGTCAGTGACAGTGTCTTACGATTTTTTAAATTTACACAAAACCAGTGAAACTATAATGTATGAATATCATAAACATATAATACATTTTGTCTCTCTTCTGGTCAATTATTTGCTCACAAGATAATGTATTTTTCAATTAAAGTTACAATGTATTTTTAATGTTTTTCAACTTTCTTTCACTGTTGTATGTGTTTGCTGTCTTATATTTGCCTTTCATGCATATTTCCATGTTCTGAGAGTTGATGATTTTTCTCAGAGTCATTTTCCTTGTTGGATTTTTATAAAGATAAGTTGCTTGTACTATAATGATTAAAATTGTATTGAGGACTACCTGAGTTTCACTTTCTATGAAAGCCTTGCTCTTGGCTCTGAAAACTGTTTACTCTCTTACTAACTCTGTATATACCCTATGCTGATTCTTTTGGTTTGGAAGCTTCCTGTGTTCCTATCAAAGCTTCCATGTACTTCTCATTGATTTCCATAGATGACCACATTTAGACCTTTCAAACTTTGTTTTTATTTTTTTAAATTTAACCTTATTGTTTTTAAAATTTTTGTGGGTATATTTTAAGTGTATATATTTATGCAGTACATGAGATATTTTGATATAGGCAAGCAATGTGAAATAATCAAATCATGGAGAATGGGGTATTCATCCCCACAAGCATTTATGCTTTGAGTTACAAACAATAATAATCTGTTTGTATTCTTTAAGTTATTTTAAAGGTTGTATTCTTTATTTTAAAATGTACAATTAAGTTATTATTGGCTATAGTCACCCTGTTGTGTTATCAAATAGTAGGACTTATTCATTCTTTTTTGTACATATTATTTTGTACACATTAACTATCATGGCCACCCCCAGAAACTTCCTACTACCCTTCCCAGCCTCTGGTAACCATCCTACTCTCTATGCTCATGAGTTCAATTAATAAGATTTTTAAATCCCACAAATAAGTGAGAGCATGTGATATCTTTCTTTCTCTTCCTGGCTTATTGTTGTTGCAAATGATTGAATCTCATTTTTTTACGACTGAATAGTACTCTATTGTGTATATGTACTGTGTTTTCTTTATTCACTTATATGTTGATGGACACTTAGGTTGCCTTCAACTCTTGGCTATTGTGAACAGTGCTACAATAAACATGGGAGCGCAGATATTTATTTGATATACTGATTTCCTTTCTTTTGGGTATATAGTCAGCAGTAGGATTGCTGGATCATAGCAGCTTAAATTATAACTTGTTCAGGAACCTCCAAACTTTTCTCCATAGTGGTTGTACTAATTTATGTTCCAACAAACAGTATTTGAAGGCTCCCTTTTCTCCACATCCTCGCCAGCATTTATTATTGCCTGTGTTTGGGATGTAAGCCATTTTAACTAGGGTGAGATGATATCTCATGGTAGTTTTGATCTGCATTTCTCTGATGATCAGTGATATCAAGCATCTCTTCATATGCCTGTTTGCCATTTGTATGACATCTCTTGGGAAATGTCTATTCTAATCTTTTGCTCATTTTTGATTGGATTATTAGACTTTTTCTTACAAAGTTGTTTGAGCTCCTTATATATTCTGGTGATTAATTCCTTGTCAGAGGGATAGTTTGCAAATAATTTTTCCATGCTGTGGGTTGTCTCTTTACTTTGTTGATTGTATCCTTTGCTGTGATGAAGCTTTTTAACTTGATGTAATCCCATTTGTCCATGTTTGCTTTGGTTACCCATGATTGTGGGGTATTGCTCAACAGATCTTTGCCCAGACCAATATCTGGGAGATATTCCCCAATATTTTCTTGTAGTAGTTTTATAGTCTGGTGTCTTAGATTTAAGTCTTTAATACATTTTGATTTAATTTTTGTATATGGCAAGAGATAGGGGTCTAGTTTTATTCTTTTGCATATGGCTATTCAGTTTTCCCAGCACCATTTATTGAAGATACTGTCTTTTCTCCAGTGTATGTTCTTTGTACATTTGTCAAAAGTGAGTTCACTGAAGTTGTGTGGGTTTGTTTCTGGGTTCTCTATTCTCCATTGGTTTATGTGTCTGTTTTTATGCCAATATGATACTGTTTGGGTTACTAGAGCTCTGTGGCATAATTTAAGTCAGGTAATGTGATTTCTCCTGTCTTGTTCTTTTGTTTAGGATAGTTTTGGTTATTCTGGTTTTCGTTGGTTCCATATACATTTTATAATTGTTTTTTTCTATTTCTGGGAAGAATGTCATTAGTCTTTTGATAGAGGTTGCATTGAATCTGTAGATTTGCTTTGGGTAGTATGGACATTTTGACAATACTGATTCTTCCGATTCATAAACATGGAATTTTTTTTTTCACTTTCTGGTGTTTTTTTAATTTCCTTCTTCAGTGTTTAGTAGTTTTGATTATGGAGAACTTTCATTTCTTTGGTTAATTCCTAGGTATTTATTTTTATGTGTGGCTATTGTAAATGGGATTACTTTTTTACTACTTTTTCACATTTTTCACTGTTGGCATATAGAAATTTTATTGAGTTGTATCCTGCAACTTTACCAAATTCGTTTATCAGTTCTGATAGTTTTCTTGTGGAAACTTTAGGTTTTTCCAAATACAAGATCATATCATCAGCAAACAAGGGTAACTGGACTTCTTCCTTTCCAATTTGGATGCCCTTTATATCTTTCTCTTGTCTGATTGCTGTGGCTAAGACTCCCAGTACTACGTCGAGTAAACAGAGGTAACAGTGGGTATCCTTGTCATGTTCCAGATCTTAGAGGAAAGACTTTCAGTTTTTCACCACTTAGTATGGCACTAGTTGTGGGTCTGTTGTATATGACTTTTATTATGTTGGGGTATGTTCCTCCTATGCCCAGTTTGTTGAGAGTTTTTATCATGAAGGGATTTTGAATATTATCAAATACTTTTTCAGCGTCAATTGAAATGATCATATGGTTTTTATCCTTAATTTTGTTGATATGATGCATCACATTGATTGATTTGTATGTTTTCACCCATGCTTGCATTCCAGGGATAAATACCACTTGATTATTATTGATGATCTCTCTAATGTATGGTTGAGTTTGTTTGCTAGTGTTTTGTAGACAATTTTTGAGTCAATATTCATCAGATATATTGGCCTATAGTTTTTTTTTTTAATGTGTCTTTGTATGGTTTTGGTATTAGGTTAACACTGGCCTCATAGAAGGAGTTGGAAAGCATTCCCTCCTCTTTTATTTCTTGGAATAATCTGAGTAGGATTGCTATTAGTTGTTCTTTAAATGTTTGGTAGAATTCAGCAGTGAAGTCATCAGTTCCTGGGCTTTTCTTTAGTGGGAGATATTTTTGTATGGCTTTAATCTGTTACTTTTTCTTGGTCTGTTCAGGTTTTGGATTCCTTTCTGGTTCAATCTTAGTAGATTGTATGTATGTCAGAATTTGTCCTTTTTTTCTGGATTTTTCCAATTTATTGGCATATAGTTGCTTATAGTAGCCCCTAATATGTAGCCTTTGAATTTCTGCAGTATCTGCTATAATGTTTCCTTCATTATTTCTGATTTTACTTGAATCTTCAATACTTTTTTCTTAGTCTGGCTAAACGTTTGCCAATTTTAATTTTTCAAAACATAAGTTTTTGTTTCATTTATCTTTTGTATCATTTTTTCTTCCAATTTCATTTATTTCTGTTCTGACCTTTATTATTTACTTTATTCTACCAATTTTGGATTTGGTTTGCTCTTGTTTTTCTAGTTCTTTAGCATGCATCATTATATTGTCTATTTGAAGTTTTTCCTCTTTTTTGATGTAGGAACTTGTAGCTATAAACTTCTCTGTTAGTTCTGCTTTTGCTGTATCCTATAGGTTTTGAAATGTTTTGTTTCCATTATCATTTGTTTCAAGAAAATTTTCAATTCCTTTCTTAATTTCTTCATTGACCCACTGGTCATTCAGAAGTATATTGTTTAATTTGCATGTATTTGTAGAGGTTACTAAATTCTTGTTGTTATTAATTTCTAGTTTTATTGCATTGTGGTCAGAGAAAATGCTGATATTATTTCAATTTTTTGCATGTTTTAAGACTTGTTTTGTGGCCCAACATGTGGCCTATCCTTGAGAATGATTCATGTGCTGAGGAAAGAATGTGTATTCTGTAGCTCTTAGATGAAATGTTCTGAAAATATCTATTAGATTCATTTTCTCTATATTGCAGATTACATCTGATGTTTCTTTGTTGATTTTCTGTCTGGAAGATCTGTTCAACATTGCAAGTAGGGCATTAAAATCTCTGGCTATTGTTGCATCGGGGTCCATCTCTCTTTTAAGCTCTAATGGTATTTTCTTTATATATGGGTGCTCCGGTGTTGGATGCATACATACTTAAAATTGTTATCTCCTCTTGCTGAATTTACCCTTTTATCATTACATAGTGATCTTCTTTGTCTCTTCTTATAGTTTTTGTCTCAAAATCTATTTTGTCTGATATAACTATAGCAAGTGATGCTCTTTTTCGGTTTCCATTGGCATGGAATAACTTTTTCCAGTCCATTATTTTCAGTCTATATGTATCTTTATAGGTGAAGTGGGTTTCTTTTAGGCAGCAGATCAATGGGTTCAAAGTTTATTTATTCATTTATTTATTTTTAAAATATGTCTTCCTGATTAGTTCACCGAGACCTATTAGAAACAGGCTGACATTCAGAATTAAAACTTAGGGAATGTGATAACAATCTTGCTACCTGAGTCTCCTCTGGCTCTGGCAGAAATCTGTGTAATGTTTATCTGGAACACAAAAACAATATTTGTCTAATTCGTACTTGGAGTGGAATTAGATGGATCATAAGCGTAGAACCTACCTAGCTCATATCATTATTGAGATAACACATTATTCTGAACTGTCACATAGCATAAAAATCTTAGTTTTCAAAGACCTGAGAATGGGAACTCTATCTCACCACATTTGCTACACTTCATCTGAGACTAGGCTATATTGGCAACACAAGGATAAATATGACTCCATTCTTGCTCTTTAATGTGATTGAGGAAAGATTCTTATAATAAAGTGGGAATAAGTAACAGAAGGAACAACAGTGTCATGCTTGTGTGCATATTTGTGGAATAATGAGTAAGTTGACTCAGCAGAGTATAAGGATGAAGCAGAAAAGATCATTTGGCCTCAAATTAAACAGCATATGCAATTTCAGGCTATGGAATATAATCTTTATTCGGTAGTTTGTGGGAAGCCATTGAAAGTTTGTGGAACAATTAGCTACAAAATCTAAATTTCTCAGCAATATGTAGGATACACTAGAATGGGGAAAGATCAGAAAGAAAGAACCCTGATAAGAGACTATTATATCAACGAAGGACAATATGAGATATAACATGTGACAGTAGGAATGTGGAGACAAACATGGATTAAGGATATTCTATGAAGACAGAATTAATGGGATTCATCAATTATTTAAATGGAGGAGTGTTTCATTTCCCCCAGAAACAGGACCCTTTAAAAATGACACCAGATTTAAGTCTGAAAAAGCATACCATGAGTGCTACTGGCCCCCAATATTTATATATGCTAATTTATTCCATTCCTTGGCTGAAACATTGCTTACTATTGTATTCCTTGCTTTCTTATACCCAATAGTTTTATCATTAATTTTCCATAGCCATGTTGGTACCCACATTTTAATAACCTATCAGACTTAATTCACTGGCTTGCATTTCTCTATGACACCCCTTTATGACTCAGTTGCTCTAGGCAAATGGTAAAGGTACCAATTAATATTTTTAAAACATGGGCAGAGGAACACATGTGAGTGTAAAATAATGACTTTACTTTTGAATATTTTAAGATATAAATGTAAGAATCATATGGTGGAAAAATATTAATATCCAATTCAAAGAATCATATCTTTTGATTTGTAATTGAAATCTAGGTTTTCATAAACCATCAGGTATCCATCGAACCAAATACACATAATCTATAGAAATGATGGCAAGAAACAAACCCCCAAATCATTCTGTTGATGTTTATTTTCTGCAAATATGTATACTTTTTATTGCTGTATATTAATTTATCATATTTTCAAAGTATTATAATCACTCATATTTTATCACTAGTAACCTATATTTAAAGCACTCTCAGTGGTAGGATTTTCACATAATTTGTCTTATTAAGATTGTATACACAATTACCTAATTACAACTTGAATTTCACATGGCTATTTTTACTATTGAGTACTGATATTTCAGTATAGTTAAAAAGGAGACAAGCTAAATAATGTATTTTTGTTGCTTAACATCTAATTGTATGTGTTACTACACAATTTTCCCATTATTCCATTCCATTATTATTAACATACTTATGGTCTGTATTTGTATAAAAACATATGTGACAATGGATGTGCAAAAGAGGAGGTTGTTACCTTCTTAACTATAATTACTTTTGTATTGCCGAAAATAAAGTCTAGCAGGTGGTGACAATACTTATGATGCAAACTCTGACCTTCATTTAATGAGGGTACTTTTGGCTGTATAATATTTGCATCTTGACAGGCTATCTACGTCTGTACTACTCCTTTTCCAATATATGATTGCTTTGTAGTTCCAAAAGACTCAGGAGGATATTGACCACATTTATAAGTTGAAAATTTTAAATTACCAGACTTAAGAATTTAAATCCAAGTAGCTTCAATTTGTGAGTGTGTGCTTTCTTTTGAATTAAAGACAGGATTAGTTTAATAGCAGTATTGATATTTCTACATGGCTTCTTCACCTATTTAAATCTATTGTGTGTATATAAAGGCATTAGACAAAGTAAACAATTCAGTATTCATACATCAAAAATAAAAAATGAGAGACTATATTATTATGTAATCATTTTATTGGAAAGTCTAAAATTTGAAAAAAAATCAGAAAGGGAAAATAAATGATTTTTTGAAAGGACATATTTTTCTATTTAAGAGTGAGGCAAAAGTTAGGGGTGTGAGTATTTGAGTGCTCTGGGCCACTGGTTTTGAGAAAACTTAAGACAGAACAACTTAGATCTTCAAAGTGATCTCTGTAAGAATATTTTCTTTGGATAACAGTGTATGTGCCATGGTGAAGGTTTATTTTATTGTCAAAACAAAAAATCAACATAATTGAATTTATTATGTATTCTTAGTCCATAAAGAACCAGACAATTATCTTCATTTCTATGGAACTTTATCATCTGAATCAAATGGGAGAGACTGAGCTTCCATTTGAACTGGAATCCAGAAGACTTTTCCTATGCTAGGTAAAATTGCAGGCCAATATTAAAATAATTTATTATTTGTGTAGATTTAAAGTGAAGTTCCTACTTCATAGATTTTAGAGAGCAGAAGCTTATCCCAAGAATGAGAATACATAAACTATCTTGTAGAACAAATTATAAAATAATTATAATCTATATTATTTTAATTACAATACATTATAATCTCCAATAAATGTGAAAAACTCAAATGGCAATATGTGGAAGATTAAGTAGTATAACTTCTTTTATGCATTCATTCATTCATTCATTTATTCAAATCTATTATTTACCAGGCTCTGTTCCAAGCAGAGGACATTTAGCAGTGAACAAAACAAATAAATATCTATCCCCTTATGCTTATAAATAAGTGGAAGAGATGTAGCAGGACAAGCCGCAGACAAAACCTCTCAGACATCGAGTTAAAGAAGGAAGGGCTTTATTCCGCCAGGAGCTTCCGCAAGACTCACATCTCCAACAACTGAGCTCCCCAAGTGAACAATTCCTGTCCCTTTTAAGGGCTCACACCTCTAAGGGGTTCTGCGTGAGAGGGTCATGATTGATTGAGCAAGCAGGGGATACGTCACTGGGGGCCGCATGCACCGGTAATTCGAACGGAACAAAACAGAACAGGGATTTTCACAGTGCTTTTCCATACAATGTCTGTAATCTATAGATAACATAACCGATTAGGTCAGGGGTTGATCTTTAACTACCAGGCCCAGGGTGTGGTGCCAGGCTGTCTACTTGTGGATTTCATTTCTGCCTTTTAGTTTTTACTTCTTTCTTTGGAGGCAGAAATTGGGCATAAGACAATATGAGGGGTGGTCTCCTCCCTTAGAGACAAACAATTAACAAGATAAACAGCTAAATTAGGTAGGAAGATATATAGTGAAAAGGGCTAAGGAAAGAAATATGGGAAGAAAGCCAGGTAGGAAGTGTTCATAGTGGACGATTGTAATTTAAACCCGAGAGTAAGTATACATGCCAATCAGACTGACAAAGAGAAGAATCAATGTGTAATTATATCTTCAGTTATTAAGAATTAGCCTAAGTTTGTAAATTTACTTCTATGAATGTTAGACTTGAACTAAAATATAAAAATTACTTTGAAAAAGTAAACCTAAACTTACACAAAAGATTCTAAATCTTTACCATTTTATTGGTGTCGCCAATTTACTCAAATATCTTTTTATTAAGACTCTAAAATAATTTATTAGGGAAGGTAGAAAGTCCAGATAAAATAGACTTAATAGGAGTTTCACTTTGACCATGGAGGAGAAGCTGATATTGTACTAACCCCCACAACAAAATATATCAAATAACTTTGTTTAGATGTTTAACAATAGGTAGAATAAGACTGTGATCTTTGAGAGAAGAGAAACAAGATGATCTCTGCCATCTCCCTGACTTTCTGACAAGAGATATTTTCTTAAAAAAAATTCTTTTATTTATTTATGTTTTTAAGTTCCGGGGCACATGTGCAGGATGTGCATGTTTGTTGCATGGGTAAACATGTGTCATGGTGGTTTGCTGCACCTAACAACCCATCACCTAGGTATTAAGCGCAATATGCATTAGCTCTTTTCCCTAATGCTGTCACTCTGCCCTCCCCCAACAGGCACCAGTGAGGGTTGCTCCCCTCCCTGTGTCCATTGTCAGGCCTCTGAGCCCAAGCCTGCACATATACAGCCAGATGGGCTGAAGCAAGTGAAGAATCACAAAAGAAGTGAAAATGATCCATTCCTGCCTTAACTGATGACATTACCTTGTGAAATTCCTTCTCCTGGCTCAGAAGCTCCCCCATGGAGCACCTTGGGACCCCCGCCCCTGCCCACCAGAGAACAACCCCCTTTGACTGTAATTTTCCACTACCTACCCAAGTCCTATAAAACGGCCCCACCCCTATCTCCCTTCGCTGACTCTCTTTTAGGAGTCAGCCTGCCTGTACCCAGGTGATTAAAAAGCTTTATTGCTCACACAAAGCCTGTTTGGTGGTCTCTTCACATGGATGTGTGTGACATTCATGTGTTCTCATTGTTCAGTTCCCACTTACAAGTGAGAACATGCAGTGTTTGGTTTTCTGTTCCTGTTAGTTTGCTGAGGATAATGATTTTCTAGACTGCAACTGAAGGAAGTGGAGTCTAAACAAATAAATACGGACTACTTGAGCAGAGCAGAAATAGATTATCATTGCAGGCTATTGTCATAACTCTAATTTTAGGAACTTGATACGGATGAGAAAGGAAACTGTTCAGAGAGGAGCTTCAGAAAACGAGAGGAATGTTGCTAAACATCCTACAGTGCACAAGACAATCTCCACAACAAATATTAATAATTATCTGTACTCTAATAGCAGTAGTGCTGCTCTTGAAGAACACTGTGTTATACTGAGCCAAAGAAAGCAGGTACAAAAGTACCGTCTTCATCATTACACCTCTAGTTCTAGAAGTGTTGCAACACATGGTAAAAAAGAAAAAAATCAAAGCAGGATTTACCTCTTTAAAGGATGAGGCAGGGATTTACTGGGAAGGAAATGAGGAATCTTCCTGGGGTAAAGAAAATGTTCTATGTTCTCAAATAAAAACAAATGTAGACCTAGGTTACAGGGACTTTGGTTGAAAGGATTATTGCAATGAAGGAAGGGGACTATTGCAACAGGAAGATCATTGGAATTGTGAGATCTGTCTCAAAATGTCTCAAAGTTTATTAGAAACAAAGCTTTTATTTTAAGAGAGAAGTAACAAAGGCTAGGGCTAGAGAGAACCAGGCAGGGGGAAGTGGGATGAGAAAGGGTGTTGTGCTTCGATAACGCTTTACCCTGAAGTCAGCTTATTTTCAGAAGGGGCTGTTAAGGAGGGGGCAGTACACTGGCTCAGGGTAAAGGTAGGTCAAAGTTCAGGGATCTAGGAAAAGAGAGAAACTAAATCCAAGTTTGTTTAACAAGGATTTTGTTCCAGTTGTTAAGTGGGGACAAGTGTTTGGTTAATCATTAATGAGACAAAGAATGGAAATTGGAAGGGTCTGTGGCCAGCCTTGTTATAGGTAAAGAGGGGGCATATATGAGTCTTACCAAAGTCATATGAGGAATGGTGTTTCTTTGCAGTAAGCCAAATGGAATACAAATGGTTAAAGAGATTTAATCGCAGCTGTTTACAGAATCATAGAGCCCTGGTGAAACTCAACATTGTCGATGTTTTGATAGCTGTATGGATTACATACATGTATGCTATTTTCGAAGTTCATCCATCTGTTCAGTTAAGAACTGTGTATTTTATTGTGTACAAATTTTACATCATTAAAAAACACTTATTTTCACACAGACACAACAAAGAAAAAATATCAATTTTAGTAAATACATCTGTCCAGAAGAAATAGTCTTTCTAAACTAAAATCTGAAATTTAAAAATTTATAATCTTCAAGAATATTTTGCAAATTTTTATAATAACATTAGGATTACTTCTGGTTCTGGGCTTAGTTTTCTTTAAGGAAGCACTGCAGAGTAAGAGCATTGTATGTATGAATTTCAATATATATGTGTGTGTATATTTGTGTGTGAGTATAGGACTGTGAAAAGGAAACAGAATATTTTCTAGTCCAATGATTTAAAAGAAAAATAAAATGATCAGTCTTTATCTAAGACATGTTAAGTTTTTTGACAGTCAATTTTTGTGGAAACTTCCAAGCTGTCTCTGTGTGAGAAAATCTTCATGAAGGATCATTATACATTGACAAAGCAGGGTTAGTTGAAAGTTCTGTGAAAAGTAATAGTCTATATTCTGCATTTGTATTCAGGATTGAATTACCAATGCTGATTATCTCTTTGATCTACATTTCTAGGTAATTTCTTTCATTGTGGCCAACTTCTTTTGATTCTGATCATATTCACATTAAGCAGACTGATGGGCAACCCTCCTGACCTACGTGATTATATTGGCTGTCTTTATGATCTGTGTAGCTTATTGCATGATTAGTCCAGCTGTGACCAACAAAGCAGATTTGAAGATGGAATTATTGAGTCAGCTATGTCACAGTTGGCACATAGATAGACTCGGTCCATGTGGTGTTCATTTTTTACCCTTGTATCCCATATTATTTGCTTTTTCTATTTATTTTGATAAATGGACAGTTAATTCGTAGTTCAATGTATGCTACAGTAAGCATTTGAAGCTAAATGTTTCATTTGTTATTATGTTACTATAAATAATAATGACCCAATTACATATTTTTGCATTAATAGAAACTTGAATCAGTATAATTTATAGGCAGTTCATTTTTGACTATAATAATATAACATTTCAATTCCAGTTTCTCATTTTCATTAAAACTATGACAATTTTCTTTGTGAAAACTTAAAAGATAAATATAATCATATGGCATATAACCTGAATAAAATATTTTTTGCTTAGATTTTGTAAGCATTTGTTTTACATTGTAAAGGAGCACTTCTTATGTTAATTCATGATTTAGGGAATCTTTCCATGTTATTTGACCACTAGATAAATAATGTTTTGGCAATTCCTCTTAAGCCAACAGAGTTTCCTATATATAGGAAGACATATACGCCATTGCTTTAAGAAATGGTTATTTTAAATATTATCTTCATGTTCATATATTTATATTCTTTCATGCTTTATTTAATAGCAAATTACCTAAAGGAAGGTGAAATCTGTACAAGTTACCTGTCTTTTAACAGTTCTCATTCTTCACTACATTTTTCCATTACTCTTATACAGCTACTGTGTTTATGGCCAGAGTGAAGACTGATATGGCTTCGGGAACACTTATGATTACTTATGATTACAGCTGAATATAACAAGTTTTCAAGTCACATGAGATTTCAGCCATCCTGTCAGTTCTTTGTTCCTATGAATATGAACATTCTCTAACTTTAAAGTTTGAGGTCCTAAACATAGGTGAATACTGTTCCAAACTATAAAGTTGTGATTAATTCATAATTTTTTATGGCTTTGCAAAATGAAATTGACCTCAACTTTATAGTCAGATTCATTATTGCCTAGAATAAGAATGGACATGAGTCATCCTAGAGAAGGATCCCACAGGAGAAAAGAAAAAAAGAGATGGAGAAGGATTTATAATTTTACTTTTATTGCTGGCCTGTATTTGTAGGCCCCCTGGCTGAAGGACATCTAAGAATTAGAGATTCTTTCAATTCTAGAAATCAAAAAGGTAATAAAATAAGAAAATTATTTAAGAAGTATTCATTCAACATTATAAAATCAATCACACCTCAACATATAACAACTTAAACTTCCATATATACTGCAAGCATGAATCAGGGTTAAAAAAATCAGACTACATGGTTGATACTTCTTATTTCTAATAGCCATGGCATAAGCTGTATCAATAGGAGTATATGTCTATTCTGCTCTTTTCAAATTACATACGCTAATCGGGGAAAGAGAACAACATATGGAATTTTAGAAAATATATAGAATTTTATCATTTCTTCATATTATTTTCAGAGGCTTAAAGTAGAAACCTGGGTATTATGGAATTTAAGTGTGCACAATAATACCTCCTTGGATATATTATTCAAATGAGTCTAATGGTAATTGATTCTGTAACAGTACACACAAAAAATTTCTGAAAATGAAGAAGCAGGGGTAGATGGGTTATCTAGAAGAACAGAATGAATTCAATAAACTGTATTAGATCCTGAAAGTTACAGTTGCAAAAGAATTCATAATCTTTTCTCACACAAATATAGAATGAGCACGTGCCAAACATACGTTTAAATTTGCTAATTAATATGAGAACCAGTAACTAGTATGTTGCAACTAGTTCAAAGGACATTCAAAGAACTACACATATATAAGCATTAAATGATGCTAAAATATATTTATAACAAAATGTTAACAGTGGTTTGTAGAGAGAGAGATTAATTATACTTCTAATGGACAAAATGTATTTGTATGATTATGGACAAGAATCATTCATATTGCTGTCAGTTTTTACAACTAACAGAGTTGTCAAAGAGCTCAAAAACTAGGAAAGGCAAAGCGACTCTACATGTGTCAGAAAGTCCAGAAGTGTGTGCTTATACAATGCCTAGTTTTCTTTTAAGGACACCCAGCAATCTTTTTAGAACCTCTATTCTGAGACAGCTTGCCAGTGGGAAAAATACCTGTGGAAGGGGTTTAAAAATCTTTTGCAAACATAAATTAATATGGAAATTTAAGATACTATTTTACAGAAATCTTCATAAATAAATACCCTTTAAAATACGCTACATACATTGATGATACAAACAAGTGCCTTTTTCAGTAATTAAGGAATACAGGCTGAGTTTCACATTTGCACATAATGTAGCAAAAGCAATGAGATATTAGACCTAAAGTTTGTTGGTGGAAAGTAGGAGGAACAAGAATTTACCATGAGAATAAGGATTCTATGAAGTTTGCATAAATCTGGGCAGGAAAGTGGATTTTCTCTAGAATTAAAGATATTAGGCTTGAAAAATTATGTATAAATATCAAAGAATAATCTTAATGGTCATATGATGTTCAGCACTTCTGTTCTTGTTAACTATTTATATCTTTCACCAGTGTATTAGCAAAACACTTAGTATTAAGTGACTAAGATTGTCTTTTTTTCTGCCCCAGTTTTTATTTCACCATTCCGATTGAGCATATCCAGCAACATCTTTCTAGTTGCATGTTTCTGTGAGTTGTATAAATTGTATTATTCCAGGCTGAGAGCTTCTCTAGGTACAATTCTCCATCACTCATATTTCTTTACTTCTAGAGTTATATCTTGTGCTTCAAATAGCCATGAAATTACTTGCCTGTGGTAATGAATTCACGTTCACCAATTGAACTGACACTTTGCTGTTTTGCATTTTTTTTTTTTACCAATTATATTTCTGTGTTTGGGGAATAGGGGTGGGTGGCTGGGTGTGTTTCGCATGTTATAAAGTATCTTGCAGAGCTGCTAGAGTTTAATAACATTTGACTCCCAGATTATATCTACCTCATTTACTGCTATATTCCCATTGCAGAACATAAAGCCTTATATACAACATATGTTTAAAATATATTACTTTTGTAAATGCATGCAGCAAAGGGTCAGAGACAGCAGTTGTTTACACCGTTAGCTCCAGGCAATCCACTGGAAGCTAGTGCCAAAGATACTGCTTTTTTCTCTTTCTGTTCGGACAATGGACATAAGTGTGCTTGAGGAAAACAGGTAAATTAACAAATTTGAAGCAATCCTTCTTTATTACTTTCTCATATATGATTTGTTATATTTCAAGATGGTGTGGCAGAGGCTTTCACTAAAATGTCCATAGTCAGCAGCTTTTTTCAGCACATGCAATGAATAGCAATCTATACCTCCCATGTCTGTATTTTGACAAATGGGACATGTTTACAAAATGGCCAGTAGTGTAAGAATCATACTCAGCAGGAATGGATGAGCTTAAGGCTAATAGGCTGGGTTTTCTGGCACTGTGGATCATAACGTCAACATAACATAAACAAAATATGAAGTCCTGAGTTTTAGTACCTTAAGAGTAAGGACAGGTGCTGACGAGTTGATGGGTGCAGCACAGCAACATGGCACAAGTATACATATGTAACAA